>NC_081804.1:4006483-4322733 GCF_963082965.1 Carassius carassius | reverse complement strand
GATAAGAGGAAACATAGGTTAGGGTTGCTTTAAATTAAGCCGTGTTTGAGAGCCAGAAACTTTTCCGGAAGTGCATGAAAAAGAGCGAGGACAAGGAGAAGAGATACTCACAGGCCTCTCTGAGCTGCTCCTTATCATAATGAAGAGCTTCATAATCACGCATGCTGATACGATTCACCCGGATCTGCACTTTCTCTGTGATTGGCTGCTGACTAGATCCAGAAGAAGAAAAAACTGTCAGATTGAATCTAGGATTGGATGCAATTTAGACTGACAGATACTGACTCATATAGTTGTGGTAGAGAGATTCTTCTCTTGGTCTTCTGCAGCATGTTGGCCTGGTTCCTGAGGGTGATGCGTATGACGGATGGAGCCAGTCTACAGGGTTCCCCATCCACCTGCACAGGAATGGGTTTAAAGGTTGTCAGAGTCACCTCCTGACACTGATGAAGCCTCTCGCCGTGTCCTCCAACCTGCAGCGTTGCCTATAGAAAGAGAGCAGCAACATTTGGAAGGATTCAAGGGTAAATGTAGAACAAATCCATTAAGGAACCAAAGCCAAGACTCACCAGAGAGGTCATGGTGAAGCCAATGACCTCAATGAGTCCGTCGTCATGTTTCTGTGGCCCAAAGTCATTGTTCTCACTCGGGTTCCCCCATGGCATCGTACCAGCACAATATCTACAGAACAAAAAGCCCAACTCAGTCAGGATAATCTGATTTTAATGAACTAGTATCTTGTGTCTAGATTATATTTTATCCTGGTATAAACATAATTCGGAACAGTGAATCTCTTTTATAATGAGGTTTTTAGTCCATGTTTCTGTCATGGTTTGATGACATGAAATTTGATGTCACTGGGATGAATCTGTCTTCCTGGCAAATAGAGTGAAGTTTCTTTTTTTCTTGAATTTCATTATGCCAAAATAAAGAGTATCTATATCAAATAGCACAAAATAGAAACAAGTATGTACATATAGGTAGTTACATAAGACATTTGTTTTGCACAGTTCTGTTTCAGGTCAGTTTACCTGGGGATGTTGAGGAACAGGAGGCACTGCAGTTTCATATCCTGCACTTTACTGGTTAGGTCAGTACCATCACACTGCACAGGAAATAAGAACAATCATACGAGGGAACATTGTTCGTTGTAAGTATTTGAGCCATTATGTAAAGTGCTTGTGTATATTTATTCATTGTGATTATAAGCTTCTAACCTGGTGAAATACTATTTTTATAACTTAAATATTATGATAGTAATCAATATAATGTTTTTATTTGTGTGTGTGTGTGTGTGTGTGTAAATATATATATATTATGTGTGTGTGTGTGTGTGTGTGTGTGTGTGTGTGTGTGTGTGTGTGTGTGTGTGTCTGATAAAATTGCTTACTGGTGCTGAAGTGAGTCTCAACATAACACATAAATATGCATTATTAAGATTAATATTATTAATTAGTGAAATGTAATGTTTATTAATATTTATTAACACACACACACATTTTATATATATATATATATATATACACATACAGTACATGAAAAAATATGTAAGAACTTTTATATATAGTTTTGTTCAAAATTTTACATACAATTAAAAAACAAAAATAAAAAATAAAAACGGCTGTGGGTCATCCAGGTTACAACTCCAGGAGTCAAGCATATTTAAACTTTTGAACGGGGTAATTTTTATAAATTCAACTATTATTTTCTCTTGTGGACTAAATGTTAATGTCTTTTATGTAAAATATATCTTATTCAGGTCAGCACTAAATTAAAAAAATAACATGCATTTTGTAAGATCCCTTTTATTTTGGTAAGATAATTAACATTTTGCAGATACGGCAAAGTGTGTGTAAAATTTTGACCACAACTGTATAAAATAAAATATAATAAAATAAAACAAATATATTTGAAATTTAAATACCTTGGTTCATATTAAATAAAAAGTGTGTACATTTATATATAGAATTGAACCTACCACGACCCTGATGTGTTTGGACAGATCTTTGGAGCTGCCCATCAGGAAGTCTGAGAAGGCTGTCTGCAGAGGAACACAGGTATTTGAGCACAAATCCTACATCTTATAAATTACAAAAAGAATAAACTTATAATATCTACATGACTTCATTGGACAGACACACTCACTCCTGCATAAAACATCTTATTGCGAAGTCGACTATTGAATCGTTCAGGTTTAGCCTCTGCGGAAACAAAACAACATCTTAGAAATGTGAAGTCTTTCTCAAATTGTAGATTTTTTATACATTATGCAGACTTTAATTTCAGAAACCAAATTCAAATTCCACGAGTGAGTGGAGCACACCTCGGGATTCGTGAAACTCCAAGGTCACACGTGCATCAAATCCGAGGCTGAAGTAATTGTTGAAGACGTTAATGGGAAGCTGAAATAGACATGGAGTAGTCATAAGCTCATCCTTACCATTCATTTCAACTATTAAAACACTTTACACCATCATCCTTGATTTGTTGTGAAGCTAGAAGGATGGCATTCTTCTGCTAAAGTCTAGCGCCCTCTACTTGTGTCAGCTGACCTTGTCAGTCTGCTGTTCGTCTCTTTCCTCTTCACTGGCCTCTAAGTTGGGTTCCACAGTCAGATTCCATCGGTCCAGCTGGACCATGTTTCCATCTTCTACATGAGACAAGATCTTGGACACCGGTTCATCTGTGTAGCCCTGACAAGTACACACAAGTACACACATTTTCAAAAAACAATGGAAAACTTGTAATGGTTAACAATTTGTGGGACCATTTTCTCTTGTTATGCCACTTTAACAATGGTTAGAAAATTAAATGTTTAAGCCACAAACCTGCAAAACAAAACTTTACAGGAGCTGAAGCTAAAACCTCATCTTATATTCGAACATCAAAAAAACAAAAACAAACAAAAAAAAACAAGAGGAGGAAAAGAAATATACTAATTAACGTTTATAAGAACATAAAATCCAAAAGTATTCAGGTTCGTACCCCGCCCCAGTTGAGAGTCCTGGCCAGGTCGTTTCCTGTCCCGAGGGGAAGCACGGCCACGGCGGGTTGGGGGTTCAACTGGATCTCATCCAGCACTGAGAGAATCCAGCCAACCTGTCCGAACAGAGCATATAAATCATGTGATGGACCCCATGAACTTTCTTTTAAATTCATTTAAATTCAACAGATGAATGAATCTAGCCATTATCTGAGAGGTTGGCTTGGATCAGTCAGTATTATTTTAGTAGTTCAAATCAGTTTCAAGTACTAGTCACACATTGCATCATTGGAAAATTTGCATACTCTGCACATACTGAAACCATATGAGCAGAAATGATATTTCCCACCATCTGGTTTTATCTAGATAAGAGCACAAAATTTGACTAACCGTTCCATCTCCGCCACAAACGAGGATACGCAGGTTTTGCACTTTGCTGTACATTTCTAACCTTAAAAAGAGGAAGAGAAAGTGTGAGAGAACAGGCTCAGAATGAAGAAAGAAATAAAGTTTGATCTATCACCTCTTACCCCTCTCTCGGACCTCCCTGAGTGAGGTCGAACACTTGCCGGGGGTTTAGATACCACATGAAAGAGCGGATGATTTTCATTCCCTTCATAGAAAACAAGATGAAATGCTATTATGTGGCTGTAAAATAACAGATAAGCGCTAGGAACATTAAGCTTCGGTTCTGACCTGGTTTCCACCACTCTTCGGATTGACAAACACCAGCAGAGGCTTCATGTGCTGAGAAGGAATCGGTCTCACAACAAAGTTCTTCCATTTGCCATCCTGCTGAGAATTAAATACTGAAATCTTGTCACATATAAAAGCATACGACTTTAAAAGTTTAGATGTTCAGAGGTGTTTGCTACCTCTGTGGTTTTCTTGCAGGGTTTGACCTTCAGAGATGTTTTCTTCTTTCTTTTACTGCTCTTCAATGATGCCTGTATAACAGGGACGGTTATTTTATATAGACATGTTTACATTTGAGCTCATCAATGCTGATGACCTCCTTTCACAATGTCCAAACCATAAAACACTGTCTGGAAGACGTTGTCAGTTGATGCATCATAAAATTACATCACTTTTTAAAATTTATTTGGAAGATATACATATAACATTTAAAGGTTTTAGGTTGATGAGATTTTTGAATGATTATGAATGTCTGTTTGATCAAAATTACAGTAAATATAATGGTAATATTGTGTATAAACCCGTTTTCTTCAGGTCAGGTGATACCTGCTGTCTGCGGACTCTGATGATCCAGGTTGGAGGGATGATCACAGCCGTGTGAGCCCCGAGGGAACACGTCTCTTCGATTTTCTGCAGCATGAAGCAGCTCACCTTGTTGTGATACTGTAAGACACATAGCAATGTGCACTGATATTACCATACTTGAATATGCATTTAGTTAAATTAAACCAGCCACTTTTTACACAAACCTTGTTACATTAGCTAACAGTCCAATGCCCATAAAGATACTAGATGATTAGTAATAGCTTATAAACATTTACAAATGATGAATAGTTTCAACTTCAGATTGGGTACTGCAAAAAAAAAAACATGAACAACTAATTAATAGATTCTTTGTTAAGATGTTTAAAAAGAGGTCTAGACAACAAAGAAAGACCAACAAATGAAGATCATATGAACTGAAAGTTTACTGAAAATTCTAAGCTTTTCAATTTACACAAAATAATCATGTTAATCATTAGTAAACATTAACAAGAACATTATATCAAATTTCTAGCTATGTGAATATGTGTTAACTAATGATATGTTAAGCATTATATAATGTTTGTTAATGATTTATAAATGAAAGTTATTATAAAGTGTTATAAATGTAGTTTATTCCTGAGAGAGCAAAACTGAATTTTCAGCAGTCATTATCTTCAGAGTCACATTCAGAAATAATTCTAATATGATGATTTGCTGTTCAATAAATATTTGTTATTATAAGTGTTGAAGACATTTACTGTGAAAAGCATGATGCAGCAATCAAAGAAAAATCTTTACTGACACTTTTGATCAATTTAATGCATCCCTTGCTGAATAAAAGCATAATTTTCTTTCAAAAAAAAAATTTAAATCTTCCTGAACCCAAACTTTTGAACAGTAGTTGAAAAAAAATGATTTCTGATCAGATTTGCAACACTTACTGCTTGTTTACACCACGAGCAGCTGATGGCCACAATTTCTTTACTGTGGAAGGAGAATTTCTGCTGGAAACCCTGAGGAAAGTGAGTGAAAATAGGCCATAAATACTTTCTGGATGATTACATGTTTCATATTTTATGAGTCTTGCACTGACCTTTCCACATTGCCGGCATTTTCCATCTTGCCGTCTCCTATGGACCCAGTGATGTCTCATATTTGGAGTCTGAAACACAAACCAGCTCGGTTGTTTAACAAAACTAAATGATAAAGCTCATTTGAATGGACTAAAACCCTTACCTCTCTGACATTTTTCAACCCTGGATCTTTAAATGATGGCTTACACCTAAAGTTAATCTATAAGGTATAGTAAATTTCATTTGTTAAATGCATCATCATTAAATGCATCATCATTTTGAAAACGTTTTCAGCTTTACAACAATCATCTAACCTTTTCCAGCTGATACATGCATACAGTGTGAACAGCTATTTTGCAGGATGCACATTTGTGGCGAGGAAGAGATTTTTGCTGAGAAGAGAAAATGAAAAGAAAAAAACAAAACAATTGGCATCTGAATCTCTGCATATAACATCTGACCAGTAGAGGGAGCTCGTGTGCGGAGATTCTTTCATGAACACCACTATACATTTTGCTGTTGATGGTTTTAAGAATAAAAATATGTGTCACTTACCAGTGACTTTGCAAAACAATATGTCTCTCCAACGTAACAGAAATCTCCAGACGGACTGGTGTCAAACCACACGTGTTGACCAAACTGGGCATTTTCCTGTCCAAGACAATTAATCAGTAAGCTGAACATTAGTTACAGAAAGTTATGCATTACTGTGTCACGAGTTGGAGATGGGAGTTTTACTGTCAACTGCCATTGCGATAACTGAGAATGCTAACAACTGGAAAGCTAACTTGTTTGTTAAAATACAGATGAGTAACTCACAGTCCAATCCACAGTGCTGCAGATCTCTTTGTTGGGCTCACATTTGGCAGGTATCATGGTGCCGGATTGGGCAGCGTTATCCTGCACACCAGCCTTGGCGATGGCTTTCCTGACAAAAACACAGTGACAGTGACATTAAACAGACTAAACAGACTGTCTGTGTCCATCATATCCTCAAAAGCAAATACGTTAGGAATATCTTTCCTGAAATGATAGCATCTTTCCAGCCAGAATGCCTTGGCGGTCTCTTTAAATTGCATCTGTTTAATTCTGTATCAATCAATAAGACTATTTTCACCAGCCACCCACAAAGAACATTGTAGAGCATGGCTTGGAAATCTATATATTTTTTTATGCCTTTGATCAGCTTTTTGTACTACCATATTACACTGTGGATAACTAAAGCCAAGCTTATGTTATTTAGCTTACGGAATTTGGAAGATGCAGCACTGAATTTTATACTAAACCAAACTATGCAAATTAAAAATTGGTTGGTCTTTACTGTAACTTTATTTTATACACACCTATATAGAATCTGAGGGATCTATCTGTACATCAGTGTTCATGCTAAATGCTTTAGCAAGTTTTCAATTAAGTTTATGCAATGAAAAAATGGCAGATATTACCTCTAGCCTCGGGTGGGGCATTTCCAAGGATTTTTGTAATCATTTTGTAATCAAAACCTTGCTCACCCTGACCTTTATGTCCTAATCCCTACAGAGTGAATCAGTGATGCTTAGCCACCTGTTGATGAGAAGCCCACTGGGTGATCAGTAACGTTGATGAGTCACATGCCTCGCATTGTAGCAGCTGTGCTAATGAGCGAGAGCCATGGAGCTTGTATCCACGGGACTGAGAATGAGAAGGTCGATGAAATGAAAAGCTGCATTGCAACTGCCTGCTCTTGAATTCAATCTAAATGTTTAAACGCTTGAGAACTTAAGAAAAATATTGACTTGAAAGCGCTGACTTCGCAAGTGGAGATTCACATGTATTGAAAGTCATAATATCTAATCAGAAACCCTGTACATTGTGATATATTTATTGACATATTATATGACATGATGCAGCAACTGTCAAGCAACTTCCTTCCGCTGACCTCCAGCGATATAGTTGTTAGTGTGAATGCACCTTGGTCAGGGTTTCCCAAATCCAGTCCTAGAGTGACATTGCCCAGCAGAGTTTAGCTCAAGCCCTGA
Organism: Carassius carassius; assembly: GCF_963082965.1. NCBI lineage: Eukaryota > Metazoa > Chordata > Actinopteri > Cypriniformes > Cyprinidae > Carassius > Carassius carassius. The sequence continues at coordinate 4,315,438 of NC_081804.1, read as the reverse complement.
TCACCTACCTGTAATTTTTCTAGTAACTCTGAAGACCTTGATTAGCTTACTCTGATGCCTTTGATTAGGGTTGAAGCTAAACTCTATAGGGCCTTGGAACCTTGGCCTCGGTCATAATTAGTTTCTTTGGCTGTGCCCAAAAGCTGAAAATGCTACTTACCCAGGCAGCATACACTCTCAGAAAAAAGGTACAAAACTGTCACTGGGGCAGTACCCTTTCAGAAGATACTATGTATGTATATGATATAATATGTATTTTGTACCTTGGGGTACTGCCCCAGTGACAGCTTTGTACCTTTTTTCTGAGTCTAGTGGAGTAGGAAGGCAACAGCGCACATCTGGATTCTATGATTGCCACATTCTGTCTACTGAGATACTGAGATCTGATCGATTTTTGCATAGATATTTTGCTGCCATTGTCCTGTGTGTGCGATTCTATGAGAGTTTTGTTGTAGATCATTAAACCTTTATGCTGCCTCAGAAGTCAGTCTGCAATCAGTTTCAAGAGACAAGTCGTTGACTGGCAGGGCAGCACGGCAACAATTTGTATTGTTGTTCTTGGATTTTATGAAACCCTGTATATAATTTGCAAGCACAGCATGAAATAATAACAACTATACCCGACAACAGAAAAGGTTTTACATACGACAAGAATCCACTCCAAGACTCCAGCCTGGGATCGTAATAAGCTCCCAGGAGAGGATTGAGAGTCGAATGACCCTTGTAGCAAGTAGAGCTTCTTCGGTTCGGAAGCGGCAGGCCTCTTCCTGGCCAGGGGCTTCCCGCTTTCGAGATGGTGGAGACCCGTCGACGGCGCCTCCTCTGGCTGCTGCAGCAGTAACGGACATGCGGGCCCAGCTCCGCGTGGCCATAATGTGACGAGTTCCTCCGGAGGCAGCGGGGAACTCGGATAAGCGGGTGGGCCTGGACACGCTCTGCCAACACAGCCAGAGGAAGGCATTCCTGCTGGCATGAGACAGAGGATTCTTTGATCTCCCAGTCGGAAAAATCGGCCTCCTCCAAGCACTCCTTGTGCAGCCCCGAGTGATGACTCTCATCTGAGTGGCCGCTGGAGTCCTTGCTGTCACTGTCGCTGTCGCCTTCTGAGAGAAGCACATCTGTGTGGTTCCTGAACTCAGTGCTGCTTCCCTTGAGTTCCACCTGCCCTGGCAATGGACTTCTGCTCTCCTCATCCTCTTCCTCCTCTTCTGTCATCTGAATCAAGCTGGCCAACAGCATGGATGGACCCAAGAGGTGAGTGTCTATGTTGCGGAGCTTGCCCACCTTCTTCCGGCGTACGGCAAAGCGAGGATTGGTCTTTGGGGTTGTGGTGCTGGACCGCCGCCTACCACTGCTTTTCTGAACCAGCTGACTGCTAGCAATTCGAGGTAAAGCCTGAAGTTGGACGCTGGATCGGTGTCGCTGGGTCAACACAGTGGACGGAAGGCCTACACTGGAGCGTCGACGGGCACGGCTGGCTGGCACGGCAATGCTGGGCCTCCTGTGTCGACAGGGTTCAGGTACGTGGCCATCGTGCATGGCTTCTCTTGCCTCCTTCCTCTTAAAATGCCGTCTGAAAAAAGTGTCCATCCTGGATGGAAGAATACAGTTATTTTTCTAAACTTCCCCCTGAGGCTGTTGATTGAAAATGTAGCCTGTCAGCATAGCTAAACCATTTTAGCACTAAGTTCTAAAACTGCTGAAAGCTTGTTACACTGACCTCTATTGACCAAGATTTAAACCTAATTCTTAAAATGGAGATAATGTAACTAAAACGAAAACACATGCCCGTGCTTCCCGAAATTATCAAATTATAGGCAATTATATTATAAAAACACTAAATAACCTCATCAACAACAGACTTCACAACTCTATTAACAAGACTAGATTTGAGATTGCATGATTAACAGACAATGAATCTGATCTACTTAGTATGTCCTTTCGGTTAACTTAGTTAAAAACCCTGAAGAGCACTCTAACATCCACAACATTACATACACTATGCTGGTCATTTCAGAAGTGTCAACTAGACATGAGTTTATACTGGTCATTAGCATTGTTATGATTGCTTTGAATGTGGAAAGCTAACTCCGCCTGTCTTAGCACAGATTTTCCATGGGTTTACGCCAGGACAATTTGCCTTCCAAATCGCATTAATACTAAAAAAGCCAGTGGACTACAAAGGTGCATTGTGGGTCCACAGGTGATGACATCATGTCATAATGACGTGAAAGGCACTCAAGGAAATGAAGCTCTGCTTAGCTCATGAAGGTCCTGATTATCACACAGGGATGTCCAGGGCAGATTATAAGGGCTCTCTGACCCTTTAGTTGTGACTGCCTGTACTAATTATAGCAATGTAACTAGTCTATCTTATTTAGAGGCGGATATGACCTAGACACAACCCTCAGTGTAAAGAATGATACTTATTCGTGCAAAGTATTTTGTAGTATTATTTACAGTTAAAAAAAAGTGCATTTCAGTACAAACAAGTTTACCTTTAAAAAAAAGTTAATTACAAATTGCACTAAAAATAATTTGTGTCAATACTAAACACTTCTCTGTAGAAAAACAACTGTTCTTACTCACCAGGCAGAATAAGGAAGTCACACTCAACCAAGACATCTCTAGCAATGTAATAGTGAAGTGGATTCATTTAGTATCAAAAGATGAACTTAAACCAACAGTCTGAATATGAGTAGCTCCATCTAAATCAGTCAATAAACAAGATGGATAATAATATTACATAAGGATTAGTGGTTTGTTTACTCTGCAACAGATTTAATTAAAAAGCACAGCCAAAGACTATTTTAAGTAATTCTGACCTATATTGCAATGATTTTTAATATTATTTTTATGTTATGTTATATATAATGATTATATACTGTATATTGTGCGTGTGTGTGGGTGTATGTATGTGTGTGTGTGTGTGTATATGTATATATATATATATATATATATATATATATATATATGTAATTAGAAATATATATATATAATATGACAAACAGATAAGGTTTCTCTTAAAGATTTATATATATATATATATAATTGTGTTACAATATCTATGAATGTGTACTACTCAGCTGCACATATCACTTGTTTATGTTGGCTACATTTAGACAGATTTACATTACACAAAGCTTTATGCATGTAAAAAATAAACAATCATAATAATGCTCAATGTACCAGTACAAACACATACAAATCCTCCCTTAAACACTTAAAGTTCTGAAGCTTAACTCCGCAGTTCTAGTCTATCCAACATCAACAACAAAAATATATTATACAACCTGAGAGTTTAGCTCCCCGGCTCCTTCTCTGACCGTCTCTTCACAGTGAACTGACAGAGAAAGTCCAAGAGATGAACAGGTGAGTCAGCCACCCCCAACACACACACACTCTCACACACACACACACACACACACAAACACACACACAGCACTACACAACTCAAGCCTACAGGAAGAGGAAGCCTCACATCCACCCATAAACAACACCCGCTCACTGGGAAGCAGCAACAAACATCACAGAGGAAAGAGCCATCGGCTAGACAGGAGGGAATCCAGGGTGCATCAAAGCCTCCGGTTTAAAATAATGACCAATTATCAGCTTAACACTGGGAGTCTGTGCAAGACGTACACACCAGAGTATGCACTTCCTAGACTCCTAGATCATGTTCCTGGCACATATGGGGCTGACACCAGGTGATTTATAGGAACACAGTTAATGGTTTTATGATAATCACCTCCATCACGAACATTGTGCAAAGCTGCTTAAGAGAAATTATGCATATTGCTTAAGAGAAAGAGGACATAGCACTAATTCTGGCACGAAACAACCCGTGACATGCAACACCCACAGCTGTGAAGATGATTTGTGTGGTTTAACCCACGAGAGAAGTATCACATCTAAACAGCATGTAGGTTTTTTAACCATTGTAAAGCTAATCATAAAGATGATGGCTTTAGTGAGGACACCTTGGGTCTATTCGCGTCCTCTAATAGGACGACAACGTGATACCACTCCACCCCAAAAGCACAAAGAGTGTCATTTCCATTTCAAGGCCCTCGTGCTGTTGCATTATGGATCATCGCAAGAAAACACAGGCGAGGGGTGAATGTGCTTGAATATCAATTCGGCGATCTATAACGACATCTATTCATAATCTTTTATCAATTTTTTCTAGGCCACAAAGTCTTCTTGTGTGTGTGTGTGTGTGTGTGTGTATACACTACCATTAAAAAAACTGTGGTTAGTAACTTTTTTTATGAAACTAATAGTCAGCAAGAATTTACATTAGAGATGTTTACATTGTTACAGAAAATTCCTATTTCTAAAAAATGCTGTCCTTTTGAACTTTTTATTCATTAAAAAATCCTGAAAAAACATTTGCATGGCTTCCAGAAAATATTATATAAGAATATAATATGATACTATAATGCGAAATGTTTCTTGAGCACCAAATCAGCATATTAGAATGATTTCTGAAAGATCATGTGACACTGAAGACCAGAGTAATGCTGAAAATTCAGCTTCGCATCACAGGAATAAATTACATATTAAAATGTATTAAAATAAAAAACTTGTTGTTTTTAATTGTAATAATATTTCACAGTATTTCTCTTTTTACTGTATTTATTTATCAAAAACAAAGTCTTGTTGAGCAAAAGAGACTTTTACAATCAATTAATAGACTACATGACACCAAACGTCTTAAATCACTAGATTTGCCTGGAGTACTATTTATTTCTAAAGAGTAAGAAATTCACAGTGGAAAACAATATATCTGACTTGCTTGGAGTCAAAATAATGCTAATTAATAGATCTGAAACCTTCAGTTAGCAGCTCAAATCAATAACAATTAGGCTACAGTTCACAACCTCTATTATCATTAGAGATATATATTTGGCATATAAGAATAGAGAAACAGAAATGTAAACCAACAAGATATCAGGCTTGCCCTATTTACTTTTTTACACATTCCTGGTTTCATTGTATCTGATTAATCAGTGCACACTATTTTTAACAATTCCCTCTTATTTTTCCCCCTGGATAAACTTCTCTGATGTTGCAGGAAAGCCGAATGTTGGATTGAACGGGAAAAGGATGGCAATGCCACCACCTGCTGGATAGGAAACACTGAGACCATCCTTTATACAAATGCATGACCTCTAAAGGTTCTCTATCCGCATACAAGAAATATATATATATATATATAACTATAGAAAACTCTCTCTCTCTCTCTTTTTTTTTTTAAATACTTTTAAGCTGCCCTGATTCATCTATTTCAGATTTACATATATCTCACGACGATAAATATTAACTGAATTTACACTAATGATCCTGTTTAAAAGTTATGTTTACTTGGTTCTTAATATGTTTTGTTGCCAACTTATGGCCATTTGGAGTATCTGTTTTATTTATTTGTTAATTTTTGCTTTGTTAACATTTATTTTGTCTTATGGAATATTGCAGATATTGCATCAATAAATAAAATATACAGATTTTTACTGCTTATTTTTTAAAGAAAATAAACATCATAAGGATTCTACAAAGGGTATGTGAATGTTAGAACATCTGTATTTACTATTTGAACAAATGACCACAAAAGAATGACAAAGGGTTTTTATAGAATGTCATTTACAACATTTTAGAAACATTTTGTAAAATGCAAATGTAAAGAATCATGCCATACCACTAATGATTTTTTTTTTTTACATGTCTTTAAATGGCAGCTTACCGTGCTTATTTTTAGAGCCTGTTTTAAATTACAGAGATTCACTGAATTTGTAGAGAATTTGTCATAGAATGTGTCAATCATGGTAAAAATACTTTGGTCAGTTGAAATCATGGTTATTTTAGTGTGTGTGTGTGTGTGTGTGTGTGTGTGTGTGTGTGTGTGTGTGTGTGTGTGTGTGTGTGTGTGTGTGTGTGTGTGTGTGTGTGTGTGTGTGTGTGTGTGTGTGTGTGTATTTGTTATGATCTAAAAGTTGCAGATACCAAAATTATTGGTAACAAAATAAAACCTCACAATTCTTGCTAATTTTGACACCAGAAAAACCTCAAACATTTACTTGATAAAAGTAAACACTCAAAACAAAGAAGCAAACTACAATCAATATAGGATCAATAATAAAAATAAAATAATACTTCATGTAAGACTACAGTATAGAATTTAGTCAAATAAAGTTATCAAATGTAAAATAAAACAGCATAGTCTTCACTGTATGAATTAGCTTGACTCTTAAGTTAAAAAAGTCATTGATTTGACAGAAGTAAGAGGGGTTTTTTTCTTTTAAGGATACATGTATATTAATTAGAGTGCTGTCACTTTAAGACCTGCTGCATGGATCCAATATACTGATCTGATATTCTCCAATTGTTTACATTAAGACAAAACCAACTGTGTTTACATGAATACATGCCAAACCCAGCATTTTGACATATTTTTGTGTGTATTTGACTGTTCAGGCATGCACCCGAAGCCCAAAGTATTTTGCTTGGCCATGTTCCCCTCCATCTTGAAGCACGCTCACAGAAAGCCACATGAAGAGCAGTGTATGTATTCTTTCACAGCTTAATCTTGTCACTGATTTTGTTAATTTTGGGCTTTTGTGGAGGGTCAGAAGCGCACGGGTGTAAAGGAGAGGAACAGAATGCAGCAGAATAAATGTTTTATTATGAGTCTGGTTATTTTCCACCACCAGACTTATAATGAAAAAGATTTTTTTAAAGTTTTAGAAATTGTTCCAAATCTAACACACCATAACTATAACGATACCTGCCGAGACGATACCATGTTTTTTTCAAGCTAATGAATTATTTAAACACACACAAACACACACACACACTGACAACCTATCAGAATCCATCCTGCTTTAGAGAGCCAGAAGCAGATGACACAACTGTAGCACAGACTTATAATAAGTTATTCTGTGTAGGTTGTGCTAATTGTACTATTTATAGTTATTGTACTCATTCCTTGCTGATACCGCAAAGAAAAAAATATTACACATACAGTCATCGTTTTCACACATATTCAGTCACCCACATAGGCCTAAAGATCTCCATTAGCCCACCCTGAGACTCTGACCCTGATCCACACTTAGCTCCAGCATAGAACGAGACGTTAAAGATAGATGCAGAAATGGGCCTGTTCCTCCACCGGGCGGAACAGTGGAGCCATGCAAATGAAGTCGTGCGAGATGAGCCACTGGGTGTGAGAGTGTTCAAGGAAACCTGTGTCTAACTACGACCTGAAAAAAAAGCTGTTCTTTGATGCAATCAGCACATTTAACAGCCGTTTGGATGCACAGGTCTTCCAGGCCCTGAGGAATCTGGTCTGAACTCTCTGTACCACAGTGATACACAACCTGTGTGCCTCAGGTGTCCTAGCCACGTATGCCATTATCAGATTACACACATCAACACGGTAGTGAACAGGTGCCTCATCAGCACACAGATCAGGTGGAGTACAAATACACACACAAACACACATCTCGAAGGCCTGGGGACTGGATGATGGAGAAATGGTCATTTATTTATTTATTTTAAAATCCGAATTTCATTATTAATTTTAAGTTCTATAATTACAACATATTGTATTTATTTTGTCCAAATTTTAATTAATTTGTCATGTGGCAAGTTTTAATGTTTAAAGGGATAGTTCACCCAAAAATGAAATGCCGTTTCAAACCTGTATTTATTTCTTCTGTGGTACACCAAAGGAGACACTCTGTACATATAATACTGCTTTTGTGCATAGAATGAATGCCAATGGAGTCCAAAACAACACTGGCCCCCATTTCACTGTGTGGACCAAAAACTGAAGAAAGTCATGCAGGTTTGGAATGAAATGAAGGTAAGAAAATGCTGAAAGAACTTTAAGACCTTGCTTTAAGGTCAGAAGGTTGCTTGCTTGGAGCAAACACCATTATCAAGGAAGTCGTGGCCTAGTGGTTAGAGAGTTTGATTCCTAACCCTAGGGTTGTGGGTTTGAATCTCAGGCTGGCAATAAGATTAGTTAGGTGTCCTTGAGCAAGACACTGAACCCCCAACTGCTCCCCAGGTGCTGCAGCATAAATGGCTGCCCACTGCTCTGGGTGTGTGTTCACAGTGTGTGTGTGTGTTCACTGCTGTGTGTGTGCACTTCGGATGGGTTAAATGCAGAGCATGAATTCTGAGTATGGGTCACCAACCATACTTGGCTGAATGTCATGTCACTTTCATTATCAATGAAAGCTAATCAAGAAAACTGAAATGCATGCATGAGTGACTGAACTTCTCACAGAACCAGACTATAAGTGAATTCTTCTTAAACTCACACTTGGAAAAACTGGTTTTTCGTGCTCATAAATAGAGCAAGGGAGCTTCCATTGTCTGTAGTGCAATGAAAGCCAACTGGAAAACCTGCAAAGAAAATTCCAGATTAACATTTTTACACAATCTTCTTCCGGCTGGAGTTATGTGATGCATCTGATTAGATACTCCTCTAAGTTTTGTTTGTGAAAGTTGTTCATAGTGGAAAGCAGAAAAGCAGGATCAGCAAAAAGCTTTATTTAGACTTTAACATTCTAGTAGGGCTTGCAGGCCGAGATGTTTGTGAAAAAATTATTTGACTGGAAATGTCAATATTAAACAGGAAATGACACGGGGAGCTTTTACCACTAAACCCAAAATTACACATTCTTTTATATTAAAGAACATATAGTTATGAAAGTGCAGAAGTCTTTATATCTGATTTAGGTCAACGGTTTTGAAAGAAAGAATGAATTAAACCATCAACAATAAAACCTGGCTATTTGGAGGTCAATACTAGTTGCACTAGCTAACCATCTAAACTCACTTACCCTTAAAATAACTTTTTTTTAAGTGTTTTAGAATAATAATAATAATAATAATAGCAAACTTAATTTTTGCTTTTAAGGGGACAATTCTGGACAATACAAAAATGCAAACCATGTCAGAATCATCAGTTATAAGTTAGTGCTGAGATGAAAAGATACAAAAAGAAACACACTTCCGTTTTCTCTGCTATTTCACATCCTCATATTATTAATGCCTTGTCTTAGTCTTTCGCAGGTACACACACAATGGAAAACCAGTTGAAAACACACAGATCTAAGTCACTTGAGGTGCATGAGGCCAGGAGCGTGGAGCACAGGTATACGCTGTTCTCCCAACAGGTCGGACAATTATAGTGCGTAATTAATTGCTTCTCTAATCCATTAAAGGCATCTATTTCCAGGGAACCACAGGAGATTGTAGGATTAATTTAGACGCCTGATGAAATTTCGAAAGCGACTGTCTTTAAAATAAGCTAAGGTGACGTCATAGGAGTAAATTTTTTTAATCAGAAAGAGTTACATTGAGGGATTCGGAAAAGTGTTTCACAAAGTGTTTCTTAGAAAGATGGAGAGTCACAGATTTCATGACCCCGGGACATCAGGTGGTGCCTTTTACCAAAGGGCTGGTCCAAGCAAAACGCAAGTTTAAATTGCAAATACACATCAGACGTGTGGTTTCAGTCACAAATGTTTGACTTAATGAAAGAGAAGAGACACCACAATTTCAAAAATGTATAATATTTCCATTTGGCATTTTAAGATGTTCAAAAGTAATAATAAATCATGTTAATTTAAAACTGAAGTTGAGTTAATAAAATAAAATAATAAATAAAATAGCTCATGAATCAAACCAAATAGCCACTTTTAGCCTTTAGAGTTGCTCAAATTAATTAAATTAACGAATTTAAAAATGGAAGTTAAGAATCCATAAAATAGAAATAGCATATGAATAACATTTTAATTAAAACACAAAAATGAAAATAGGCTAAATTTCAAACAAACTGTTCCAGTCACGAATGTTTGGAGTAAAGGGAAATAAAGACAAATGTTCTCTTTTGAACAACCTTGAAGTCAAGAGTTCATAAGAGAGCTCAAACATTTCACCCACCTTCTACCAAAGATCCGCAGTCCAGAGAAGTTCTTGGTGTTGTTGGGACTAGTTTGAGCTGCAGGGGTTGTGATGCACAGGTCTGAACAAGACGAGGATGCTGAATCTGGACCTCGGGGTTCTTCACCATCCAGGGGTCGGGACAGCCCTTCCAACTCTCCCTCAGTGTGCCAATTCGGCTGCTCCATTTCAGATGTGCAACCTGACTTCACTTGTCAGAACTTCACACACAAAGTTCACAGGAAGCCAGTCCATCCAAGTCTCCATAGCAGATGAAAATCAATACAAGGGTGGAAGCACACTCCATGAGCAGTTTACTTCAGTACGGCTCAGTCAGGCAGTCGTGCAGAACGGCAAAGCACCAGGAAGTAGATCTCGAAGTGTGGGTATAGATATGACAGATAGATCCTTTCTTTTCTCGTCCATGAGCTGCAGCCAGTCGTCTTCCTCCTCATTTGCAGCTCACCTACTACAACTCAACTGTCTGTTTGGCAAGAAGCTTCCCTCCAAGCAAACTCTCTCTTTGTTTCACTTTCTCCTCTTGCACCAGGCATGTGCGCACAATCCAGGAAGTGTCAAACAGGTGTAGGATTCCTAGACGTGTGGCTACCTGCCCCTCTCCTGCTGTGCCAGCCTGACTGACTCATTCACATTCAAACACAGACTTTTATCAGGTTTTCTCTCTCTAACACCTCCCCCACACCACATTCTCCCTTCACTGGTCCAGGTTAGGACAGGAGTGTGTCACCATCTATTGGTAGATCAAGGGAACCAATGAACGACTGGGTGGTAAACCACCACAGGAAGACTTCATCAGTGCACACAATTTTAAATGATGGTATTACATAATATGTTTCTATAAGGATAGGAAGGTTTTTATGATTATATCTTCAAATATAAAGGGTCAAAGTGCAAAATGAGAGTACGGGAGGACTTTTTCGGCATTATATCGTCAGAGTGGGTGGTTTTGTTCACATTGGACTATGTCAACACTGTGTTTCTGCAGTACCGTTCTAACTCTGGAACAGAAGAGCGGATCCCACTCAGACTTTACATAAAGCTGGGTGGAACGAGGCCCACGCTGCGCTCACTACGTTATGCAGGGTCTACATCTAGGCATTGGCTCATATATGAGTTTGTTACACACACACACACATATAAATGCATTTCTGTTTCAGCTTCATCTAAAAGGGATGAAATGCTAACTTTTTAGTGTTAATTGGTGGCTTAGTGCTGTCATCAACTGTCTAAATGTTGGTATGTAATTAGATTTAAATATCTAGTTTGATCATGGATTGGCAAAGTGAAATGGCAAGAAAACCCAATACTAAAACCACAATAGTAAATCTAACCAAGCCTGTTAAGAACATGATCATGATAATATTTCAGTGTTGTTCAAACTGAATCTAAAACTATTAAAAACATGTTATGTAATTGAAATAAAACCAAAACGAAATAAACTAGATAAATATTAGATGAACATTTTAACTCAACTAAAACTTGTAGTAACATTACTAAAACTGAAATAAAAAATCAATTAAAGCTGTGTAAATATTCAGTAAAAAAAAAGGAATGAAAAATTTAAAAGCACATAACAAAATTACTTACAGTGCTAAAATGTAAAATATTAATAAAAAATGAAAATATTAATATTAAATATAAAAAGGCTGTTTAAATATTAATATATACTATAATCATATAAAAATAATATTAAAATAACTGCCATATTTCAACGCCAAAAGAAAAAAATAAATAATTATTAATTAAAAAGTAAAGATACCAATATTTATATGTTCATATCATTCTCCTTATCTTAATACAAATATTATATATATATATATATATGAATTGTATCTTTAAAAATATGTTCAGGCAGGACAGTTTTCATAACTGTACTATGGTAATCAAAAGAGAATCTAAGAAGAATTTCAACCCAGTAAGTAAAATATCTGGATAAATACAAGTAAAGTTTTAACTTTATCCTAGTACCTGTGAGGTTAAAGTTGGAAATTAGCATTGTGCTAAATCCGGCGTATTTACATTCAACTTTGATTGTACGTTCATGAATATGCACTGTCCCATTTAAATAAATAAATTGAAGTTCACCACATTTCACACGTTCCGATCTCCACCTGCAGCAGAGGACAAGAGAAGAACTCTTCTCCTATGCACCATCCACGATGAGATGATATTCATAAGCATGTTGATGTAATCCCCTCCTACACACCGGGTTCTGTTAGATAACATACTGGGCTGCTCAGGTAGGGAAAACAGACAAAAAGTGGGAGGAAGAAAGAAAGAAAGAAAGGAAAGAAAGAAGTTAGGTGAAACGAAAAATAAGGTAGGAATGAAAAAAGTTAGAAATTAATGATAAAAAGAAAGAATATACAGAAAGTAGTATATAATAAATGTACACAAACTTCATACTTACTACTTCTTGCACAAAAGAGGAAGAGGTTGTAGTTGTCTAAAATATCTTTTAGCTGCATCACTTCTAGAGTTCAGTCTAATCTGAGCGTTCATTTGGTTAAGTGAGCACAGAAACAACACATCATGTCTACAATGTCTTGTCAGTTCATTTGAATGCAGCTCTTTTAGCCTAAACGGAGATTAAAACCCTGGTGACACCTCACAAAGCCGAGCAGGTACTTTCACCAAACAACTCTGTCAGTGTCATTTTTAAACTGTTATTGATACCAAACAATGCAGGATGACCGATGTGTTACACACCGTCACACATATGTTATGTTTTCCAGAAGTGAAGCGGTATTGCATAGCACAACGCATTCTGATGTGTATTTGTGATTATTAGTGATTAGAGGAACTATGGCACCTATAAGATCAATAAATAGGCTGCATTCAATGCAACTTGAATATAAAAACACTGCAGATGAATATCAGTAAGATGGCACATGAATATAAATAATTATAAAAATGTAAAATACCCCAATGTATATAACAACAAAAAGAAGAAAAGAAGTAAATAGACAATAATAATATGTGATGCTATGCTAATTATAAAGTGACGCGCTCTACTTACAAAACAAATGTAAAAATTTTATTGCAAAAGTATTAATCTTCTTGATTAGAATATAGATTATCACTGAAATTAAAAGGTCTTTTTCTTTATTTCCATATTTATACAGAATATATGGAAATGTAAATTTGACACTAATGTAGGCCTGCACTACTCCAATTGAGTCGACTTTTTAATATTTTTGAAAGACGTCTCTTATGCTCGCCAAGGCTGATCAAAAATACAGTAAAATTATTCAATATTATTAGAATATAAAATAACTGCTTTTTATTTTTAATTTAAAATGTAATTTTATTCCAAATGAATAAAATTATGCAAAGCTGAATGATCAGTATCATTCAGTATCATTAACTGTAGCAAATTAGCTAAAAAGGGAAATATTTATGATTAATTATAACTGGTTATAATTAATAATGAATATTTCCCTTTTGCTAATTTTGCTAATTTTGCTAATGCGGGCAATGCACAGATGTTGTTTCAGCTCATTCATGGCATTTTGCTGATCGTCTGTCCAGATGAAGGGGCATTTCTTTTTCAGAAGGGCAGTGAGAGAGCGTGCAATGTCTGAATAACTCAGGACTAATGTAACAGTGTACAAACTTCTCAATCATCGGGAAGAAGGAGGCGGGAACCGGCGGACATTCAAAATAAAACTTTAATAATAAATTAAACAATAAATAAACTGCGCGACAGCCCCTTGCGGACGACTGCCGCGCACAAACAAAACCAAACACAAAATAAAGCCTTTATCCTTCCAATCTCCTCCGTGGGACTTGAGACCGGTGAGTGCAGCAGGTGTCACTCATTTCCCAATCATTCCACTGGCCTCAATCCGTTCCCACGGCTCTCGGCCCCACCCCACTCGTCACAACTAACTTTCAGGATTCTTATATGAATAGAAAGTTGATGAACGGCCTTTATTTGAAATAAATATTTTTTTAAAGCCTTTACTGTCACTTTTGATCAATTATTTGCATTATTGCTGAATGTAAACTGTTAAAATCTATAGTGTCTGATTACTTTAGCGGTAGCAGCCAAGATCAATCAGGACCAAGAACAGTATTTCTCAGTTTTCTCAGTTCTGAGGTAACTCAACACCATGCCAAATCAGGTGGTACCTGAAAACACTTATCATCTCTAGAGGATTGGTGCTGCTGGTGTAATATTTTCAGACACATTTTGAATCAATCATTGATCATTTTGACCAAACTGCCTTACATCTATCATTTATTCATACAGCTCCTGCTACAACGTTAGTGACGATGACACATTTACGGTCAAAATGTTCTCGCCTTTCAAAAGCCTTTATTAACAAGTGATGAGATGGGAAGATTCAACTCTAAAAGCAAATATATATCGGCCTAGCCTTCCTACAGTAGTTTAACTCAGATGTAATGCTAGTTGTAGTATGTTTAATTTTGACTTGAATGGTGAAACTAACTACTGTCTGCAACAGACCTCTGTGAGCCACAGCTCATTTGCTTTTATGCGTCTGCTTTCATGTCAGTCTGCTTTGAGGTCTGGCAGAGCCAGGACACTAACCCGAGCCTGCCTGATGAATTCAAAGTTATTTAGAGACGTGGGTTTTGATGTTGCAGAACAGGTGTTGCTGGAAAACCCTTTGTTCTCACAAAACATCCTGTCTGTACACAAGCAGACCACCCGCTACTAAACAACATATGGAAAGTGAGTGATGTGACTGTACAATCACATAATGCCTGAGGACACATCTATCACTTCATCTTTTCATTTTTCTATCTATCTATCTATCTATCTATCTATCTATCTTTAGAGTAGACTCATAGAGTTCTGCTAAATTTAAGCTGTTATGTCATCTACAACAAAATAATACTACAAAGGAGGAACTCTTGGATCTCATTTAGCCTGAAAGGCTGGTTTAATGTCAATTGATGCTTTTGATTTTGTGCTTATTACAGTGACCTGTTTAGATTCATCAAAAACATCAATAGGTAAAAGAGAGAAAAAGAACAACTGTTTGATTGTGTGTCCATTACAGTTAAACCGCAGGAACAACAGATGGACACAAAACAGACATCAGCAGGTCATTCAAGCTGGATCTGAAACATACTTGTGGTTTGCAAATCCGTTTTACAACCCAAATTCCGGAAAAGTTGGGACGTTTTTAAAATTTTAATAAAATGAAATCTAAAAGACTTTCAAATCACATGAGCCAATATTTTATTCACAATAGAACATAGATAACATAGCAAATGTTTAAACTGAGAAAGTTTACAATTTTATGCACAAAATGAGCTCATTTCAATTTTGATTTCTGCTACAGGTCTCAAAATAGTTGGGACGGGGCATGTTTACCATGGTGTAGCATCTCCTTTTCTTTTCAAAACAGTTTGAAGACGTCTGGGCATTGAGGCTATGAGTTGCTGGAGTTTTGCTGTTGGAATTTGGTCCCATTCTTGCCTTATATAGATTTCCAGCTGCTGAAGAGTTTGTGGTCGTCTTTGACGTATTTTTCGTTTAATGATGCGCCAAATGTTCTCTATAGGTGAAAGATCTGGACTGCAGGCAGGCCAGGTTAGCACCCGGACTCTTCTACGACGAAGCCATGCTGTTGTTTTAGCTGCAGTATGTGGTTTTGCATTGTCCTGCTGAAATAAACAAGGCCTTCCCTGAAATAGACGTTGTTTGGAGGGAAGCATATGTTGCTCTAAAACCTTTATATACCTTTCAGCATTCACAGAGCCTTCCAAAACATGCAAGCTGCCCATACCGTATGCACTTATGCACCCCCATACCATCAGAGATGCTGGCTTTTGAACTGAACGCTGATAACATGCTGGAAGGTCTCCCTCCTCTTTAGCCCGGAGGACACGGCGTCCGTGATTTCCAACAAGAATGTCAAATTTGGACTCGTCTGACCATAAAACACTATTCCACTTTGAAATAGTCCATTTTAAATGAGCCTTGGCCCACAGGACACGACAGCGCTTCTGGACCATGTTCACATATGGCTTCCTTTTTGCATGATAGAGCTTTAGTTGGCATCTGCTGATGGCACGGCGGATTGTGTTTACCGACAGTGGTTTCTGAAAGTATTCCTGGGCCCATTTAGTAATGTCATTGACACAATCATGCCGATGAGTGATGCAGTGTCGTCTGAGAGCCCGAAGACCACGGGCATCCAATAAAGGTCTCCGGCCTTGTCCCTTACGCACAGACATTTCTCCAGTTTCTCTGAATCTTTTGATGATGTTATGCACTGTAGATGATGAGATTTGCAAAGCCTTTGCAATTTGACGTTGAGGAACATTGTTTTTAAAGTTTTCCACAATTTTTTTACGCAGTCTTTCACAGATTGGAGAGCCTCTGCCCATCTTTACTTCTGAGAGACTCTGCTTCTCTAAGACAAAGCTTTTATAGCTAATCATGTTACAGACCTGATATCAATTAACTTAATTAATCACTAGATGTTCTCCCAGCTGAATCTTTTCAAAACTGCTTGCTTTTTTAGCCATTTGTTGCCCCCGTGCCAACTTTTTTGAGACCTGTAGCAGGCATTAAATTTTAAATGAGCTAATTAAGTGGATAAAAGTGTAAAATTTCTCAGTTTAAACATTTGCTACGTTATCTATGTTCTATTGTGAATAAAATATTGGCTCATGTGATTTGAAATTCCTTTAGTTTTCATTTTATTAAAATTTTAAAAACGTCCCAACTTTTCTGGAATTCGGGTTGTAGGTCAGATTAGTCCTTAGGCCTTTAAATGCAGACTGTTTTAATATAATACGACTGGTTGGATGGCAATATGATTCCAAACCTGTATGAATTTCTGTTGAACACAGAAGAAGATATTTTGAAGAATTTACAAAGTATCTGTGTTGTAAGTGTTGTAATTACGCTACATTTTGCATGACACCTAGCTTTTTCCCCAGCAGTTTATTTCTGCTACAAAAGAAGTGACATCGCCCACTAAAGGGCACTGAAAGTACTATATCTTGTGCGTTTTGTCCATAGACTGTATGGTTTTGCCCTCACTCACACAAACTTGTCAAAAAGGCTACTTTAGACTACTTGAATGCGAGTTCCTTAGCAAGTAGTTGTGAATCACAGGTTTTATAAATGAGATGAGGACATGACTGTAGCCGGCAATGAGGCTGAAACCAGCACATCCAGTCCAAGAAGCCTTTGACGTTTTAGTTTTACTAAACATTATTTTATTTAATACTCAACAGACCTTTCTGAAGGATTTTTTTAAAAACAATAAATGTGATTGCTCTTCTCACAAATCAGCTCTTACTTGTTTTTCATTGGTATATCTCTGCATCTTCGAGCCTATATTTAACAGAAGTAAAATACTTAAAGAGGTCATCGGATGCTACATGCACTTTTACAAGCACACAATCACCCTATAATGATAAAAATCCACCCAGTTTTTTTTAATCTACTAAAATCTTTACCCCTTTCTCAAATCCAGCCAATCTGAGATGCCTGTCTTTGTGACATCACACAGACAGGCCCCTCCCATGATAGTTTGATTGACAGTAGTGTTTCAGCACAGACTGGACTGGCGTCTTACCTTATGGTGCTTTTCCACTACACAGTACCAGCTCGACTCGCCTCGCCTTTGTTTGGTTTTCCACTGTGTAAAAGTTGTACCTGTACCTGCTTCCAGGTACTTTTTTTCGTATCACCTCCGGCGAGGTTCTGAGCGAGCTGAGGCGATACTAAAATGTGACGTGAAAACACGGCAGACTGCTGATTGGCCAGAGAGAATCGTCACTATTCACTGCGTCATCATTGCATGCGCCAGACGGAGTATCCTGAATAACCCCGCCAGCAGTGTTTCGTTTTGCTGCCCTCAGCCTCTCCAGAAACAATGTTTGTCTTCTTGCATCGCTATGATGACCAGGTACTTTTGTGGAGGTACTATCTGCAATGGAAAATGGACTGAAAAGCAAGCCGTGCCAAGACAAGTCGAGTCGAGTCGAGTTTTTTAAATTAATCTTTGCAAAACGTCTTTCCTAATAATGTTTTAATTAGCATGTTTCAGGATGTAGCGACTAAAGTTTATGGTCCTGGAAGAGAGGGGCAGGTTCAGCAGTGCTCATTAACATTTAAAGGAAAATGCTACAAAACGGCTTGCTCTGAAAAGAGCTGTGTCTGACAGGGTAAAAAATGTTTTGTTACATGAACATTGAGAAATTTTAACCGAAACCATGTTACACTTTTCATTAAGGCCCTTAAAAATCATATCAATTGGTGACTTGTAACTTATAATGGAGTGCTGATACACAGTTTTATCTTTCATCTTTAAACCTGGTGATAAAAATTATTTAGCAAAGTTGTATGCATGGATTCAAGAACTTAAATTATGACTCATGAATAATTTCCTGAGACTTAATGAAGGTAAAACCGATGTGATTCTGTTAAACCTAGTGATGCTCTTTCTTCTAAAGCCTACAATATTGATCTTGGTTATCTAGCTCAGTGGATTATACAATAGCGCCTCCTGTTGGTCATCCTATGACTTTAGACAGATTCACGGCCTCCTACACAAACTGTGTAGGTGAGAGAGAAACGTATACAACTGCTGCGTCTGTACTTTTTTTTCCATCTTTTGTACCAAATTGTACTTTGTGTACCCTTTGAGAGCATCAGTTGTACCACAAATGAGCAAGAACACACTTCATTAATTCAAGTTGAGGCTCGTCTCAGTGCAACAGCTTTCACTAGTGCGAGTTTTAGCCAGTACAATAGCGCCATCTACTGTTCACAAAAGACAAAAGGCTTTACACAAGGCTGAGAAGGCCAAGATGTCCTATTCATCATATTATGATGTGCCAAAACATTCAACCCAGGCTTTAGAGTGCATTACATTTCACAGCATCTCCTGTTTACATGGAATATAAATTACTTACAGAAACGTGACAAAATGAATAATGATGTGGTAAGGCCGTTCAGCAGAAGGTTTTAGAGAAAAAAAAAGCTATGATGGATGAAACTACAATACGTAATATGCACTGCTGTTTGTGTAGAATTTTACATTTGAATACTAATGAACTTTTCTCTCTCTTTCTTTCTTTCTTTCTTTCTTGCTTGCTTTGTCTTTGTGGAGTTTATCCTTATTCAATAAATTGGACATACACACATATAGGCGAAATAATAAAAGCATCAAGCTACTTTGAAGTTATGAAGCAAATTGAAGTTCCCAAATATATTTCAAGATCGATTTTAGATTTAAATGTGCAGCCTGACTTTAGGGTCTATATGTGATGATGTTGAAAGAGGCATTTAGAGCTCTGCAGCAGAACATTATTAAATTGGACATTGAGAGTAGTGAAAGGTGGCAGCAATATATGATGGAACAGAGTGGAGAATAAAAGGGTCGAGATGATTAGATAAATCACTGTTATTTCATATCATATTTGAGCTTATCATTACTAATGACGGGGAGATCTATATATATATATATATATATATATAAGATAACGTTCATATTTTCCTTTAGATATTAGGTAGGGATACTTTCGTCCACGTCGTTTGTTTTATACACTCGAGCTAATCCACAGATGATGTTTATTTCTCGCGAGATTTAAGTTCAATAGTTTTAAACGCGTGTTGCAGCCTGCAGCGCACTGTATTTGTGTAAAGCCCCAAACTGAGTTAAGTTCAGACCAAAGCTCGTTTTAAGTATTTGAAGCAAATTCTACAGTTCCTATATTTACAGACACCTGCCACACAGCGCAATCCTTTTGATTCACGGTGTGTTGATTCAGCACAAAAAAAGAAAGAAAAAAAGAGCCTATTTCGAGCAGCCTCAAAAATATGTCATGGCGGACCAGAAAAAAACTGTTAACTCCTGACAATTTCATTGGTTAACGGGGCGGCCACATGGTAGGAGCATTCGCTGTACTAAATCTCTTTCTTACTCTGTTAACAGTCATAAAGCGTCGTGGCGGCTGTGCACGTGTGCTCGGTTTGATCAAAGAGCAGCTATGAAACACATTGAACCGTTTGTGACAGCGGCATTTAATTTGACTGGATGTTAGGTTATGGGGGGAGTGAAGTGGAGTCAGGCAGACATGGTGGTCTGGATGGGGGGATGCTGGCGTTTTATCCAGTGAAACATGTTGGACTGAACGTTTAGTTGAATAGATTAGCTACACCTGTGATTTCTGGAGTGTTGACATGGACACGAGTGTACACTTGTATTTACATAGCATAATTGAAAATATGTCGTGGACATGATTATATATTTCAGTGTGAGTCCTGTATAATTATTAATACTTTTGAGGAAGTCATATAGACATTAGATGCATTTGTCTGGATCCTGGTTATACATATAACAATAATGTTTTGTATAAGTGTCAATGATACACAATAATGCATATATTGCATATATATATATATATATATATATATATATATATATATATATATATATATATATATATATATATATATGTATGAGCAAAAGGTTATTTTTCTTTTCTTTTTTTAAATTCATGATCTTTGTTGAGGTTTTTCTTGTCACATGGCAACAAAATGGCTTCTTGGCAGTTGTACTGACTTTGAATTATCAGACAAAATTGTTTACTTTTTAAGATAAATAATTATAAAAGATTAATATAAGTGACTTATAACAGCATATTCAGGAATGTCTGCCTTTTAATGTAAATCTTTACAGTCCTGGGACAGTGTTGTGTTTCTTTTTAACGTAAAGTAAAAAAAACTGAAACTGGAAACACATTAGTCATAGAAAAGGGGAATTCAAGTCATTCTTTAAATCACAAATGTCATAAAAAGGGTGTCTCTTCATTAACCCATAAGCAAGGGCATTTCATAAAAATAAAACGACATATGGTTTTGTAAGTGATTAGTGATTATTAGCGCATATAATATTGTTATTAATAAACAGCTTATAATATTGGTAGATTCGTTAAGCAGCACCTTTCCCTTATTGTATTACAGTCTGGCACTTTTGAATGTATGCATAATAGAACCATTTATAATACTGTATATTTGAATTAAACATTTATTTGGGTTCGTTTATGGTTATATGCATTTATAACCAATATGCTAATAAAAAACGCATTTTGCTGTCTGTGAGTGTATATCCATGAGTTTGAGTGAGTTAGACTGCCACTTCTCTTGTCCAGATGAGTTTCGCCGAGTTTACATCCGGGTTTTTCCCTAGGCAATGGGAGACGCACTACAGCCGTTCCTTAGGCAAAGTGAAATAAATTCGCCGCACCGTCACAAAAAATAGTCCTCTTACCAAACACGTTTTAAGGAAACTCCACGTCCACTTTTACACAAAGCACGCGTACTTTTACTGTAATCACTATGTTTCTGAATCGTTTGGATGGATGTTCGGAGTATTTGTGCTTTTTGACGGCTACTTTTCCTGCCCCCTTCGTCTCCCTCTTCCTGCGCGGATGAATCGTCGGGTTCTGCGGCTGTGGTGAATGAGATTGAAGAAGAGTTCTTGTTTTGTATCTCAGTTTCTCTCTTTTTTACACACACAAATTAAAATTAAACAAACAAAAAATAAGGTCGCTAACCTAGCTAAATTCACCCCAGAGCACCTCTACAGCCATGTGAGGCATCGGATCGGACCGAGATCTCGGAGTGTTTGTAAATATTTATTTAAATAATTTGTGGGGGGAGAGAGGCACTACTGCTCAAGTGAGTAGAGGAGGGTAAGTGCACCTTGGGATCTTTTTTTTTTATTATTGCAACTTTTATGCGCCTCGTTTTTAGACTTTACTCGTTCATGGACTCTTCGCCGCTTTTCCAAATCCTAACCCCGTCGCGATCGGGTAGGTAGAGAAGTCAGGATCCCGATGGTTTTAGAGAAAATTTTCCGCTTATTTCTAGGAGTTGAGACTGTGGTATATTTCTAAGTGCAGCGCGTGAACCGAACGTTCCGCGCGTCTTGTTATTTTGTAACATTTAAACTTCGCTGGATACATTGTTGCCGCAACGGTTGTTTCCAGCTCAGTGGAAACATTGTATCCGATGGCAGCGGGGGGGATAAAAGAGGGTAGAATGAAGATCTTTTGCTCACGCATGGCTTGAATTAGTGGTTGCGGCTCAGTCGAGTCCATCTAACTGTAATTTGTGCTGTTGGCCTGTTAGCTTTAGCAGAGTTAGCCGTAGCACAATATGAAAGCTCCTTGTATCCAGCAGCAGGTTTGTAAAAAGATACACTCCTATTTTGGTAGTTTTTCAACGCTTTTAGTGTCTTGGCTTGTAGTGGGTGGGTGGTAAAGTGATGCTTTTTTAAAGCTCTGCGATTTTGTTATTTGTTTAGAAAGTGTTTTTTTTTTAATGTTGCTTTTTTCTTCTTTTTTTTTTTGGGTTGAAAGAGGCTGAGTTATTGGAGCTGATGTGTTTTAGATTCTTTTAGAGAGTGGAAAAGAAACACAACGCTTTTCCCCTCATATTGTAGTGGTTCAAACATGCATTTGCCCTCTTTTGTTAATCTTTGTGAAAGTATGACTGCGATAAACACTTTGGGCATCATCTTCCGTGTTTCCCTGAGGTTTATAATAGTGGCCTAATCAAAGTGCTGATGAACTTTTCCTGTCATGTGCACATTCCTGATCAGATGTACTGAACTAAATGCCGGTTTCATGTATAGCTCAGGATAATTTGGGGTCAAACTGCACCTTAACTGTCTGTCAGAGTTGGAACATTTTGTAAAGCCTTCTTTGAAATCTAGGTGCTTTTTCAACAGATTTAGAATCAATTTATTTTAGTTTTCAGCTGATTGTTGATGTTTGTCAAACTTCAGTAACATGTTTACCCTTTTGTTTGTTATTGTTATTGATTAACTTTCTATCTGCTTTGTTTTTCTGCTCATATTTTGCTTTCATTATGTGTATATTATTTTGATATTCGCTTGTTTGAGAGACTTTACAATGCGTTTACACTCTCATCTGAGATCTTGAGCTCTTTTTCTTTAGGTTTTGATTTCCTTATCCAGGTAGTTTCACTTTTTTACAGATCTTTTGGGTATTTATGAGTCCATGTACCAGTATACATAATGGATAGATTTCCTTTATGATACTACATTAAAATATACACAGGAGTTTTTTTGTTGTTGATGCAATTCATGAATATCAAGCAGTTATGCAAAACAAAACGTATTGGTTTATGTAACATGACACTGGAAGTATTTCAGTCCTATAACTTCTCTAAATTCTGTTACCTCACCCAGGCCTGGATACTATTTATAAAGGAAAATAATTCACACGACCCTTATTTCGTATTATATTTTTTAGCCATCTTATATCAGTTTGATTACATTTATTCATTCTCAGCACTCAGATGAATCAGTTGTTAACAGTTGGATTAAATAATTTCCATGATTGTCTGTTGATACATTTATAGGTATTTCTTTAAAAAAAAATGCTTCGTTTTTGTGTGGCGTAATAATATTTTATTGTACAATGTACCTGATTCAACTTATTTTCAGTTTGATGTAATTCATATTGCTGTTTTACTTTAAATAGAAAGTACATTATAGATTCAGCAAACTACAGCTAAAAGTTTTATTCTGCAATGTAGATTTGATCTGGGTTGGTTGTACAGTTTTACAAAGAACATTTCAACAGGTCACTAAAAACTTTACAGAGACAAGAAAAGTCCTGTGTTACTGTACTGTTTAGCTTTCCTATTGCAAATAAGAAACTTAATGTGAATTGTAAACTCAAATGTAAATATATATCGTTAAAAAATATTTAATATGCAGTAGGGCTGCGATCGTTAATGCGCATCTCATCAGTAAAGCCGGTTCTCTAATCAGCGGTAAATTCCCTCAGGTGCGTGATTTCACATAGAGCAGCTGTTACTACACAGAGCCGTTGTTAACTGAGAAGATGCTCAAATAAACGTTGAAATGAACGTGGATTTGCGCATCTTCTCAGGAGCAGCCCTAATATGCAGGGTTTTAAGACACCTGTTTTAAGATGTTCAAATGCTTTCTAAAAGCCAGTCAGAATCATGATTCAACATAAATCTCTGTTATGGCATCCGTGATAGAATACTTAGCTAATTAATTCACTTTCACTGGCTGATGATATTATTATTATTATTTACTTTAATACTTGCATTACTATATAATAATAATTAGGGGTGTGGGCACATAGTCGAATTGTGATTTTTATTTGAAAAATAAAAACACTAATGGAAATTTAACTAAATGTGTGGAGCATGTTAACAAGTTGATTGTATTTGATCACAGAATGTCAACTTTCACCCAAGCATATGGATATTATTGTTTTTCTCAACATTAACATGTGAAACAATATAAACACAATTAACTTAGGCCGACTCGAGTGTATGTACGTTCTGTACAGTAATTGGCATGGTGTGCTTTACTTTTCCCATTTGCTCTTGTTGAGCTTGAATGCTTGTGTTATATATATAGATATGTTTTTTTTGTCTACACACATTTCCAACTAAAAGAATACCTTGAGATATAATGTAACATTGTTGTGTATAATGCCTAATCATAAGCTTTCTCCTTAAATGTAATTAAAATAATATATATATTTTTTTATGAGCTTAAATATTCAAAAACAATATTTTTGAAAAATGGCCATCCTCAATAATTATGAGACTTTCTGTAAATTCTTACAGAGACTTGGTATAGGTTTTGGATTTTTTTAATTTATTATTATTATGATTATTTTGAGGGTGGTATTGTTTATGTATTGTATTGTTTTCTGGTAGTTAGTAGTAGAGATGCTTAACCACTTAGCCATCGCAGCCTTTGGTCTTAAGTGTCAATTTTTCGAAATTGAGATTCATACATCATATGAAGTCTGAATAAATAAGCTTTCTATTGATGTTAGGTTTATTCGAATCTGACAATATTTGGCGAAGATCCAGAATCTGAGGGAGCAAAAATATCAAAATATTGAGAAAATCGACATTGTAGTTGTCCAAATGAATTCTTAGCAATGCATATTATGTATCAAAAATTAAGTTTTGATATATTTACAGTAGGAAATGTACAAAATATCTTCATGGAACATGATCTTTACTTAATAGCCTAATGATTTTTGGCATAAAAGAAAAATCGATTATTTTGACCCAAACAATGTTTTTTTGGCTATTTCTAAAAATATACCCCAGCTACTTAAGACTGGTTTTGTAATCCAGGGTCACATATTAGTGTTCAAGAATTGTTATCATTTCATATATTATAAATATGGACAGTATGCTTTTAAAATGAAAAAAATGTACATAATCAACTTAGGTTTTCATAATCATTCTTAACTTTTGCGGGCACCCGAGCTGACACAGTTCTCTTCTTAAAGTCCAATTGATCCTAATATTTAGTTGTGTGTGTTATAAAAGACTTTATTTGATCAACGACTGGCAGAGTGACTCATACACTTTGATTTGAGAGGATGCCGTTTCCTGTATATTGAAGGCTGAAGGTCCTGAGATACCCGTCTGCCGTGTGGTCATGACAGATGTCATCGCTGGCGAGTACAGGCTTCGCTTAATATCTCAGAACTCCATTTGGAAGAACTGCACAAAAGACAAATCCGATGCTTGGGTTTCAGAGAAGATATTTTTAGGTCCGCGAAGATGCTGGGAGATGAGTAGGGATGCAGGACTTTTTTGTCGTGGGGTTCATAGACGGAATGAGCAATTAGAAGCCCGCTGAATGCTGCGCTTGCAGTGTTGCCCTTTTTTACACAGACTGTATAAAAGAGAGAGAGGGAATTGGAGTGTCTCTCCCACATCTAATAGTGTGTGTGTGTGTTTCATCTTGTGAAGGGAGTTGGAGAGAGTGCGTGAACACCAGTTTTAGTGCCAGCTGGTAAGTCCTCTAATAGCCTCTGTTATAATTGTCCTCTTGGCACAGGGCCGCACACCAAAATCAATGAGAGTGAATGAATGTCTGTAACACTGCCTCCGTTTCACTCACTGTTACACTAAGCATCAAGGTTGTTTCGATTTGTCCGTCGGGCAAACAGTCTTGCCCATCTTCTCGATTGTCACAAATTTTTATCCTCCACCAACTTTAGTTTTCCCAGAAAATTGCTTTTCAAAAAAATCATCTATTGAGAATTTTTTTTTCCTCGTAGTCCTGTTTGTCCAAAATACTTTTTTGAACTTAAACAAGAGGTTCTTGCAGTGTTGAGTTGCAGAATGTGAACTGAATAAAGCGTGTCTGTTTACTTCCACCTGAGACATCATGAATCACGCCTCGATTTACATTTTTTCTCTCAAACCCGATTAGATACCGACTTGTGTTCCCCCTTCGTGGTGGTATTGGATTAAGTCAACCGCCGAGCATCTTGCAAAATAAAGCTTAAATACATAAAATAGAAAAAAAGTCTGCAAAACCTCTCTTGTTTGATTTCTCTAGACAGGCTGAAAGTTTCCTGGGACACTCTTTCTGGTGAACTGGATCAATGATGGAATTGCAAACATTACAGGAGGCCCTGAAAGTGGAAATACAAGTCCATCAGGTAGGAGCTCTTTTGCAAATGAGCCTCTAATCAGTTAAATCACGTGGGGAAAACTATTCTGTAGTGTCAATGTATTTTCAGTACTTGAACTAAAATCACAATCCGATGCCAGAAAGCATCGCAGTTGCTGTATAAACGGGTTGTTTTAAAGCAGACGTTTTATAGAGGATTCGAATGATTTCAGGATCAGGTCTCTAGGTCCTCCATTGCACTTAGTGATAAATGAAGATATGTTTCTCTTCTTGTCCCTCGCAGTCAGAGGCGGCGTGTCCCAGCAGGCAGAAAATTAGTCGAGCTGTCTGAGTGGGGTAAGAGAAAGACAAAAAGAGAGAGAGGGAGGGAGGGAAGGAGAGAAAGGAAGAGGAGGAGAATCAGGGTCATACTGGGCAGATAAAGAGTAAGCCATTACTTCAATTTTAAGAAATCATCTCAAGCAGGTGTTCTTTTACATACTGCAAGGTCTGGTTTTGTCTTCATATGGCTTGGAATATTTGACAGGCAGGTGGAAGTGGGATTTCTGCAGCTGAAACGGTTGATTGTGGTCCCGCATGACTCACTGTTGCCTACTGGTGGACAGCAGAAACTTTGAAGAATTTATTATTATTATAAATTTAAAGAAAAGTGTGTCTCTCAGTTTTTGATGTGTGAGTGTGTAATTAGAAAGAACTGTAGATGTACCTTGAAGAAAAGAAAAAAAACTGAGAAAAACTGTATGTCCGGGTAGAAAATTACTGGTGCTGTTTTTTTAGTTAAGTTTACTTTAACCCAAAAACACAATGCAGTGCTTCAAAATATGGGTAAAGCACCTATACAGAATACAGATTTCAAACTTTTTATCAAATTAATTTGTACATTTTTGGTGAAATGAATGGAATTTTAAAATGAAGTATTTTAAAATAGTTATATTTATGCCTTTAGCAGATGCTTTTGTCCAAATATATAAAATCCAGGGGGAAAAAGCATACCAATAAATAATCATGAATTATTAAATGCTTAATTTATTATTTTCAATATTACATTATTAAAAATTGTAAAAGGGGCCCAACTAATAATGATTGTAACTTTTACATCTCATACTGTTTCACTACATCTTCTGTCTGGTTTATGAATGTGAATAAAATTCTTTCTCTCTGTTATATTGCCTATGTCGGACATTTGTATTACCTGATGTTATAAATGCTAATTTCAGTTAATAGCAGATGTCCTGAAATATAATTAGGGGAAGAACTAATTTTACATCTCATTTCTTCTTGCTTGCCAACTTTGTGGCACAGCTTACACCACTCTCCCCCGTCTTTTTCACTTCTTTAATATATCTGTCGCTCAAAGATTGATGTTACCCCAGGTGAATCAACTCATCAACTGAAATGAACCATTTTCATATAAATTACACTTGTTCATTGCAAATGTAAAATGTTTGTTCCAAATGAGCACATTAAACCGTTGGTAGCTGGAGGACAGTTACAGAAAGCCGTTGGCAGGCTGCCTGCTGCTCCGTCTGCTATTGTTTGAATGTGAAGCAGGTGTAATGTGCTGCAGTTCCACGTGTGGCCTGTAGATGGCACACCATGTCTGGAACTCCCTCCAAAACTGATGGCAGAAGAATTAACTGCAAATTCTTGTCTTCTTTTCTGTTGCCATAGAAACTTGTTGCCCAAATGAAGCAGGATCCACAGGTAAATACTCTTCAGAAATAATCCTCTAGTTTGTTTGAGAGCTTTAAGGTGATTGCCGTCTGAGTATTATATTTTCTATGCTAATAAGGCAGCTTGGTGGTGTGTATGAATATTTTATTAATGGTATTATATTGTTTTTAAAAATAAGTGATTTTTATGCTTTGCTCTTCATAGAACGCAGATCTGAAGAAACAACTTCACGAGCTCCAAGCGAAAATCACAGCTCTGAGTGAGAAACAGGTAAGAGCTTGTGATGTCATTCACTGCTTCGGGTGCTGAAGTCAATGTTTCTGAACAGTGAAACACATGAATTAAATACTTGTTTGCCTACAAATATGTGTCAGTGAGCAAAGGTTGATTGCATCATTTGTGGGGTTGTTTTGTGATGTTGAAACCAGTGCTGTTTTAGTATTGTTTTTGTATTTTTTACTTTTTTTTTTATATATTTCCATTTTCCATTTCATGTTTGTACTATATTATGTATATAAAAATGCCCACAAATACATGTAAAATGTATGTAATATAAATCACACACACACACATGTAAATGTTTCTTAAATATATACATGTATGAAAGTGTAAATGTACATATACACAGTACACACAAACATTTATTTTGGATGCAATTTAATTGATTTGACAGCCCTACTTTTTAAACATTATTATTTGTTTAATATATTCTCTTTTCAGTTTTAGTTTGGTTTTACTGTTTATTTATTTCCAGCTAGTGATTTTAATGCATCTACTGTTCAAATCCACTTAGTTTTTTTTATCTAATATTTCTATTTTATTTCAGATTTTTATTTATGTTCCTTCCAAAATGCTTTTAATAGATTTAGTAAAGGATAATAACCCTAGTTGAAGCAGATTTTATTTTTCAAGCAACACCACATCCCTGTGTCCAGGTCAGTTTGTGTTTAATGAAGCGTTTTTTGATTTGGTCTTATTGATTTTCTGAAGTGGATGTTGGATCTTGTGGGAATTTGAGTTTTTAATGACCGAATGATAGCAGAAATAAGCAAAGACTGATACGTTTAATTGTTTTGCGGTTGAGAAAAGAGCAGCCAGCAGGACAGGCGTCTGTGCATTTAACAACTGTGGCAGAAGAGTGCTACATGCAGCAGTGTACAGTATGCGCATGCGTTTGATGTGTGTGTTGGGGCTTCTCTCGTCTCCTGCTGGGAGTCGGAAACAGATTCTCAGAGAGTTTGAGAGATTGCACTTATTCAGTCGCTTCTTGAAACGTCTGGATTTGTAGCACAGCTGTTTTGGGGCAATGTTTCCCTTCCAGTTAGAGAATTGTCCCAGTTTACTGACTCGCAGATCGCTGGCTTAGCTTTGAGCTTTTATCCTGAGAAGCAGAGAAAGAATAGATCACTATAAGTACAGATGATCTGATTTTTTTTAAACTCTACTCAAATGTGGAGGGCAAATATTGTATGTGTGTGTAGCCTTAGTCAATCCAGACGAGGATTAGAGCACAAGATGATGAAACTGTCCAGTGAATGCTGATTCAGTTCTCTCACGAAACCTGTCAAGAATCTGTCTAGCTCACCGTTCACCTTATAATGTGTATACATAATATTATGTTATAATTTAATAAAAATATACATATCCTAACAACTTAAATTGCCTTGTATAAATGTTTGATTTAAAAGTTTTAATTCAGTCTCAGACTTTTGGAGCCGTAATTTAGTTTATTTAGTTTATGCTAAAAAAAAGTCGCAGTGTTATTATAGTTAACTAAAACTGAAACTAACTTAAATGAAATATAAAAATATTAAATAAAATACAAAAACCTTTTTGTTGCCAAAGGAAAACTACAAAAGCACAAAAAAAATAACTAAACCTAAAATAAACAGAGAATATAAAAACAAAACGGTCTCAAAATATTAATTAAAAAAAACTACATTATATCTTTAATATTCATTTAAAATAAGTTAACTATTATCATTTGTTGCATAGTGACGTTATTTTTATGAATTTTAAAAAGTGTCACAATTCAATAAAAATAACGTCACTATGCAACAAATGATAATAGTTCTTAAAATCCATCTATATTTGTATTTTTGTTTTCTATTTGAATTTGGAATAAAATATGACCTTCATGTTATCATAAGATTAATTTGATTTTTCCATAAGAAACCATACGTTTGTCTGTGTGTATTGTATCAGGTCGAAAGGTTGATGCTTCCTCAGATTCTTTTTCGATCCTGTCGGTTCCATTCATGTGAATTCTGTATAACTCTTTCCGCATCATGAATTTATATTTATGTGATTTTGAGCCTCGATGTGAGGCCCACAGCTGGCACGGAGGTCTGCTGCGTATGTAAACTTTCTGCTTGTGAGTCTAAAGCTGCTACCATGTGATTGATCCCCCGCTTAAAGAGAAAAATAGATTTGTCAAAATTCATTTTGAGGAAGAGACTTTCATTTGATGTTGTGCTTAGCGCAAGAGCTTTGTTGAGGAATGTGTGTGTGGTTGCACTCTCAGAGGTGCGCTTTGGCTCCAGAGGACTCTGAGGCAGCAGAGTGTGTGAGATGAATTTCAATCACGTTTTTTTCTGCGTGTATGTGTGTGTGTGTGGCGCTCAGTGGGACTTTTTAAAAGCATTTCCAGTGTTGTTAAGATGGTCTCGTACCTGAAGGGTCTTTTAAGACTGACTGAATAAAAACCATGGCTTAGCTTCACATCCAGAACAAAGAAAACCAGGGAATTTGGTGACTAATGATCTATTATCAGAAACTGCTGCGACCAGATATAAACTCAATATTGAAAAGACAAGATGAGAGGGGAGGTCTTTCCATTTTTATTTCTTGGAAAAAGTGCATATGTGTATGTTCAGTACCATTTGTTTCTCTGTAATCACCATTTCCTCAAAATCAAAATGTGACAGGGTATGGATGTATAATTTCCCAGTAATTTCTCGCTTTCTCAGAAAAAAGTGGTGGAGCAGTTGAGGAAGGAGTTGCTGGTGAAACAGGAGCCTGACTTGAAGCTGCAGATGCTCCCAGCGACTACAGATGGAAAAACGGTGCTACTGACGCCCGCCTGTCCCCCTTCACAGCTAACCACAGGGCCTCCACACAACCAGGGGGCGCTACAGGTACCACTTCACTCCCCGAACACCTCACAGTTTGTAGACAAAATGTGTAGAACAGCGTTATACTCCGAGGTGAATTCCAGTGTAATGTTTAACAGTGTTAAGACATGAATTCGATTCCTCTAGTGTAGCGAAAAATGAGCCAAATAGCTAGTTTATTGAAAAACTATTTCCCAGACTCTTTTGCAGTGCTTTGTTCTAAAAGCACACTCCGTAATTGCAAACACACAAATCTTTGTCCCTGAAATAAGCTTTGCGCTTGTGAAAAATAAGGGCAGAGTGTAAAAAATTTATTTTACATGGCCAATAATGTACGACCTCAAACAGCCTCTCTGTTTTTAATTTCTTTTTGTGTGATGAGGGAAGACCATCTAAAGTGAATGTTACTATTTAACATAGTATTTACTATTTTTCATAGTATTTATTAACTGTTGACCTATTAATAGAATTAAAATCCACACAAAGTGGCGTTTGCAACCATTTTTTTATGTGTGATGTGGCATGTTTCTAAGAGAAACTGAATATTCAACATGAAAAAATCATGGAGTAGGAAGTTCATTTGATTAATATTATTTTGACATTTCTGTAATGTAGTGCATTTCTAAGATAAACTATTCAAAAACAAAAAATAATGTGGTTGGACTATTTTTTATCGAGCCAAAGCTGCAATGTGACTGTTAAATCAGTGGCTCAATAGGTGATTGGTTAACATTCTCTAATAGTACTTGCTCTCTAGCTAATATCAATGGAATGAAAAGTCATGTCAAGTTATTATATTTGATGAAAGGCAAGGACAGACCATTTTTTCTCTCACATGTACTGATAATTTGTACACATTAACAGCAGAAAAATGTAGTGAATAGGACTTTAACATCTTTTGTGTCTCATCTTCATTCACTGCTTCCCTCAACCAACCTACCTCCTCGACTAGAAGACTCTCACCATGACGCCGGTCATAACTGCAAAGACTCTACCTCTCGTGCTGAAAGCTGCCACCTCCACCATGCCTGCTTCCATGGCAACACAACGCCCTACAGTCGCCATGGTCACTGCCATCAGCAACCCCCCGAGACCCGGCACCAATTCCGACTCCCAGAGCACACCAATCAACCTTCAGGTGGCCAGCAAGCTACCCAATCAGGATACAGATGCGGGCCCACGGATTGTGTCCAAGAATGTTATTGTCGTGAGTGTGAATAGCTGCTAAAAATTCTTCCTCTTCACTTAGTGTTTCCATATAGCTTAAATATAACAATTTTAAATTGAGGTAGAAATGCAAGTCTGTGTTTTTGCATAAATTGCTGTAGACTTGTCATAGTCAGACCCACTTTGCTTTAATGTGTTTAGAACAGGATGTTTATGTCTCCAGTTAGTATGAAATGACTTCCTTTCTGACAGTAATGGTGTGCTTGGCAGGGGTGTGTGGTGACATTCTTCTGTGATGTAACCATATAGGGGATAGTTGCTTCTAAAAGCAAACGGTTTTGTGAATTTCTTTCATGTTACCTGCTGAGTGCCCAATAAATGGCTGGTTTTGTCACAGGTGCAGGCCACCACCACCTCTGCCCAGCCTATCAAAGTTCCCCAGTTTGTCCCTCCTCCTAGATTGACGCCTCGACCCACCTATCAGCCACAGGTGCGTCTCTGTTAGATCTGCCCCCCCTCCCCTTCTGTATGTTCCACACTGACGTCACCAGAGCGACACACAACCTAGTTTCGGAGGCCTTGTCTATAAAGCCTTTGTTTACAGAGACATTCTGATTCAAGATATTTTTATACTTCTCACCGAGTTTTTAATATGGGAACTACAATTGCTTGAACAGAGTCACCCAAACTTCAAGATATCACTCTTCCACATCTAGAAACCCAAATTCAGTTTTCTTCCACCAAATTATAATGATGCTCACCTTCTTCACAGCACTGTCTGTTGCTGTGATACTGTCTGCTCACTTTTTTTCTCTTTGCTTTAGGGTGCTTACACACTAGATGTTATGCTCTGTTGATTTCATTTAGGATATTGTGTGTAAAAAAAAAAAAAAAAAAAAAAAAACAGGTTTGTGAAATTTGCGCTCAGTCATTCAGCCTAAAGAAAAAGTATAATTTTTATGCTGCACTCTGACTTAGGCATCTGTTGACCAGTGAAAATTCTATTTCAAAGGCCCGCTTCTGTCCATACTCTCAAAATGCATTTCTATCTGTTAAAAATGCTCCATCTCAGCTTTATTTAGCGAGTTAGCTCCCTTAGCACTGTGTCTATACTGGAATGGCTTGATGGCTTGAGTCTTCTACACTGAAAGTGTCAAAGCTGCATGACTTGTTCAACAGTTGTATAAACATTTGGGTGAATAACTCAGCAGAGGTCCATTGGTATGAAAATTGGTATATTATTACAGTATGTACGTTGCTTATGCCTGGTATAGACACGGTGTTTGAGAGTAAGACTGTGTTGCTGTTTGTTCCTTTGTAACAATGCTTTTGCGTCAGTTGCAGCTTTTTATTTCTGCTTTTGTTTTGTAATTTTGATATTTGCTTTGGCTGAACCTATCATTAACCCCCCCACCTTAAAGACTGTCAGTACATCACCTATTAACCTCAAAAAGCTACATAATGCTACAGTGAGCTCCGATGAATCCACCTGAACCCATCATTTACTTACTCTCATGTTGTTCCAAACCTGTATGACTTAATTTTTTCTGTGCAATACATAAGAGTATAGAGAGGATTTTTCCCAAAAGGCACCGTTTTCAAAAAGTGTATACAAAAAAATGTTAGAGAGGTCCAGTGTTGTATTGATGCACTGACTTATTATACAGACAAATTCAGTTGAAACATTCTTCAAAATGTATTCTTTTGTGTTCTGCAGAAGAAAATCATACAGGTTTGGAATGACGTAAGTGTGAGTAAATGATGACCAAATTCGGGGGTGAACTATGATTTTAAGACAAGGGCGGAAATATCTGGCCCTCAAAGTCTACTGTTCTGCAGAGCTTAGGTCCAATCAAGGTTTTTCACTCTTTAGGATTACTAGAAAGTTACAGGCAGGTGAGTTTGATCAGGATTGAAGCTAAACTCTGCAGGGAAAGTGGAAACTGAAACCAGAGTTGCCCACTCCTGCTCCTGGTTTGTTTTGGTGTTCCTATATTAAGCTCTGCACACATTTTTATCCACTTTTAAACTAGTCACTGAGGGGTGAACCAGAGCTCAGTGTTGGCATTACTTATGGCTGAGGTTGCCACTTAACACAAAACAGCATGGATGTTAGGGGCATGGCAACAGAGTGGCTTTCTTGGTCGATTGGTATGGCAAGCCAGGGTCTGCTTGTGACCCAACCCTATTCCACCATTGCACAGGTTCGACCAAAACCCCCCACACCCATCAATGTGCCCATCGCTCCAGCTCCTCCTCCCATGGTGGCGGCTCCTCTAATCCAGCGGCCCCTGATGCTCACCACCAAGCTGACGTCATCTCTTCCTGCCTCTGCCGGGCCCATTCATCAGGTGCACATCATGAATGGACAACAGTGTGCCACCATTGACAAGACTACGACTGCAGTCACGAGTGGCACCACGCAAGTCACAGGCATTGTCATCAGTCCTGCTCAGACACTTCAGATCAGCAACCTTAACTCAGACTTGAAGGTGTGAGCACCCATTTATATTACCTTGATTGTTTGCCTCAGACATAAGACCTTTTTTTTTTTTATCTGACAGGAGAGGTTTTAGCTGTTGTTCTTGCTCTAAGAATCAAACATTCAGCTGACTTTCGTGCTTTCCTTGTTTGTTATTCTCTA
The DNA here is from genome assembly GCF_963082965.1 of Carassius carassius. Lineage (NCBI taxonomy): Eukaryota > Metazoa > Chordata > Actinopteri > Cypriniformes > Cyprinidae > Carassius > Carassius carassius. The sequence continues at coordinate 4,280,396 of NC_081804.1, read as the reverse complement.
CATCAGACTGTGAAACCACTGGGGGGACCAGTACATGTGGTCTCGAGTACACCACCCTCATCCTCTCCTCCTCCAGCTAAAATCAAACGTGAGGAGAGCCCACAGGTACTGTGCACCTTCACAGAGTTAACAAAACCATCATGTCTGAATTTTTTTTTCTGAATCCTAAACAATAAATTGTTACATTTTCTTCCTTCAGAAGCTTGCCTTTATGGTGTCTCTTGGGTTGGTGACATATGACCATCTTGAAGGTAAGTCCCACTGGTGTCAGTGGTGCTCGTGAGGGTTTCCACTGAATTAAAGTAATAAGGATGTTTTGTAACCAGATGTGCATGGGATGTCCTTTTTTCTCCAGAGATTCAGAGCAGAAGACAAGAACGTAAGAGGAGAACAACAGCCAACCCAGTGTACAGTGGAGCAGTGTTTGAACCTGAGGTACAGACAAATGTTCTGTAGTTCTCTCCTCCTTCTGGTCTGATTTTGAGAGCTTTGATTGTACTTCCAACTCAGCTCTAACATTCTGATTTCTCTCATACATCTCAGAGGAAAAAGAGTGCTGTCACTTACTTGAACACTCCACTGCATCAAGGCACCCGGAAGAGAGGTCTGTACCTGCCTGTCTTTAGTTGCTTAAGTTGATGTATAGTGGCCCTGCTGCTTCTATGTACCACCTAACAGACACCTAATAATAGACACCTCTCGGCTTTCTCTTGCAATTCTGCTTTGTGTCTTTGCTAGAGTTTGATCTCTCTGCAGACCTACAGTGTTTCAATAGACCTAAAAAGTGGCCTATAGTGGTTGAGGAACTGCTCCCCCAGTTTGTATAGTTTTCAGTGATGGAGAATTTGGCTTGTTTTGGACTTGTTAGCAATTGACTTGAGACACCAAAATCAGAGACTTGTGAACAATTTTAGTAGCCTTATAGGGAGAAATATATCCTCTTATTGTTGCTTCACCTCAGATTTGAGGTTTGCTATTGAATTCCAGAGCAGTGCTTCAATATAATGAATTTAGCTATATTTGGCCTTTTAAAGACTTGACTTGTTCTACACCATAAAGATTTAAAGAGTTAGTTCATCGAAAAATGAAAATTATGTCATTAATGACTCACCCTCATGTTGTTCCAAACCCGTAAGACCTCCGTTCATCTTTGGAACACAGTTTAAGATATTTTAGATTTAGTCCAAGAGCTTTCTGTCCCTCCATTGAAAGTGTGTGTACAGTATACTGTCCATGGTTAGAAAGGTAATAAAAACATCATCAAAGTATTCCATGTGACATCAGAGGGTCATTTACAATTTTTTGAAGCATTGAAAATACACTTTGGTCCAAAAATAGCAAAAACTACGACTTTATTCAGCATTGTCTTCTCTTCCGGGTCTGTTGTGAGCGATTTCAAAACACTGCAGTTTAGTGATATCCAGTTCGCGAACGAATCACTCGATGTAACCGGATCTTCTTGACCCAGTTCACCAAATCGAACTGAATTGTTTGAAATGGTTCACGTCTCCAATATGCATTAATCCACAAATTACTTAAGCTGTTAACTTTTTTATTGTGGCTGACACTCCCTCTGTGTTAAAACATACCAATATCCTGGAGTAATTCATGTACTCAAACAGTACACTGACTGAAATGCTGTGGAGAGAGAACTGAAGATGAACACCGAGCCGAGCCAGATAATGAACAATAGACTGACTCGTTCACGAGTCAAGAACCGTTTCTGTCAGACGCGTCCGATTCGAGAACAGAGGAGCTGATGATACTGCGCATGTGTGATTCAGTTTCTTAAGTTTGGCTTTGAACAACTTGACTTGCTCTTCACCCCAAAGTTTTGGGGATTGACTTGAGCTTGGCCTTGAAAGACTTGCTATGAACTCCACCTCGAAGACTTGAGGGTTGACTTGTGGACGGTTGCATAAACTGTTTTAGACAAAAATATTTTTTTCTGCAATTCAATTGCATAAAAACTTAAATTGATCTAATTTGAATCTGAAAAGTAAGAATGAAAGCCACTTGGTTAACTGCTAGTTGGTCAAACTAGTTCTTAAGACAGTCTTAAAGTGGTGACTGTGTATGCAATTGGCCTTTGGGCTTTTATTCTTGAAAGATCTGACTTGGATTCTACTTATAGACTTGAGCACTGGCTTGAGTTGGTAAGAGTCTGTTGGTTCTCTGCTATTTTGATGGCTTTAGATGTTATGTTTATATTGTTTTGCCTGTTTTAGAGTGATGCATTGCTTGTTCATGTAGGAGCCACCTGCATAGAAATGTATTGGGATTTCAGTTTAGACTTTCTTTGTTCAGCTCTTTTCCACTCTTTTTCTTTAGCCATTTCTATTGCTCATTGCTTTTCAAATTCCCTGCATGCTGCTGTGGTCGTCTGTTGCACTAACTGCTTTTTGTGACCCTCCCTTCCATTTCTCCTTCGCTCTCTTCCTCCTTTCTTTTGTTTCCATGCTAGCCAATGAGGATCCCCTCTCTAAGGTATGTTGCAACCAGAAAATGCCATTATTTTATTTCATCTTTGTTTTTTTTCTTTCTTTTCCCCTTTTCCTCCTCCTCCATTTTTTCTGTTCCTTTTGGTTTTGTTCTTTTTTGTTTGTTTTTCTTTTCTTGTCTGTCTCATTTCACTCAGGTCGCCCTCCCAAATACAGCACCACCACAACCACCACCAGCAGCACAGCGGTGCCGGAGCTGGGCTGCAACCCCCTGCTCTCCCCCACCAGCAGCCTTCCCGTCTCCCCAGCCCCTGGGCGGCCTGACATGGGGGGCTTTCCCCTCTCTGTCCACCCTCATTCTGTCCCCCAGCCCAACCCCAGCTCCGGGGATGTAAGTAGCCACCTGCCAAGTCTGGGCGACCATGTTGTTGAAAGCCCCCACAATTATTATTATTCTAGTAGAGTTCTGTACATCACAGGCTGCCCCTACCCCTCAAAACCCTTCACTGCATTCATCCTGTACACCTCAAAGTGTACCGGAGCAAGTTAACCCCCGTTAATGTCCCGCATCCACCCTGGAAAGAGAAAGACTGACCTACCAGCACTGTCATTCATGTATTTATTTGTTGTATTTGTTGAAATGGAGCCAGCAGCCTTACAAAGTGAACAGTCTTTCTCTACTTCCCACACAAATATCAGGCCTGAAGTAATTATAGTATAGTGTTTAAAAAAATCCTTAAACCATATCTTAGCATTTAAGCCAAAATACCCATTACTCATAATCACATGATACATTTTCAATAGTGATTCATTTCCAGGTATCCCAATAATAGTAGAAGTAATAAAACTACTAGGGCTGTCACTTTTTATTCGATATTCGAATATGCATTCGAACATGACGTGAAATATCAGAATATCGAACTATAAATAAAATATCCGGTTTTTAAAATGCCATGTGTAGCGCATTTTTTACAGTCTATGATTAGACCGTTAGTTTTTTTATTTTACTCTTTGCCATCTTATCCAGTAGAGGGCACTGTAGACGTATTGTAGCGTAGGCCCATGACCAAATCAAGCGAATAATAGCTAGTAGCCAGGCAGGCACGTCTGTGCGCTCCGAAGGTGTTCTCCACCGTGGGGAACATTGTAAATAAAAAGAGAGCCGCACTTAATCCAGATCAAGTTGATAAACTGGTGTTTCTTGAAAACAATATTAAGAAATGAATTAGGCTAGGCTATATGCCTTACTCTGTTTAAGTAGTCACGTTATTGTTTGTGCCTGTTCTGAATCGTTTTTTCTTTTCTTTTTTCATTTAGCCTAATGTTGTGGGATATGCATAGTGGCACTTCATATAAATTGATATTCTAAGTTGATAACCTGCTGTTTCAAACATTAAGTAAAAAAAATAATAATCCAGATAGTCCTGTTTATGACTCACTGTTAAAGATTTGTGATTGAATCTCAATTAGTGGCCCTTCACATATCGCGTCTTTTGCGCGCTCATGTTCGTTATTTCCAATGTAGGCGCGCTCATAATGGAAGCGACTCGGTCGCGACGCGCACGCGGTGCGACGTGCTAGTTTTTTCCAGGCGTGTCTGCACCACATCGAGTTAAAAACATCTCAACTTTTCAGAAAGCCGCAAGCGCACCGCCGGTCATGTGACAAGAATTAACCAATCAGCTTCATCCTTTCCCGTAACAACGTTGAAAGCTCAGCCAAGATGAAGGAACAGCAGACCATAGCTATATATGGATTGCCATTTTGAAATAAATTTAGTAGCAGAGCTTCTGCAAGCAATTTTCAGTTCTGCAAATACATTTATCCTTTGCAGAAATTTCCGCGTCTTCATGGAGAGCAGGTCATGGTTGCTTAGCAACAGCAGACGCCTCAGGAGTGCAACTGCCCGAGTGCTTTGGAGAAAGAGAAAGCAGCGCGCCTAGCGTTTTCTACACGTTTTTAGGCGCGATATGTGATGGGCCCCTTAGGCTACGTTTTTTTTTTTTTTTATGTGCGGGGGGTGGGGGGTTTAACATAGATATTTGAATATATTCTAATACATTGTATGATATTCGATATCCGTTCGAATTAGATTTTTCTCAAAAGTGACAGGCCTAAAAACTACTAGTTAAATATCCAGTTCCCTGTCTAAGTGAAGAATCCAGTCACCAGTGTGCCACTAGACAAATACCTCCAATCAGCAGTCAGTGCCTCTCCTTCCCGCCTTTCCCGCTGTCATTTGATTGGTCCGGAACAGAAGGGGGCGGTGGTACTGACACCTGCCGTTCTTCCTGACAGGGAGACATCCATGAGGATTTCTGCACTGTGTGCAGACGCAGTGGACAGTTGCTCATGTGTGACACATGTTCGCGCGTCTACCATCTCGACTGCTTGGACCCACCCCTCAAAAACATTCCCAAAGGCATGTGGATCTGTCCTAAATGTCAAGACCAGGTAAATAATAGCAGCACAATGAGCCCTTGGCTACTCCTTTCCCAGGCCAGTCAGTGATGTCTCCTTTTAACTGGAATTCAGTTCTTTAAAGCACACACGCTTTTATATAATTAGAAATGGAAGACTGACTGAGAGATCAAAACTTCCCTATCCTTGCCAAAAATGTACAAAAAAAGTGTACATTTTTCTCCCCTTACACAAAATGAGTTTCTTCAGGCATGAAGGCTGTTTCGTCCTTTGTAAGCTCTCACATGGTTCGGTATTGATTGTGCCTTTTTTCCACTCATCATGTAAGTGTAATACAGCATCAAGCACTCCCATTGAAGTTATGTTGTTCATCACTGTTGCCATATACAATTGATCTCAGTTTCTTTCATGGCTTCCCAGAGGTCAAATGAGCACAGCACTGGTCTGTTATTGAGAGAATTTCTTTTACAGATTCTGAAGAAGGAAGAGGCCATTCCATGGCCAGGAACCCTAGCAATCGTCCATTCCTACATTGCTTACAAAGAAGGTAGAGATATTTAGATTTTTAACTGTAGAATTTTGTACCCTAATTTTACAGTTTAACTCTAAAAAATTAAGTTCTTTATTATTAAGGTCACATTTTAGAATAAGGAACACATATTTACTATTAACTGAGAGTTAACCCTGAACAAACTCCTAATTTGCTGCTTATTAATATAAATATTTAGTAAGGTTGTTGTTAAGTTTAGATATAAAAGTGGATTAAGGCATCTATGATATGGTCATCCAGAATAAGGCATTAATATGTGCTTTATATGTACTAATAAACAGCCAAAATGCTAGTAATATACATGCTAATAAGCAACTAATCGATAGCCGAAATTTGGACCTTAAAATAAAGTGTTTACCATTATTTATAACCAAATGCATACATCTATGTTATAGCCAACAGTGTTTTGTCCCTGTCCAACAGCAAAAGAAGAAGAGAAGCAGAAGTTAATGAAATGGAGTGCCGAACTAAAGGTGGAACGAGAGCAACTAGAACAGAGAGTGAAACAGCTCAGCAATTCTATAACAGTGAGTTATTTATTTATTTTTACTATTATTTGCACTTTTATTAATAAACCACATAAATCATAATAATGTACCTTTAATTGCCTACATAGCCTAATAAAAGCTCACAAAAAAGGCTTGCCACAGTGCACCAGCAAATATAATAATTATAAATTTTTATATTCATAATTTGAACATAATTAGCGGAACAAAGCAAGTACACTGCATTAATGTTTTAATAATTTGTTGATACACTAGTGTTTTCTGTTTTTGGTTTAAGAGATGAAGTCGGCAATACTGACTTGTCATCACCAGAGTATGCACCTGTATGCATGTTTCATACGGATTAGATAATCTGAGAATATTTGTTTTCTATTTGAATTGGTTCATTTAAAAGTTTCATGTCTGTAATAAGGCAAGAATTCACAGAGTTTCGAAGTGACGTGCTCAAGTTCACAGAGTCCTAGACGGCAAAAAATGTGCATCCTGTTTGCTTTAATTATTTTACAAAAGCACAACTTTCGTTGTTATTCTGAGTGCACACGAATAAAAGTAGAGTCTTTACAGATACGAAAGATGCATTACTCTTATCTGTATAACCAAAAATGAAAACGTATTTGAAGAGTAAATGATCGCAGCATCGCTTCCATCTGTCATGCAGTAGCCCAAGCGCGCTGTTCAGCTTCCAGACTGCAGCTTCCAGAACACATGAACAGTGAACCTTTTTCTTGGCTAACATTAGATTGAGTTGCTATGTAAAGCTGCTACTACATACATATTTCTGATGATGATGAAGTCATAATTGAGGTCAATGAATATTAGGTGAGCTTAGCCTATGTCTTGCCCTATGGTAATATATTACCACATAGGCCAGCCGTTAACATTTTGTCCGTCACAGACAATTTCATTTTCTTTTCTGCAGCTAAAAAACATTTTGGTCTACCAAGTCTCTTTTTGTCGACTATTAGGGGGCAACCCTACTGCCAATACATAAGCCAATATAATGCTATGAGTATTTAAGACATACTGCTGCTGCACAAATAGCATATAAAATAACCCACAGCAGATCTATACAGACGGAGCTGGGGAAGGTGGACCGTTTCAGAGGAACTCTGAAAGCGCGCTGCAATGCTCAAGCTAATGCTAATCAGCCATTTAAATGTAAAACACCAAGCTCATTGGCTGCATATGCAACATGAACCAATCAGGTTTTGACAAGTCGTTTAATGCTAAAAATATCTTAATTTACGTTTAAGGACCCATCAGTCTGCGCCATCTAGAGTTTCACAACCAAACTTGGTATTTCTTCTTTTCTGTTTAATGACTGTTGGTTGTATTCCTAATGTTAGTGTAATTTTTGAACAAGTTGTGTTTGTTATATAATGCTGTATTCCTTTTATTTAACAGGAATGCATGGAGACCAAGAACAGCATACTTGCCCGTCAGAAGGAGATGCAGGCCTCTCTGGACAAGGTAAAACACCTGGTCCGCCTCATCCAGAGCTTTAACTTGACTCAGCCCATGGAGACAGACATCCTACAGGATTCTAAACAGGACTGCACAGAGTTAGGGAGCATCAAAGACTCAAAGGATGCTACACAAGTGTGTGTGCAGGAGAGTCCCACCGAGCCTAGTGTGCAAGTACCAGTCACCGTAGCAGTTCCCGAAGTGAAGGCAGAGCCAGAGGTGGGCGAAATGGCAGAGCCAGCGGCCGCAGTCACACCTGAGGCTGCTTCAGGTGAATCAGGTGTAAGTGTCCCTGAAGTTCCCAAAACCACAGTTGGCGTGGAGATGATATATTCAGCAAAAATGGCGGAGCCTGTGGAATCACCTCAGGCCAGGGATGTAAAGACTAATGGAGGAACGGACTGTGTTTGTACCATCTTGAACCAAGAAGAAGAGAAGAGTGCGGTCGATGATGCAGACTCTGAGAACATCCCTCCCAATGACAGCAGTTGTGTAGAGGATGCTGGAAAGATGGAAGTAGAGCTACAGGAAGATGGAAGTCATGGCGTGAACACCAACAACGGCAAAACCTCAGAACCTTCTCAGCAGGCTTTGCCAGCTCCTCTAAGCATCATGGATAACCCCAAATAGTTCTCAGTCTCACACTAAACACACTTACATCACCAAAACATTTAAACAGATTTCCTATTGCACCTTGGACTGGTGCACAAAGTTGCCAATCTATACGTATATATATATTATACATATATATTATCTATATCCAAATAAATGTTTCTGGGTTTTTTTTCTTTCATTTCCCTTTACTTTCTTTTTTTTAATGGTAAAACTGTGTCAACAGTACTTCTACATCCAAGACAAAGTAGTCTTGTTTCTTGTAGACTAATAGAGCCCAATCTTGTGGGTGAAAAGAGTGATTTACGAAAGAGATGTCATGCCAATTATTAGATGAAAAAACTAAAATAGTAGTTTAATAACATTAATAATAATTATTAATATTATAATGATGATGGTGATAAAGATGATGGATGATTGATCAGATCAGACCAGTGTGTGCCTCCAACATGGGGTTTGTTTCATAGGTTGTCTTCTCCTCGAGAGGAAAAAGGCAGGGCAGAGGTGTCCAAAGACTGCATGACTAAGCCCACACCCTGTGCATCTCCAGCCAGAGTGGACCGGCAATACCAAAAGCTTCTCTTTCCAAACATGACAAAAAAAATCGACCCATCAGTATTTGCCAGTGACATGGCAGAGGTTTAGAATCCTGTTGTTGGCATGGGTTAGACTAAATCAGGACTGCTTATAGCAACCCCTCCACTCTACATCTTGTCTGCATTTCCCAGTTACCTGTAGAAGTATCCCGTCTCCATGTCATCTCAGGCTAATCAGCGGTAGAGCGCATGGCAAAGCCTCTCAAGATCTTTTGACAAAGGGCTGGAAGAGGAAGCTACACCAGAAGTCACATCTCGGTAACTGCAACAAATCATGCGTGATAGATTAGTCTTGAATAATTGTGTTGGTTCTGTGTATTGAATGAGTCTCGTTCTAAAGTTAGTGTGTGTGTAACTCAATGCTGTTTGTGGATTTTTTCCCCCCTGCGTTTTTAAGAAAACATATTCAGGTCTTCCTAGTCTTCGATGAATAATAAGTGCTTTTCTGTTTCATGAACCAGTCATTTGTTATCAATGGTGTTTAAAATTGGCATGGATTATGCAAGCAGCTTTCTCAATCTCGAGAGATGCACATTGCATAAAGAGTGTCTGTTTTTATTTGAATTCCGAACTGCCAAATACTATTATTTTATTTTTTACTGAAAATAATGGAAATCTTACCGTGTGTTTAGTCAAGAATATATTGGACTAGTCCCATCCCTATTTTTCCAAAATCTTTTATTTGTCTTTGAAAAAACAATAATGACTGTCACAATTTGCTGTCTTAAACTCGAGGGTTTGATGTATGAGCCAAATTGAGTAATAAGGAAACCGAAACAGAAAACCCTTCATTTAAAGCACAAGCGTTATTGCAGATAACTTGAGCAATCGCACTAAAAACCTCTAAAGAGACTTTCTGAGCTAAATTTTGAAAAGCGCTTAAATCTTATCCTTTGGTTTTTACGCTTGCCCACATAACATCCTGTAAAAAGGAAAACAACAGCCAGTTGCTTACATACAAAGTAGGAAGCTCTGTTTATGACAGTCTTGTGCTGGTTTTTGCTGGCTTCTATTTGTGCTGCATAGTATCTTAACCTGTCCCAGGTAACATCTTAAGTCTTAATTGTCTTAAGAGTAATGCACAGCTGGCACCTTTTGTTACGTTAATGTCAGGCCATTCCAAAAAAGCATATCCCTTTTAGCTTTGTAATGACAGCCACAGCTAGGATTGAACAATTTACGCATATCAAATTCCACATATCCGTTTAGGAATCTCTTTTAAGAGCTTATTTTGACTATTGGGGATTTTAAAAGGATGATGCTTTGCTCATTCTGGCTGTTTAAACATGAGAGATAACCTACAACAATATGGATTCTGTTTTTGGGATGATGTTTATGGTTTTGTTTTGTTTTTTTAAATTATGTATTTATCTTGATTAGTCAGGATTACATGGCTTTAAAACCCAATTTGTAATTCTTAGTGGATGGGGTCTTGGTTATATCAACAATGTGCTGCAATTTCTCAAAAAAAATGTACATACTTATGCTTAATACATTCCCATAATGCTCTGTTACCCTTTGAGCCAGGACTGGGTAATAATGGATAAACATTCATATCATGGCAACCATTATTGTGGCATAACATACCGACATGAATTTTAAAGGCCTTCCAGAAGTCACCATTGTATGTCTAGAGAATATTTAATATTTATTCTACTTTTAATCCTTCCTGTACAGGTGCCCAGAGTGCCTTCAACCTTTTACATACTGAATTTAATTTCATAAACTGGTCATATTTCCCGCTCTCTCTTTAAAACATCACTCAGTTAACTTTGATTGGAAGCACATTTGTTGTAATTTCATTTGGTTAAAGTGAAATGGTTGTAGTGATGTGCTTGTGTTGGTCTAGTCCTGTCTGTATTTACTAAATCTAGTTATCTGCTGTGAAGTTAAAGAGCCCCTTAAGAGTAGGCTATATTTTAAGGAGGCAAGGAGTTGCCTTGAGTTTTTTACACTCTGAACAAAAGTATATCTTAGTCATTGCACAAAATTGGTCTGTGAAAAGGAAAAAAGGAGTTGTTCATTATAATGTGTTTTAAATTAATTAATTGGTTTATCAGAGCACTCTGTGCCAGCAAAATATTAATTGTGTGATAACTGTGGCGAAAAGAATTTTTTTTGATTGACATTCATTGGGGAAAAAATAAGTTCTGGAAGTTTAGGAAGTCATGGTTTCCTGTCTTTATGCACTTTTTATAGGAATGTCCTAAGTATTACTTTTTTCCCTCAAAACACTTAAGTGTCTGCTCATTTTAAGTTCTTGTTTAGTGTGTTATTCGGGACATTTTTTTTCGTGTAACACAAAACAGGACTGTTCAGGCCAGTGACTACTACTTAATGTCATACGTAACACTCTGCTCTTAAAAGACTTGCACCCTTTCTTATTCGCTTCATTTCCTTCATCTCTCCTTCAGTCACTGAGTTAGCGTACTGAACTTGTACCTGAATCAGGTATTTAGATTTCGGCCTCGACTATTAGCCAGGCTGACCTGATCAAAGAAAACTTGCAATCTGATTGGATAGACTCGACCCCGAAGAACACCAACCTGTCCAATCAGTTTAACAAAAAGCATGCCGCCTTATGCAAATTTTTTTATATAAGTTTTGTCAGACTTTTTTAATATGCATTTAGTTTCGAGTTTATTTTGTAAAGATTTTTATGTAAACTTTGTGTCACTTTCCTTTTTACATGTCTGGCGAAGATGATGCCAAAACAAAACAGTATACATATGTACATCTCTTAAAATCACTTGCAGTGTTTTTGTTGTTGTTGTTTTTATTTAAATTATGAACAATATACACTTTCACAATGGCATCTGTAGAAAATAGAAAATTCATGTACAGTTACAGAAGGGAATTATTTGCTGGCCACAATTCTGGGCTCTTGAAAGATGGAAATGTGGCGTTTCTGCTGTGTATGACTCTCATGGACCGTTATTTTCCATTCAAGTCTGCCTTTGATAGCACACCATGCTGAATGTTATTGTTATCTTGGGGCGCTGGGTTGGGGATGGGGGGGGGGGTTACCGGTGGTTGTGAGAAGATTTTTATGGTCTTACATGGCTTATCTTGCAGAGTGCATGTAACCTTGTGGGTGGGGTCTTTAGAAGAAAGGGGGGGGGGGGGGGCTTCTGAAAGCCACGCATTCAAATTCTTAAGTCAGTATACCCAAAGAGACTGCAAACATTTTGCTGTTAGGAAGCCTTTTTATATGCATTCGAGATACATATCATTGAACTTTTTTCCCCGTCATGATTGATTTCTTCTCTAGCTTACGGCTCTGACGTGTGGGAAACGCTTTCCGCCAGCTTTCTAAGTTATCTGTATGGCTTTGCAATTTTGGTTTTAGAACTTTTAAAAAGCGAACGTTTGCAGTGTACATTTTATGCATAAAACAAAAAAAAATTCAGACCCATTCCAGCTGTTCATCCTGTCACCTTGATCTTAGTGTGTAGATCATCCATATTCATTATGGTACGTTATAATTCCAGTGACAATGAAATCATTGTAGTTTCAATGTAGTTTCTGTTCACTTTTCATACTATTTACTTAGTCATGATTGTGGCCTTCTTGTACTGTTGATGCATTTCATTTGTCTTTGTGACTTTTCCTGGTGTTGTGCACTGTCTGTGAGTGAGTGTGTTTGTTTGAGTGTGTGTGTGTGTGTGTGTGTGTGTGTGTGTGTGTGTGTGTGTGTGAGCGTTACCTCATATACAGTCAGCTGTCTAATTGGAAAACATTTCCGTTTACGCGTGCAAAAAAGAAAAATTTAAAACAAAAAAAAATCTTCCACTTGATGAAACACAACAGGATACATTGTAGCGACATGAGTTATTGGAAAAAAAAAAGTTCACCTGGTGTGCTGAACTTAGTGTAAATGGTTTATTACACAATATGAATATTTGTAAAATTGTTTGTATTTTTTCATAATGATTTTAAAAAGGAGTGTGTTTATTTTTTGACTTTTTTTCTGTTATTTTTCTGACTATTATTCTGGTATTTTTTTCTCCTTGTTTGTTCACCTGACATTGTGAGTGAGTCAGTTGGTTCTTACCTCTCCTGTATTGAGCCTAAGATGAGTCCTTTGTATGCAGTGTTTTGAAAATACTGTAGGAAACATGGGAAGAAATTGATATTAGGAGCATTTGATCAATTTGTATTTATTTATTTTATCATTTTGTTAATAAATTGACAAAGAATATTTGCCTCCCGTTTGTCTTGAATTCAACTTGGCTTTATACGACGACCAGATGACTTGTAAAACTGATTATATGGAAGTGTCATGCTGGAAAAAAGATAAGAAGTGTTGGGGTGAACGTTGACTGTCAGGGGCCTCCAAAGCCTGGGTTTAAGGACCACAATGATGTCCATAAAATGCACAATTGCTGCATACAACAATTTGCTAATGTTAAAAAAACACCACAGCTTCACAAGATATTAACCAAAAATAATTTTACTTCTAAATTGAAAATCTGCATTGGGACTTACCAGTAGGACACACCTGAAGCAATCCATGGTAAATTTAAGACTAGACTAAACCGTTCTATTAGATGTGGCAATGGAAAATTCCTCCAACTTGATTGTTATGACCAGGGGCGTAGCCATCTTTTCAGAAGTGAGGGGGACAGAAATTATAGGCCTATATATATATATATATATATATATATATATATATATATATATATATATATGTGTGTATATATATATATATATATATATATATATATATATATATATATAATACAGTACAGACCAAAAGTTTGGAAACATTACTATTTTTAATGTTCTTCTGCTCATCAAGCCTGCATTTATTTGATCAAAAGTACAGAAAAAATGTAATATTGTGATATATTATTACAATTTAAAATAATTGTTTTTAAATTTATTATACTTTAAATGATCATTTATTTCTGTGATGCAAAGCTGAATTTTTAGGATCATTATCACATGATCCTTTAGAAATCATTCTAATATGATGATCCATTATCAAAGTTGGAAACAGTTCTGCTGCTTAATATTTTTTCAGAGCATGTGATACTTTTTTAGGATAGTTTGATGAATAAAAAGTAAAAAAAAAATGTTTTTCTTTTCTTTTTTTAAATAAAATCAATACTTTTATTCAGCAAGGATGTGTTAAATTGATAAAAAGTGATAGTAAAGAAAATATATTATTAGAATATATACTATTAGAATTTTTTTTTTGAATAAATGTAGTTCTTTTTAACCTTTTATTCATCAAATATATTAGACAGCAGAACTGTTTCCAACACTCATAATAAATCAGAATATTAGAATGATTTCTAAATGATCATGTGATAGACTGGATGTTACATGTGACACTGAAGGCTGGAGTAATGATGCTGAAAATTCAGCTTTGCATCACAGGAATAAATTATTGTTTTAAATTATATTCAAATAGAAAACTATTATTTTAAGTTGTAATAATATTTCACAACATTACTGTTTTTTTTCTGTATTTTTGATCAAATAAATGCAGGCTTGATGAGCAGAAGAAACTTCTTTCAAAACATTAAAAATTGTAATGTTTCCAAACTTTTGGTCTGTACTGTATATATATTAAACATTACAATATAATATAAAACATTACAATAGAACATTTCTGTAATCTATAGCCTACCAGTCAACAGTTTTTGAACAGTAAGATTTGTAATGTTTTTAAAGAAGTCTCTTCTGCTCACCAAGCCTGCATTTATTTGATCCAAAGTACAGCAAAAGCAATAATATTGTGAAATATTTTTACTATTTAAAATAACATTTCTATTTGAATATATTTTAAAATGTTATTTATTCCTGTGATCAAAGGTGAATTTCAGCATTACTCCAGTCTTTAGTGTCACATCCTTAAGAAATCAAATTATTCTAATATGCTGATTTGCTGATTATCAATATTTAAACGAGTACTTTTGTTTCAGCATTCTTGGATGAATAGAAGGATCAAAAGATCAGCATTTATGTGAAATAAAAAGCCTTTGCAACATTATACAGTATATCATTCAAAAAAAAATTATTTATTTTTTTTGGAAAATAAATTATAGAAATGTATATTTTTATTTAGCAAGCTTTAAAATCTCAAATTACATTTTGAAATATATTCAGATAGAAAACAGTTATTTTAAATAGTCTAGTAAAAATATTTCTGTTTACTGTTTTGCTGTACTTTGGATCAAATAAATGCAGGCTTTGTGAACAGAAGAGACTTGACTGGTAGTGGATATTATAGGCAACTTTAATTATTCTCTAGCTTTTAATTGGCTTAATCTATAACTGCTGGGCAATAACAAATAATAATTTTTTTTATATATATACTACAAACACGTATTTATCACATAATACGGCAGAATAGTTTGTATACTGTAATAAATCTATGTCAATTAGCACGGTTTTGTTCATATACTTATATTTATCACCTGCTGGAGATGACTTGAAAAACCATATATTGTCGCAATCGTATATTAATGTCTTTGTGTTTCCATAAGTTTCAGTGCTTCTGTCAAAACAACTGTTTTCACGTCCCCCGCGTAATCTACGCCCCTGGTTATGACATATAAAATCAATCAAAATGGCAGCAATTTCAATAGTAAAGGATGATGGGTAGTTACTGATAGCGCTATTTATGCACCGTTCAATGTCTTTTTTTATTTATTTTACAGCGGTGTGCATATGGTGATAGTTTATTCATCCATATGTGCAAGAGAATATAGACGATTAAGTATTCTGCTGTCAAAAGCTCAATTTTGTTGTTATGAACGGCGTTGCCATAAAAACGGAAATGTATGTACGTGAATAGCTCCGAGTGGTCGTAATCACAGTAATTCCGAGGATATTAAGTCAACGGGAGCTTTTCGAACTGTAATCATAAAGTATAACACTTATATAATAAAGGCAAAAAGTACATTGTACACCCAAGGCTAAAATTATCAACAAAAAGTTCAAATGGAGTTTTTACATTAAGTGGCTGAAAACGAATAAACTGTGAAAATGACTATTAAAACTTTAATAATTAAACTTTTAATTATTAAAAAATAAATAAATGGAAACACTTTAGAATAAGGTTCCATTAGTAAATGTTAATGTATTAATTAACATGAACAATACATTTATTACTGTATTTATTAATCTTTGTTAATGTTAATGAAAATACAGTTATTCATTGTTATTTCATGCTAATTCACAGTGCTTTAACTAATGTTAACAAGCACTACTTTTGATTTGAATAATGCATTAGTAAATGTTGAAATTAACATTAACTAAGATTAATAAAATGATTGTTCTTGCTTAGATTACGTTAACTGAAGTAGTTAACTAACATTAACTAATGGAACCTTATTTTATAGTGTTACCAAATAAATAAATAAACGCGTTCCAAAAGCGAACGCAGACGAAACGCGCGAGCCGCGGCCTCATACAACTTCACACACTCGAACTTTCCTTTTCCTGAAATTTCGTGCCCAGTCGGCACAAACCCCGCTTTCTTCCGTTTTCCATGTCATTTCCTGTATTAAAAGATGGTGGTCACAGCAGAGAGAAGCAGATGACTGTGGTACAAACATTTGGAGATGATAAACTTTGCATCGCCCGGGACTAGTGAAATCCCCGCGTGCCGTTGCGTCACCGCCGCCCTGCTCGGAGCGGCAGATAGCGAGACGCACCACGGCTGAAGAAGACCACCAAAGACCCCGAGACGCACTGCGTATGTTCTACAGAAGGTGAGTTACACTCACTAGCCATTGTGGCCAATGAAAATGGCTTCCGAAAGCGTTAGGCACATTGCCAGTTGCCTTGCAGAAGCTAAGCGGAGACCGAGCGTACAGAAGCATTGCGTACCGTCATTGTCGACGCCTGCGCTCGAGCTCATGTGCAACTTTTATCTCACAAGTTTAAGATGAACAAACTTTTCAAGAGCTTTATTTTTTCAACCGAGCATTGTTGTCCTATTTGTTTTCCTGCACTCGTTTCTCTCACAGCTCGGGTAGTTTGTGAGTGACGGCCGGCTCGACCAATCAGAGCGCTGCTTTCTGACTGACTCGCAATCGTCAGCAGAACGGAGTCGGGGTTTCTTGCGGTCACTTTTCGTGGTTGTCGCGTTTGTATGTTTTTACGAAAGCCGCTCAAAGTTTGTATCCATGTAAACATTTAAAAACCTATTAAAGCATTTAAGAAATAAAAATGAGATGAAAAGGTTAAGGTAAAGCCAGCATGACGTCACGGTGCCCCACTGAAAAGGAAAGATAGCACATAACAGGCATACATTTTTTTTCCATAATATAAGAATTTTGGGTTAAAAATATATACAATAGGGTTAAAATGTTGAGATAACTATTTAACATGGTTTTTAAATATATTTTTATTAACTTTATTTGAATGACCAGTTATCACTATTAACTAACATATTGGCTGTTATTTAGTACTTACAGTCTAAAGCAGATATTAATGCCATATTTTGCATGACCATATTTTAGATCCTGTAATCCTACCACACACAGGTACCTAAACCTAACAACTACCTTACTAACTATTAATAAGCAGAAAATTAGTTTGATTTTATTTATTAATAGTAGTTAACTGGACCTTAAAATAAACTGTGACCTTCATTTTTTATTATGTTTTAACCGTTTTGATGCTCTTTTTATAACATCTTTTAAATTTCCTGTTTGAACAGTATTTATTTTACCTCAGCATTAATATGTTGAAGTGAAACGCTCTGCCCAGAATGATGGCAGATTCCTGTGCCGTTCCAGACCATTCCTCCATGGAAGTTGAGGCTGAATGCAGCACCAGGTCAGCTTTAAAAAGTGTTTACAACAGCAAACATTTAAGTAGAAATCCCTGTGCATAAAAAATAGTAGTAATAAGCTGTTCTTCAACCTATTTACTAGTGCCTCAAATGGGAAGTCCACTGAAGAGCCAAACAAAAAACTAAAAGTTGACCATGAGCATTTGACCAGTTTTTGGTGTAAGTAACATTTACTTTTTCTTTAAATAGAGGTGTTGTGGTGTGTATATACATATAATTATGTTGTTTGTAATCATTGGTTATTAAATGTTACATGCACAGTCTGTGAAGAATGCAAGAAATATTTCTCGGAGGAGTGCCCTACCCATGGGCCCCCTTTTTTTGTGCCAGACACCCCTGTGGCATCAGGGGTGCCCAATCGGGCAGCTCTCACTGTACCCTCAGGCATTGAGATCCGTAGAGATGGTGATAAGGTGGATGTCTGCTGCATGGATGAAAATATACCAAAGGGGGCGCTGTTTGGTCCTTATCAAGGCCAAATAAATGCCTCGGATAAACACTCAGGACCATACTCTTGGATGGTAGGTTATTTTGTTATATATTTAAACACCATTTAGCATAATTGTATGTATGCACATTCATTTATAATGCAGATAAAAACTATATTTAAATGTCTAATATATTTATTACAGATTGTTGGTAAGGACAACAAAAATAAATTCATTGATGGGAGCGATGAAACTACGTCTAACTGGATGAGGTAATACCATGTTGCTGAGATGACATCCACTTTAATTCATCTTTTCCTTTTCTTTATGCTATTGTAATGTAAGGATCTTATGTGGAAAATTATGTTTTAGTCACGGTTATGGTTAAGTTGATATGTTTGTTCATGGTATTAATTGTTTATTCCTCTCAGGTTCATTCTGATTTCTTCTGATGAGAGGAAAAAGAACCTGAGTGCATTTCAACATGGGGAAGAAATCTACTTTAGAGTGTGTCAGAGACTGACGGTGGGAGAGAAACTCTGTGTGTGGTACAGCAGCGAGTACATGAGGCGACTGCAGAGTGTGTCTCGGGACAGCATCGACCGCAATCTGGACACAGGTGAGACACCTTTCGCTGGTGCTTGAGCCAAAAAAAGTTGACAAAATTGAACGCTTTGGAAATGGGTAAAAAATAATCTCCAAAGACATTTTAAGGGGCTGCTAATACAAACACTGCAGGGCCGGAACTGAAGAATAATATATTCTAAATAAAAAAATAATAGATTCTAATAAAATCCTAACAGCACATTTTAAATTTGCATCACTTTGAACCAAAACCATTTTCTAATTGAATAATAGTTTGTTTGGTATAAAAGACATTTATGGGAAGATGTTTTGTTTACTGGATTAGATCAGTCTAGACGAGACTGAAACTCACAACAAGATTTGAGCAAAATGTAAACAATATTTACTATAATTGAAGTAGTTCAGCCAAAAATGTGCACTACTCATCCCCATGAAATTTGAAAGAATTCTACTGGTCACTGATTTCCTTTCAGTAACCATCAATGCAGGTTGGAGGTTTCATTCTTCAAAGGGAAACAAAAGGCATCATGAAAGAAAATGTGATCATGATAAAACGTGCGCTATATTTCAGGTCTTCGGTAGCTTTTGGTAGGAATAGACCAAAATGTAACTCATTTTACATTGAACATTTTTGATCAACAAAAAGTACCCAGAAGAGATGTTCCAGGCCTGCAATGGTTTAACAGGTAAGTGAAATGGGATTTATATATTTTTTTTTCTTTCGATCTGCTTTGGCCATCATACTTTTTTCAAAATTACTAATATTTTTCCACAGGTTTTTTTTTTTTATATATATAAATATGCTGGTAGTTTAACATGCATTAACCATAACACTATTGTATTCCAGGAGTGAAATTAGAAGAACAGGAGGAGCATAAAGGTCCAGTGTTGAGATCTGCAATACATGGTAGAAGGACCCGAAGTAAGCATGGAAGTGATGAGGCAGAAAACCAGCCCCAGGCCAAGAAAAAGAAGATTGACCTCATTTTCAAAGATGTCCTGGAAGCATCTCTGGAGACTAATCAAAGCCAGAACAACCCCCTGAACAGCACCTCGTCTTTTCCAAGAGCAAGAACAAATGTCTGCCAGGTTTTCAGCCAGCTTGACGCAGAGTGTAAAGAGACCGTCTTCACCTCTGGATTGGCTTCCATGGAACATCACGAGAGTAGGTTTGATGCAAAATGCATTAAAATGGAAGAAACAGAAAAAGATGTGACCCTAACCAATGTAGGACCATCAACATCTTTCTGCCCAAACTGTGTGAGGTTAAAACAACGAATACGTGAGCTGGAGGCTGAGTTGCTTTGTCTCAGAGGACAGGGGCATGCTGAAATTAAGCCAGTACCACCATTTGAGCCCTTTCATAGTGAGGACCTCAAAGGTAGGTTGGAACCTGGGATGGAATGCTACCATGGATGAGAGCCTTTCTGGAGTAGATGTGTTGATTAAAAAAAAATAAAAAAAAAATATATATAAAAAAAAATATATATATATATATATATACGGTATATGTGTGTGTGTGTGTGTATAGAATTTTTTTCTTGTAGTTAATCAGTTACTGTTAACATTCTTTTGTTGGTGTTTTGCATTTTTGTTAGTTATTGTGTGATTGCCAAATTTGTTGAAATGTTTTAAATGGAAAAGCACTCTTAATTAAAAGTTTTAATACAATTATTAATGAGTGTTTTCTTTTTGGAGCCTGCCACTAAAGTTTAAGTCTTTGTTTGTTGGGTGTGCGGAATTAAGAATGTTTTAATTTAATCATACTTAAAAAGATGTGTATTAGTGTATTAGTTGATGTAGAACTTGAGATATCATGAACTGTATTGAGAAGGTATGCTTACAATAGGTGTAAAAATGCCTTCATTCATGCCAAAACTCACCAGTTAGAAATGTTTGAAACTTGCTTTGTGTTGGTTTTCAGTTTAATTCTGTGCTCTGTTTGCTCATTTGTTTTAGATGCCGTGATGCCCGTCCCAGCAGCGCTTGAGGAAGATGACCAGGATGTTGATTCTGCTGATGAATCCATTTCTGCTGACCTCATGGTGGCTACGGATGAGTCTTCGAAGCTCTCGCTGGGCTCAGGTCGTCGGATTCGTCGCTTCAAACCGGAGTGGCTGAAGAAGTTCTGGTTTCTCCGTTATTCACCCACACTGAATGAAATGTGGTGCCACGTGTGCCGACAATACACTGTCCAGTCTTCCCGCACCTCTGCTTTTATTATTGGTTCCAAGCAATTCAAAATCCACACTATTAAACTTCATAGCCAGAGCAATCTGCACAAAAAGTGTTTGCAGCTTTACAAACTTCGCATGCACCCGGAGAAGACCGAGGAGATGTGTCGTAATATGATGACTCTTTTCAATGCTGCCTACCATCTGGCTTTGGAAGGACGGCCATTTTCCGATCTGCGACCCTTGGCAGAGCTCCTCAAGAAGTGCGACCTCAAAGTGGTAGATCAGTACATGAATGAAAATGACTGTCAGATTCTCATTCAACACATTGCTCGAGCATTCAAAGAGGATTTGGCTGAGAAGATACGGCTTTCGCCCTTTCTAAGCATCATCATGGATGGGCAGAATGATGAGCTCTTGGCTGATACTGTTGCTGTTTACGTCCAGTTCACCACCACTGATGGACTTCCTGCCACGGAGTTCCTTTCCCTACAAAGGCTTTGTGGAGGCAACGTGGAAGGCTACCTCCAGGCTGTGGATCGTGCCTTTGGAGTCCTTGGTCTAAGACTTCAGGACATGCTAGTTGTTGGCTTGGGAATAGATGGCTCAAACCTTTCCTCTAGTCTGAGGGCAAAAATTTACATATCTGTACGAAAGACAATCCCTTGGGTGTTGTGTCTACCTGTGATGATCCATCGTCCCCATTTGGAGGTTCTGGATGCTATCAGTGGAAAGGAACTGTCTTGCTTGGAAGATTTGGAAAACAACTTGAAGCAACTTCTTAGCTTCTACCGGTATTCTCCACGTATGATGGCTGAGTTGAAATCAACAGCACCAACTCTGTCTGAGGAAACTAAGTTTCTTGGGGATATAAGAGCTGTGCGTTGGATCATAGGTGAACCCAATGTTCTCACTGCCCTAATCAAGGACTATCTAGAGGTGGTTGCTCACTTGAAGAGCATAAGCAGCCAAACCCAGAGAGGTGATGCTGCTGCCATTGCTCTGTCTCTCCTACAGTTCCTGTTGGATTATCAGTCGGTGAAGCTGATCTATTTTGTGTTGGACATCATTGCTGTCTTTTCACGACTTGCTTTCATCTTTCAGGGGGACTATCTGTTGCCGTCACAGGTGGATGCAAAAATTGAGGATGCCATTCATGAGATTGGTCAATTGGTGGACTCCCCAGGGGAGCACCTACAGGAGTTTGAGGACAACTTTCGGGAGAGTTTTAATGGCGTGGACCTCAAGAACTTGCGGGTTGCTGAGTCCAAGTTTCAGTCCATTCGAGAGAAGATCTGTCAGCGAAGTCAAGGCATCCTGGCCCAACGTTTTGATCCACGCAGTCGCTCAGTGGTTCAGGCTTGTCAGGTCCTTGACCTGGCCTCGTGGCCTCTTAACAGGGATGATCTTGGTGCATATGGAGAGGAGGAGATCCTTGTCATTTTTGACCACCTGGAGACGATTCCTTCCTCTGGCCGTGAGCTCTCTAAAGAGAGAATAGATGCCAGAGGAAGCCTTGTACTTGAATGGAGGGATCTAAAAGCTGATTATTGTAGTGTGAATGGTTTTAAAGAATTAGTCAGCCACATCTTCAAATACAAGCAACGTTTCCCTCTTCTCAATCACATCCTGCATATTGTCAGGGTATTGCCAACGTCATCGACATGCTGTGACAAAGGAAGATGCTCGTTGCAGAAAGTGCGCAGAAATTGCCGTTCCAGACTAACTCTGGAACAGATCAATGATCTGCTCACCTTGGCCGTTAACGGACCACCTATCAGGAGCTTTGATGGAAAGCGAGCTTTGGACAACTGGTTTGAAGAGAAATCCGGGAACAGCTATTCACCCTCGGCAGAAGTGCTGAGCAGAATGCCCACCACCGAACAAAAGTCTGTGTTGCACAATATGGATATGAATGCATATGAGTGTTATCCAGATATTTAACTGATCGGCAACAATTACTCAGCCAACATAATTCCAAAAAGCCATCTCGTTGGAAAAGGGCTGATCGGTACTATAATGTGATTGGCCAAGTAGTTTGACACTGGCCCTGCTGCTAAAATGGCCTAGATCAGCGTTTTCTCTATGAATTGGTTTAAATGCCTTTGCAGGTCACAGGCACATGAAACACTTTAAAATGTTCATGTAAATGGTTGTGATGTGTTGATATGTGTTTTTGTTCCAAAGAGAAACTAGGCTATTTTCTAGTCACAAGGATTGTTGCCGTTAGGTGAATGTTTGACTAAACACCATTTCATCAGATATTGGTGAGTGAAGCCTCCTTACAGTCTTTTTTAATCTTTGAAAATGTCACCTTCTTGCAAAAACCGATTCAACTAAAACCTTAAATAATAAAAAGTTTTATTATTTTATCTGCAATATAATTTGAGCAATCATTCTGTATTTGTACGTAGACTTGTGTGTATGGAAATTATATAATAAAAATTGCTCAAATTTTCACAGCATGCTCTTTATGCTGGTTATCACTAACTGGAATGGAAATGGCCACTCTTTTGCCTTTTCCTAACATTTTTTTTTTTTTTTTTTTTTTTTTAGATACTCTTTAGTTAACCACTACTTTTAAGATTATATGTCAATCTTGATTTGTTAACATGGCTCATCACACAGGTGCCGGTAATGTGCAGTTTACACCCAATCTGATTTAAAGATTTCAAATACATAGCCTTACCGAAAAAAAGTTTTCTTTGTGCTTTTAGCATTTGCTGGTGCTTGATTTCTGGTACATATTTTTATGTACAGCGACTGACAGCCATGTCAGACCCCCTTATGAGCCATTCCAAAATATAGTTACATTTTCTGATTCCACATCAAAGAAACAAATATATCTTTACTTTTCAATGCAGCAAAGAGGTGGTCTGCATAGTCAAAGGTATACTAAAATGTTTAATGATAAAAATAAAATATTTCAGTATAAATAACCCAAAATTCTATCACTGTCTCAGCAATACTTTTCACCCAGTACAAATGTGTGTGCATGTTGTCACCACTAGTAGGCGACACTGAACCTTGGATTACATTTTTGTATCTGAAAGAATAACACTTAAATCTTAAATCTTAAAAACTTAAATCACTAAGTCATACAAGAACAAAGCTTTTATATTTTTGATTGTGTTATTATGTGCATTCGTGTATTCTAAAATTGCATGTGTTATGGTCCGGATCATATATATTTCACGTCATTTTTGTCTTACCTTACCTTGCCTTCCACTAAATTCCATCAATTATACCTGTGCAATACATATATATATATTTTACACTTAAATTGTATATTCTTAAATACAAGAAAGTTTAATACTAATAATATTCATTGAAACTGTGTAATTTGGAGGTTTCCAACACGACTGAGCATGTTTTACAAGATAACTTACTTGTGCTAAAAATTTCCATATTTTTCAAGCCATGACTGTTTTTAAAAATAATAATCAAGGTATTAAAAAAAAGAGTCACCAGTAGAGATCTATTAATAGGTTTTTTTTAACAGTAATGTTTTCAATGTTGCAGTTGAAATTTAACATGTCAATTTTATTCATGCAGTTGTTAAAGCATCATTATTATCAGTTTAGAAAATATTGTATTTTGTGTTATCTCAGTTTATCAATTATAAATGCAGTAATATTGAAGAGTATTGATCGACGGTGACTACCTTCCATGTGCTGCAAGGTTTTATACATTATATTAATCAAACTGAAATGGCTTGTCTTTATTTTGAAATAGATTTCGATTTTGCAAGTCTGAATGTTTAGCATGTGTTTAAAGCCTCAGAACGTTTGTATTTTATGGAACAAATTATTTCAATGGATCCATTTTTATTCGTTTTTAATGAATGTACTTTTTAAAAACAGACATTTCAGTGTTCTACGCAAAAGATTAGTCTCATTTAATTGGTTAAACCATTGTGTTTCAAAGAAGCTATTTTTGTTTGCATTTCGTGCTTTAGTGAGCAATTGATGGCATAGCATACCCACTTCTGAACTCATGAGTAGCAAAAGGATTGTAAGGATCTTTTATCTATGTGAATGCTTATGAATGTTGGACTGTTACCTCACAGTGAGGTATGCCATCGAGTGAATCTCATATTGTGAGCTGTGTCACATCTTTAATGGTGAATTCTCAGAAAATGAGCCAAAATCAAGTCTGATATTATTTAGTTAAGGCTTTAATATCTGTTTTCCTTTAATCGAATACTATGTGTACCAAATGTAAACGTTATGTCTAGATTAATAATTTTGTATTTCCTTGATTTAGTTGTCATGTAAACTCAATCATGTGCATTGTCCGTATCATGAATTATTATGAAATGTTTTTATCTGGAAGACACCAGGTCTAAGGAACAAACTTAAACTTCTGATGTCAAGTTTATTTTCGAACAAAATAAGTGAGTGTTAGCTCCATATTTTCATTCAGTTTCTTCTTGCAAAGAGAAATATGTGTTTTGCTTGGATTTACACGTTATACACCGCTTCTTCCTGAAAACATAACACTGGAACTCCAGAATACAAACTACATGTGAAATGTATACCTGGGGAATGTGTACATGTATTATAGAAACCTGCTTAAAATTACAGCATATGGAAACTATATTCAACAAATAATGGTTTAATAAAGTTTTTTTTAAATGTGGTATTCCTTGTGTTTTTTTTTTATTGGTTTGCTTGAAGGAATAGTTCACCCAAAAAATGTTAATTTGCTGGAAATGTTCTCACCATCAGGCCATCCAAGATTGTAGATGAGTTCGTTTCTTCATCAGAACAGATGGAGATGGAGTAAGTTAACATTATCACTTTAGCATTACATCATGGATGCTCTGCAGTGAATGGGTGCCAAACAGCTGATAAAAACATTAAGATAACCCACAAGTACACTTGTAAACCATGCTTGATCAGTGCATACTGTTCTCCTGATTCAGACAAGATGACTTTTCTGCAATATTATGAATAGAGTGCTCATATCATACCGGAAATGTAATTCTTCAAGTTGTGTAAATTACTTGTGGATCACTGTGATGCTTTTGTCAGCTGTTCGGACTTTCGTTCTGATGGCACCCATTCACTGTAGAGGATCCACTGGTGAACAGGTGATGCAATAATACATTTCTCTAAATCCATTCTTATGGAGAAACAAACTCCTCTACATCTTGGATGGCCTGAGGGTTCGTTTTCAGCAAATTTTTTGGTGAACTATTCCTTTAATTGAGTTGCCATTTGATTTTAGGTTTAAAAAGAAAGCCATTTCTTGGTTGTTGCATGTTAAAAAAATAAAGCTTTTTTAGATTTACTAGACACATACACACATTATTTAAAATGCTGCACTGAATGTTTCAGCCCAAACAAAGATCGAGTGCCATTTGTTGCTTGTATGACCACAGCTTCTTTGTTCATTTGTGTCAAGATTTGGTCCATAAAACACAGTCCCATTCCAGCTCTGTGGAAAAGCCAATCATCATGCCTTCTCTTATTAGCATCCTGACATGTGATGGGTGAATTTCTGCTCCCTTTTGTAAGTTTGAAGAAAAGCAACAACATGAGTACTTGTGTGGGCTGCCACACAAACAACACTACTTCCCTGTTTTAAATCCCAACAAATCCATTCGCTTATCA
Source organism: Carassius carassius (assembly GCF_963082965.1). Classification (NCBI taxonomy): domain Eukaryota; kingdom Metazoa; phylum Chordata; class Actinopteri; order Cypriniformes; family Cyprinidae; genus Carassius; species Carassius carassius. The sequence continues at coordinate 4,254,186 of NC_081804.1, read as the reverse complement.
CCAATTGTTCCGTTATCATCAGATCCAGATTCACAGTTGCATTTTAATGCCTTTTCAGATTCTGAAATTCAGTCTGAAATAAGGGTGGCATTGAGATGACTCTGAATTGAGTGCTTCCATGACTGCAGAAAGGAAGTGTGACACAGGCCTTATTGTGAGCACCAGCTGCAGTGTTGGGAAACGTAGCAGAAATGTTTGGGGTTTAATTCTTGTGGTCAGTCATTACGTTGTACAAAGAGAGAGACAGTTAGATTGAACTAAGAGTCAAGATCTTTTGTTTTGATACAGATTCTGTATGTGCTCTGTTTTAGACTAATATAACAATGTTCTGGCTGTGCAAGATAATCGTTTAGTGAAATGCAATTGTTTTTTAGATGCGTTATGATGTTATTCACTTTTAACTATTTTACTTGTACAAAAAGAGTTTGTTATGCTGCTCTATATTGCAAACTGTTATCATATTAGTTTATTATAATAAACACTGGTTTGTAATGCAAGTAGTTTAACTGTTAATTGCACTTATAGTTATTTATAAGTCACCAACATGCAGGCATTGCAATACATTCATGTATATTAATGATAATGACCGTTAAACATAATCTTGTCTCGTTTTTTGGATCCATTTAATCTTTCTTGGCATCTAGGAGAAACCCCATCAATGACATCATTCATGTGGGGCAAGGGCGAGGCTTGTGGGGCTTGAGCAGAGAAGAGGTGCACGAAGAATGCTTTCGGACTGTTGAAACACACAAGCTTGGATTAACCCTGAGTATTTTGAGCATTGTAAGTCATACTTAATATAATTCTGATGCTAATATTTTCCTTCAGTATTGCAAAAGATATTTAAACTGTGCAGTTTTGCATTTCAGTTTTATGTATTCTATTATTTGATTTATATATATATATATATATATAGTATAAAGAACATTTTTTATGTTTGTATTGTATATACAGTACTTTTTAAAAGTTTGCAAACATTGTGATTTTTACATTATTTTAATTAAGTCTTTTCTGCTCAGCAAGGCTGCTTTCATGTGCTAAAAATACAGGAAAAACACTAAAACTGTGAAAAAGTATTTCACATTTTGTTTTAACTGTGAGTATATTGTAACATTTATTTTACTCCTGTGATGTGCAGCTGAATTTTAAGCATCATTCCTCCAGTATTCAGTGTCACATGATCCTTCAGAAATCATTAATGCTCTGAATTTCAATGTTTAATCATTTTCTTTGTTTTAATTTACTGATGTTTATTATCAGTCTCTTAGGTCAGGAAGGTTTTTTCCATAATGAAGTGCTCTCTTGGACTTTTTCTGTTGGTCTGTTGTGTGACTCTAAGCTTAGGTAAGTTAAATGGACTTCATTATTGTTGGCTTCATTTTGTGTGATTTGGTCATGACTCCAGTGCTTTTTATTTGAAACAGGCATTAAGCATTATGGAATCCGATTCTCCTCTGCAGGCTCGTCTCTTCGATGTTACAAGTGTGAGGATTACACCGGGGGCCGATGCACAGTGCAGCAAGTTTGTTCTTATGAGGACGCATGTTTATATCTTCATGAGAAAGGTTTGTGGATGAAGTTTTAGTATGCAATGGCACATCCTCCTGAGACAGAGACAAAAAGATTTTGGCTTTTACATTTACTTTAACAGTTTAGTGTTTGGTTCATGTATATATTTTAAAACACAATTATTGTTTCAATTTTATTTGTATATTATATTATCAAACAAAGTGACATCTCCAAACAAATGACACTAGACATTTTCTAAGAATTAACATCACTTTTCTGAATAACCTTTGCAATAACTACTAACCAAATGATGTTGGGTAAGATAAGTATGTAACTGAACTTTGCTAATTAATCTGTCTAAAAATAACCAATTCATATTATGTATTCATTTGTAAATTAAATGTCCATCAAAACAGCTTCTTTCAGTTAAAAAGATCAAATAACTTTCTTAAAATAAGTTGTGTAAATTTTGAGTTTGATAAAGTTTTAGTGTTCGAGATTTGTCTATACAGCAGCCTTTAGATTTCTTAGTAATGAAGGTTTAAATACTAACTTAAGAATATTAATATAATATTTTATATTCCCAAAACCTTAAGAACATTATTTTTCTTAAAAAATGTTCTACAGACAAAAAACTATATATATATATATATATATATATATATATATATATATATATATATATATATATATATATATATATATATATATATATATATATATATATATATATATATATATATATTATTGGTGATAGGATTTTTAGTGGATGTAAGAATACAGTTTATGCAATTAGTGCATTTTATCTGAAAGGCTACATCATTTTTATACTATAAATAAGTAAATAATCTAATTTCTAAAGTGTATGTTGAAAAATATGCTCTGTTTAATACTTTTTTTAAGTGACTTATTTAAAACAAAAATTCTATTCTAATCACTGATTAAGAGTTCTCGTTTTCTAGGTGGGAAGACCATTCGCCGGTGCATTCGTTACACTGACTGTGATAACTCTCGTCTGTCCCAGAAGTTTCCGTCGATATCAGAATATACTTACAGGTGCTGCAACACTGACCTGTGTAACAGTGGCCCAGTGACCACGGCAAGCACGTGGATCTTATCTCTGCTGGCGCTGCTCACCAGCCTCTGTTCCTGCTGCATCACTGCTTGATTTCTCACTAGTATCCTCAAAGGCTATTCCTTGCCATACCCTGTATGGATGTCTTTATATTTACTATGTACCATTATTTGTGATTGTTTGGTTTTAACTAACCACTTATATATCAAAGAGCACTGTTTGTTGTAAACTATTTTTATTCTAATACCTTTGTTTTCTGACTTTTTTATTTAAAATTATTTTTATTTTATTTTGCCTCATATTTCATAAGAATGCAGCAAAATGTTTGATCTTCCCATAAATTACCTTTGTATGTACTATATTTACATTAATAAATTAACTAATTAAACATAAACCTTGATTTTCTGAATTTATACATTTGAAATGTTTTTAAAAACAGGTGCTTTTGAGGTTGGCTTACCCTTTACAGTCTTACAAGTCCAGTTTCAAACCACCTGCAATGGTTCTAGTGTTTATTCAGCACTGCGGACAGCTCCACTTCAACTAGCTATTGAAATACTGCACCTAACATCAATGTAACACTAAAATTACTAAAAAGGAGGAATATATTCAGTGAGTGGATTTGAAACAGACAACTATAAAATCTCCACCATCTGAACACAGATGAAACAGCTTAATTCGCTGTAAAGTCTGCCCAGCTGTTGACCCCTAATCCTGTGACATAACATGCTGTTTTCCAAAAAAAGTCAAGAAAATTTCAGGAATTCCTTCAGTCAGATATATAAAATGTCATATGCTTTATTAAATATGTGAAATACACAAAATACAAAAACTCACTGATATGTAAAATGTTAAATCAACATGGAATGTATTCCCTAATTTTCACATTTAAATAGGACACAAACATGAAGGTATGTATGTAAGAGGTCCTCTAGTTCACAAAACAATTGCACAAACCCACACAATGTAAACAATATGTCAACACTTACAAACTAAACAACTATGATAGCCACATTAAAACGATAGTCCACCCAAAATTATAATTTTTGCCATCATTTACTCACCCTTATGTAATTCCAATCTTGTATGACTTTCTTTCTGCTGTGGAATGTGGAAGATATTTTGAAGAATGTTGGTAACGAAATGGTTTAGTTTTTTTATTTGCTTCCATTGTATACATAAAAACAATATCAGTGGGAACCAAAACTGTTTTTTTTTGTTGTTGTTGTTTTTTTATTCCAGAAAGAGAAAAAAAAACATACTGGAATGGCATGAGGGTGAGTAAATGACACCAAACAGTTTTATTTCATATTGACCTCTACTGTATATTCTATTTGTACAATGGAAGTCAATGGGAACCAAAATTGTTTATTTACCAACATTCTTCAAAATATCTTTTTTTACATTCAGCAGAAGAATAAAAGTCAGACAGGTTTGGAATGACATGAGGGTTAGTAAATGAAGACCAAATTTTCATTTTTGGTTGTACTATCGCTTTAAAAAAAGTAACGTAAACACATCACATCTCATAAAACAAGATAAGAACACAAAAAGGCAATGAACTGGAATATTATTAAAAGGGCTTATTGTATCAAAACCCATCATACTGTACAAACATATACAGCTGCCACATGTTTGCTTTAACAGCAGCAGTATTACATTTTAATTGAGGTATATGCCATATTTAATTTGAAAAAAAAAAAACTAATCTGTGGCTGATAGAAAGAGTCTGTTAAACAGTTTGTGCAGAGTTAAGGTTTTTTGGTCATGTTTAATTTCACAACATGAAAGTTGATTCTGTTGACTCTACTTCTATCCCACACAGCCTGCTTTTTATTCTCACTGAATGACTCCATATCTTGACTAGTGCTGTCAATAGATCTTATTTCTCTGTTTAAAACAATCCTAAAATTCATTATATTGCTGGCAGGAAAGGACAAGAAATTCTCAGAGGTATTTGTTAGCAATGCTACAGTTGTCCATGTTTTAGTTTTACAAAACATGTGTAGTATAAAACATATCTGAGACTATTATTTATAATATTCTTGAATATTAAAGGGATAGTTCTCCAAAAAAAAAAAAAAGGAAAGGAAATTGTGTCATAATTTCCTCACCCTGATGTTGTTCCAAACCCATTAGACTTTGGTCATTATTCTGAATGAAACTTGAAAGATTTCTGTCCAGGTAACCAGAACTTAGAAGATCCAAAAAGGTTATAAAGATGCTACAAATCAAATCCATAAGAATCAAACGGTTTACGTTTGGTGAATATTTAACTAGTCTTTTGAGTTTGGAACACCATGAGGTTGAGTAAATGATGACAGAATTTTCATTTTTAGGTAAACTATAACTTTAAGTGAACTAGTTAACAATAACTTCTAGGTTATTTCTACTTCCATACCTGAAAAACCAAATAAATGTTTTTGTTCTAATCGCTCATGTCCTCCACTGTTTCTTCTTCAATCTCTCTGCCTATTTCCTCAAGTTTCACCCTTTTCTTTTGCCCCTTCTTCTCCTCCTCCTTCTCCGCTGGCACGTACCAAGGCTTGACTGCTGTGTCATCGCAGGCCCGGCCGCCGCCCCTCCTGTACCCGCCCCGTCCCGCCCTCACCAGCCCCCAGCCCTGAGGTTTACCCTCATGGGGTCCGCTGTCCTGCACACCCCTGGTCTGGTCCAGCTCCTTAGCGCTGAGTGCCGCCATCCGGACGGGAACAGTGTTTCCAAATTTGGAGTAGTCGATTGAGTAGCGCCCATCCTCCTCCGTCATAATGGAGACGAAACGCCGACCCCAAAAGATCTCCTCTGGCGTGTAGGATGTGCGGGCCTGCATGGTGATGCCGGTGGTCTCCACAACACCTGATAGAACAGACACATCAGCTCTCTTTCAAAACCTAGTGAACTATACAGGCAGCAAATTCTTTTCAGTTTAGAAATGACTGAAATGAATTAATTTATCATTATTATTAATTCAATGAGAAGTGCACTCCATTCACCTTCCAAGATGACAATGATCTCCAGGTCTTCCGTAGCCAGTGACTGCGCTGAGACCTCGTACAGCGGACTTCCTCTGTCAATGGTGTGACTGATTATAAGTGGAGAGACGAGGAATATACCATTGCTCCTGAGAGGATTTTCCACCTGGATATCGAGCTGACAGACAGGAATCACCTCACCCTCCGCAGTTACTGTACGCCGAATCACCTGAAGAACAGAAATCAAGATTAGGGTGGAATTCAACTCAAGAGGTTTTGGACAGAAGTGCTACACTCTTACAAATAAATGTTCCAAAAGGAAGGTTTTCAGAGTGATGCCATAGAAGAGCCATTTGATGAAAAAATCTTAAGAACCTTTTTCAACTATAAAGAACCTTCTGTCCAAGAGAAAGGCTCCATTGATATTAAAGGTTATTAATGGAACCATAGATGCCAGAGTAGAAGATATTTGTCACCTGAAGCTGTATTGTGGCTGAGATGATCATGCTCTTCCTCAGATCCCCAACACGGAACATGAATGTTGGTCGGCCATTCCTCGGGGCAATGACTGCGTTACGGGAGAAGATGAGGGTCTCTGCTCTTCGGTTGGCTTGAGCTGTCTTCATGAACACACAGCCCAGCATGATGGCGTTGATGATCAGGCCCAGAATGTTCTGGATAATGAGGACTATGATGGCCAATGGACATTCCTCCGTCACCATTCGTCCTCCGAAACCAATAGTCACCTGATTTTACAGAAATTACTGATATTACAGGTTCAGAAAGCTCAACCATTTGGTCCTCAGTGAGTCAACAATTGGATTGAAATCCATCCAGACTGCTCCTTACCTGCACCTCAATGGAGAACAGAAAAGCAGACGTGAAGGAGTGAATGGAAGTGACACATGGCACAGGTCCAGGCTCATTGGGATCTCGAGGCTCCAGATCGCCATGAGCGAATGCTAAAAGCCACCACACCATGGCAAAGAGCATCCAGGAGCACAGGAATGCCGAAGTGAAGATGAGCAGGGAATGCTGCCATTTCAGGTCCACCATGGTGGTGAAAACATCTTGGAGAAACCGGCCCTGGGAAGCAACAGAATCTAATTAGTGAAGTGTACTGCATCTGTTGTCTAATAACACATTATAATACAATATGTGAGTGAATTCAAACATTTGCTTGGTTCATTTGGGCAACGCACCTGTTCTCGTATATTCTTGTGGGCAACATTACACGACCCGCTCTTGGTGATGAAACGTGCCCTCTGTGACTTCGGCCGGATGTGACTGGGTTGTGCGGCATCCTCAGCGAGTCGTGTCAACAGGAAACCATCAGCCAAAAGGCCTTTGCGGGCCAGCATTATGACAATCTGTGGCTGATCGGTGCTCCACACTAAAAAATACAAATAGATTTATAAATTAAATACACATTTTAAATGAAAACATTGAAAATAAATGTCACAATTAAATGTAAAAAATTTTGGGCCTATATTTAAGATGATCTATTTTAATTACATATATAGATTTCCATCAAATAAAATTACACAGTTTCAACCAAATAACAAACTTAACGTGGTGCATATTTGTCCTTTATGTAATTTATGTAATAATAAACTAATAAAATGTTCTAGTATATTATAAAATATATAATATGTTTTAAATTCAATTATAGCATTAAAATAAGTTTAATTGAAATGTCAAAAAAGGTTTGTCCCTATTTTGCTTGGTAAATAATTTCAATCGAACTTGGCACATTTTACTACTTTAAAAGCCTCATTCAAATGCCTTTTGAAGTCATTCAGTGCACTGTATAAATCGCGCGTTAAGAGGATTCATTCGACACAAGCACTGAAAAATCACAAACCACACTCCTGTTAAAACATCATCATTAATACAGTTAATTATATTTAAAAATCACCATAATCACTTTAAAACCTTGATGTTGTTTTGTATCTGCGAATATATCTACTTCAAATACAGGGCAATCGAAAATATATTTAATTTAATCTTCACTAGAGAATGCACACGCGCAGTTATTCGTGCGTATATATTAAATATTATCAAATAGAATTATGCATCCGTTATTGCATATTGTGACTCGTCGTTATGATGACCGCATAATCAAGGTTATGCATTATGAAATAAAGATGCTTACCAGCACAACAGTGACACGCGCTGTTTATATCATATCAATGTAGTTTGAAAAATAATAATATTAACCGAACAAAATGTTTAAAACAAACGCAAGCAGATGGCTGGGTAGGTAGCTTATGCAATCAGACAGAGTCCTTATGATAAAAAAAAAATAAAAATGAATGAGTGGCGGACAAACATATCCCACAATCCCCAGCGGCTGCTGCTTCGCTAAATTGTACGACGCTTCGCTGTTCAGCAGTTCGGTTTGTGATAAATGCTCGCTGTTTTACACTTGTCAACAATTTTACTGAAAGTATATGTGCTAGCTTTGGTTTAAGACGTTATTTACAGTTAAAACAGATCGGTTTTACTGGTGTTCGGCGTGTTTTCGAGTGTTTTTTCGAGGTTGTTAGCCGATTAGCTCTTTAAAGATGGCTGATCCGTGGAATCGAGGTAAGTGACACGTAGCAGTTTTCTTATAATGTACAGTCATATATTTTAAGCTGTTTTATTAGAATCGCCACATAATATTTTAAACATTATGATGACTTTCTGGTCTAAAAAAAACAACAACATTTATTGTTGATGTTGCCAGTGCAAATAAACTCGAAAATGAAAATGGTCAGATACGAAATCATGTTGGTGTACTTTGTCAAGAAAGGCTTAATCTCGGTTAATTTTGTGTCATTGACAGGACATGGTGCTGTGGATGACATGCTGGACGCTGAAAACAGGCTGATGGCTGAAAATCTGGCCAGTAAAGTCTCTAGACTCAAATCTGTAAGGCAGACCTCTCTCTCTGTCTCTGTCTCTGTCTCTCTCTCTCTCTCTCTCTCTCTCTCTCTCTCTCTCTCTCTATTTATATATATATATATATATATATATATATATATATATATATATATATATGTATATATGTATATGTATGTATGTCATTAAAACAATAGAGCTGTCATTCTGTGGCATTTATGTCTTTGTTCTCATTCAAAGCTGGCGTATGACATTGACAAAGATGCTGAAGAACAGAATAGCTACTTGGATGGCATGGTAGGTGTTTTGAAAGTGTTGATGTTGATGTATTTGTAGAGTTTGGGTGTAACTCAGCATGTGTTTAACATCCTTGTTTACGCAGGACTCTAATTTCCTCAGCGCAACTGGCCTGCTGACTGGAAGCGTGAAGAGGTTTTCCACAATGGTACGATCCGGCCGAGACAACAGAAAGATCTTGTGTTACGTGTCTGCCGGTTCGGTTGTGGCCTTCTTCCTGCTGTATTATCTAGTGACACGGATCCAGAACTAATGGCTCATTTGCTAAGATTTTTGAACCGGTTTCTCAGTTCTATGAGAATTTTTTGGATGCTCTGTTTGATCCTTTTATGAGGTAATTTCGGTAAAGTGTCCAGCAAATGACTTCCCATTCATATAAAAGAGGAACGACTGCAGTTTGAGGAGGATTGATCACATTAAACTTTATTTAAGGAAGCGCTTTGTTTACGCTATCAGAAGTGGTGTATTCAGTGTATATTCATAATCGAAAGTAACATGCCATGGACCAATAGTTGCTGTTTTATTTCAAATTAATAAAAACATATTTTTACATTACCATGCTTTATCGTTGTAGATTATGTAAAAAAAATGTAACTAAACTAATACTATTTTGATAATTATGTATATTAAAATGATTTTAAATGTAAACACCTCTGTTGTGCTTTTCTGTCCAGCTTTGATATACAATGTCAACTTTGGTTGTTTTTAAATTAAACTAAAATTGCAATGTAATGTCCTTACATGATGTTCATTTAACTTTTGGATATATCTGGTCCTCCTTTCATCTTATTGATATTTCATGCTTTTCTAGAAAGTAGTATAATTTGAGTATTATTCTTAAACGTTCAGGGTATGGTTCGCATGTTTTTTTTATGTGAAATCTTAATTTTTTTTTTAAGTGAAGGTAAGAATAACTATATTATTGTTAGTCATTTTTAAAATGAACTTTAACTGGAAGGAATTAACTCCATACTTACATTACAGACCAAAAGTTTGGACACGCCTTCTCATTCAAAGAGTTGTCTTTATTTTCATGACTATGAAAATTGTAGAGTCACACTGAAGGCATCAAGGGCCTGAACCCAATCGAGATGGTTTAGGGGTGAGCTGGACCGCAGACAGAAGGCAAAAGGGCCAACAAGTGCTAAGCATCTCTCGGGGAACTCCTTCAAGACTGTTGGAAGATCATTTCAGGTGACTACCTCTTGAAGCTCATCAAGAGAATGCCAAGAGTGTGCAAAGCAGTAATCAAAGCAAAAGGTGGCTACTTTGAACAACCTAGAATATTACATATTTTCATTTTTTTCACACTTTTTTGTTATGTATATAATTCCATATATAATTCCACATGTTAATTCATAGTTTTGATGCCTTCAGTGTGATTCTACAATTTTCATAGTCATGAAAATAAAGAAAAATCTTTGAATGCGAAGGTGTGTCCAAACTTTTGGTTTGTACTGTATTTTAGAAAAAAATGTGAAATTTGTGACATTTGCCAAGTATGGTGACCCACACTCGGAATTGGTGCTCTGCACTTAAACCATCTAAGTGTGCACACTAACACAGCAGTGAGAACACACCCCCAGAGCAGTGGGCAGCTATTTATCCAGCACCCGGGGAGCAACTGGGTATTGAGGGTGGAGGAGAGCACTGTTCATTCACTCCTACCTACAATTCCTGCCAGCACCGAGACTTGAACCAGCAACTTTCTGGTAACTAGTCCAGCTTTCTAAGCATTAGGCCACAGCTCCCCCTAAGTGCTGCTCACCTCCAAATATAGCAGGTTTTTGAGAAATGTTTAAAACTAAGCATTTAAATATACTCTTACTAAGACACTAAAATAACTGATATTTACATCCATTTTATGTAAGCAGTCTGATGGGAAGTCGTGGCCTAATGGTTAGAGAGTTGGACTCCCAATCGAAAGGTTGTGAGTTCGAGTCCCGGGCTGGCAGGAATTGTGGGTGGGGGGAGTGCATGTACAGTTCTCTCTCCACTCTCAATACCACGACTTAGGTGCCCTTGAGCAAGGCATCGAACCCCCTACTGCTCCCTGGGTGCCGCAGCATAAATGGCTGCCCACTGCTCCAGGTGTGTGCTCACAGTGTGTGTTCACTGCTCTGTGTGTGTGCATTTCGGATGGGTTAAATGCAGAGCACAAATTCTGAGTATGGATCACCATACTTGGCTGAATGTCACTTCACTTTTGATATACTGTTATAAAATCTCATTGGTTTACATTAGAGAATCATACTTTATCATGATATATGGGCATTAAAAGCCTGATGTATCAAATATGAAATAACACAAAACACATATGCAAACTTTTTTTATTTGTTTTTATGAACCAGCAAAATTCACATTTCATTGCATAAATATATTTGATTATACGTAATGTATTTTTCAGAAAGCCGCTGTTCTCCTCCTGTCCACGCGGCGGCGGTGCAGCTCATGGTGAGTGTGTGAGTCGCTCGCTGTTTCTCTCGAGGAAGAACGTTTAGGATTTTGAAGGCAGCAGACGAACGGATCTCTCAAAATAAAGCAGTGTCTCGTTTAAGTCTTTTGTTTTTGTTGCATTTAATTTTTCCTGATGTCCGGTGAAGTGGAGGCGAGCACAGTGGAGCAGCAGGTTTGTTTATACGAGCTCGTTTAATACGAGGCCATTCCGCATCTGAAAATATGATCGTAGTGATTCAGTTACGAAAGACTCATAATGAATAAATACATCAGAGTTTAGAATGTTTTGAGACTGCATGCTGATAACGCATTTACAAGCGTAAACTGAAATTATGTATAATAAAACTGTAAACTTTTTTTTTTATTTGACCAGAACTACAGAAAAAAAACAGTAATGTTGAATATTATTATTATTACTTTCTGTGATGCAAAGCTGTATTTTCAGCATCATTCATCCAGTCTTCAGTGTCACCTGATCCTTCAGAAATCATTCTCATATGCTGATTTACTATCAATGTTGGAAACAGTTGTGCTGCTTAATATATATATATATATATATATATATATATATATATATATATATATATATATATATATATATATATATATACATACATACATATATATATATATATATATATATATATATATATATATATATATATATATATATATATATATATATATATACATACATATATATATATATATATATACATACATATTGAAACCTGTGATACTTTTTCAGGATTATTTGACGAAAACCGTTAATAAGAACAGTATTTATTTAAACTAGAAATCTTTTCTAACAATAAACGTCTTTATTATCACTTTTTATCAATTTAACAGACCCTTTCTGAATAAAAGCATTAATTTCTTTAACAAAAAAAGACCCCAAACTTTTTGAAGGGTAGTGTGTATCGTTACAAAAGGTTTTTATTTTAAATAAACGCTGTTCTTTTTAACTTTTTTTCATCAAATTCACTATATTGTTCTTTTATCCTTCAATGTAGCTGTTAATTCAATGCAGCTTTAACAATTTTTTTTACATGATTTGAAGAAAAACTATCTTTATGCATCCTGTGGCTTAAGAATTAGTGTTTTCACATGGCTTTCGTCCCTCATTTAATGAAGGAGATGCAGGACACTGTTGTAAGTCCAGAAAAAGCTGAAGAAGCCAAACTGAAGGCCCGATACCCACATCTCGGGACCAAGCCCGGTGGATCACATCTGTTGCGGAAAAGACTTCAAAAAGGGGTACGTTCCTAAAAACAGAGTTTTAATATTGAGCCCACTAATTGCAAATAATGGACGTTGTAATCCCTTGCAGCAAAAATACTTTGACTCTGGCGACTATAACATGGCCAAGGCCAAGATGAAGAACAAGCAGCTCCCGACAGCAGCGGCGGAGAAGACGGAGATCACCGGAGACCACATCCCCACCCCTCAGGACCTGCCCCAGCGGAAACAGTCTCTGGTGGCCAGCAAGCTCGCCGTCTAGTGCGAGTGTGGACTCTTGTCTCACCGCCATTCCTGCTGTCTCCATCTCCATAATGTTTTGTCTTTCTTTTGCTGTCTTTTCTTACTCTCTTTGTCTGCGGCCTGTTAAAACGCTCACAGTTTAATGTTTTGATACTGCTGCTGTCATTGCTCTTGGTCAGTTGTATTGCGACATCGATGCCAAGGTTTAAACATGGTAATCTGGCCCATTAAGTCAGATTATTTTAGGGTTTTACACTATCTTTTGATCATCTTTTTGTCTTGAAATAAGATTTGTGTGAATAGATTATAAGGACTGGACTTGAAATCATCACAACCACCTCTTCTGCCAAAACGGTGCCTCCTGGAAGAAACAAAAGGCCTCTTAGATGTGAGCTGATTGAGCTGAAGAAAACCGAAGCGCTCTTAGTTAATTTGTTCCTGCTTGTTAATGAAGAAAATGGCCTTAAAAATGTCTGTTTCTCTTGAGAGTACTCTCTCTGAATACACTGAGAGTGTATTCAGCTCTTCGCTGAGTTCTCTGTTTTGTCGTCAGAACGCCTGAAACAAATGTTTACTGTCACAACTGTGCCATTCATTCTGTAAATAAACTAGTTGCTGCTACGCTTGTGCTGTGTGACCGAGTAGTTGTTGAAAGGTCTGTTGTAAAACTTAGTGTTAAAATAAAATGTTATTATCTAGACACATTTAATGGAGACTAGCATTGTGCCATCATTTAGCAATAACGTTTGGTGAATGTCTAGTCAAACTTGATCTGTGTCTTAATTTATATTAACCAAGGCTTTCATTTATTTCGCTTGTATTGTTCACTGGCTGAATACATATAAAACCAGCTTAAATTGAAAGTATTCATTGTTTTTAGTATGTCTGGGTTGAGTGCAGTTACTCACTCTTTCCAGCCCATTCGTTGCCGTGGTGGATTTTAATAGTTTTTAAGCTACTATAATATTATCAAAGCCAAGAGGATGAACAAACAGCTCCTGGCAGTAGAGATGACAGTTATACAAATAACCAATTCACATTTGACATAATGTATGAAGTTTTTTCCATGCCATTCATTTTTATAAGTTCTTTTTCAGTTGACTGTAATATAGTTAAAGCAAAAAAAAAAAAAAAAAAACAGTCCTTTCAACAGCGGCAGAGAATACGGGTATAAACAAATACATTTGTTGTTGGGAAATAAACAACCGAGCAGAGCGCAGTAACTCTAAATTTCCACAAAGCGGCATTGTTTCCACGTATTTCATCGGCAGACTTTTTCTTTTTTACTTTCTGGCAACTATAATATCAGCAGCAGGGACGGCGATATATAAATAATTACTATACATTTAGTTTACCTTATGGTCCCCCGGAAGATAAATATAAATAATATCTAACTTTATAATAAAGAATTATTAAATATTATTTTATATATAATAAATAATATTAATAATATATAATAAATTATATATAAAATAAATATTAAGTTTTACAGTCAGTTTAATTTTCATTGGCTTTCGAAATTTATCCCTGTCTTTATTCTGCAGAATTCAACACTTTTTTTCTATTATTGTATTCCGTTGTCAAAGTTGTACCTGTAACTTTTCTTCTCACCGGTGGTCAGGACCGACCAATCATATACAGTTGTGATTACTAGCTGATTGTTTTTACTTTTTAATCGATTTATAAGAAATAGTTGCCCGAGTTTTAATTTGTATGCCATATGTTTGTCTTAATACTTAATTGAGTAAAACGATTACACTATTTTGTGTGCACATGTTTCCAGTGAGACAAAAATCACCCAGAGATTTAAATGCGGCTCAATGGAGGAGTCGGGGTTTTGAACCACCAAGCGCCCCCTGGCGGAAGAATACATCGTGTTCAATGGAAAACACCTATTAGTTATTTAACGTGCGACTCAATGGATTTCACCAGCGGCTATCACACTCCCACACCACCATCCAAGAGATTGCAGAAAGTTTGGCGTTTCTCAATGTCTGTTTTCTAAGTAGCAACAGACGAAGAGAGTTGCGATGTTTCTGGAGTAGCGTGGTTTCAGACAGAGCCTAATGGCAGCGCTGGAGCTGTACTCGAAGGTATGAGAGTTTAAACCCCGTTACTTTCACACCCGAGCAGTAGATGCATGTGCAACATTGTACCATCCAGACACTACAATCCTACATCTGTTTGCTGTATTTAAACAAATTAACAATGGACACTTAAATTATTGTTCGATTCTTACATTTAATTATTTAAATTGATAAAACTGTCAGGTGATAAAATTGGAGGCAATAGAAAAAAAGTTGCACCACTAATTTAAGGTAAATAAGACCGTTTTATTAAACCTAGTTTTAACTCTGAATGCATTGATAAATCAATCAAATGCTTGATTAAAGTTGAAAGAAAAGCAAAAAAGTAAATAATATTAATCTGATTTGTAGCCTTATTTTAGGTAAATAAGACCGTTTTATAAAATTAAACCTGCAATTATATTTAATTTACTATTTTAGACGTGAATGCATTAATTAAACAAATGGATGCTTGATTAAAGTTAAAATAAAAGCAAAAAAAATTAATAAAAATAAAATACAAAATATATTAATCTAAGTTGCAGAACTAATATTTAAATTAGACATTTTTTAGAAATTAGACATGTATTTTCTATTTATTTAGTTTTGCTTTAAATATGAACGCATTGATAAAACAATGACATGTTTAATTTAAAAAATGAAAAAGGTACTGTAATAAAATAATAAAATGCTATTTATTTTATAAATTAGATTTATTAATATTTACCTTTAACTATTTTATATCTGTTTGCAATTGCATTTAATAAATCTTGTTCTTCAATCGAACTTGATGTTGGCCACCTGCAGTTTGCTCGAGTCTGGATCCCAGACACCACGGAGGTTTGGAGATCAGCAGAGCTGACCAAAGACTACAGGCTCGGAGACACTGTCCTACATCTACAGCTGGAGGATGAGACGGTGAGAGTATCAAACAGCTGTCCACTTACACCCGGCTTTGTAACAGGTTAAGGTCCAGTTTACCCATCCAACATGGGTATGAAAGGAAAACATGAGAAATTGGACCAGATCAGATGGTCTAAAGCTACCGAAGGCTGCTTGAGTCAGACTGGTGGAAGAAATAATGAGTGTGGAATTCCAATTCCAGCATATTACTGGTCCCACTACTTTTTTTTTAACTGGTGAAAACTGGTGTAGCATTAAACTGGTGTGCAGTCACTAGGCCAAAGCAGAGTCTCTGTAGTTTAGCTGGTTGTTTTCTTGAGGTGTTTTCTGTCTGTAAGTGTGTCAGTGATTAAAAAAAAAGAAGCTTTTTGCATGTTTAATCCACAACATAACTGCCGTTTATGCCTCATGTGTGCACGAGATAAACTAACATGTTTTACGTTAAAGGAATATTCTGGGTTCACTAAAAGGTTATCAACTCCATTTAGACAGTAAGGTTCATGAAAAATGTTTATAGGACAAGGCAGTAGATTCACTTTAAGAGCATTTTTAATTCTTCACAGTAGCTTCTGCTGAACTTTAGTATCTTTTCGCAGGATTTTGAGTACAAGTTGGACCCGAAGAGTGTTGTTCTGCCTCCCCTTCGTAACCCGGACATCCTGGTGGGTGAGAACGACCTCACGGCTCTCAGTTACCTCCATGAACCGGCCGTCCTGCACAACCTCCGGGTCCGATTCACAGACTCCAAGCTCATCTACACCTACTGCGGTAATTAAAACTGACACCTCAGAGGATCGTGACATTGCTTATTAGATATATTAAAATCATAGTTTTGACTTTCTAATTCATTTCGATGACAATATGAAAGCAGTGTGTTTGTGGCTAGTCTGTTCATTGTCAATATATTGTCTTGTAGTTTCAAATTTAAAGTGTTATTTTTAATTAATTAAATTTTACCATTTTATTTAACTAACAAATTTATTTTATTTATTTCTGAGCATTGAACTGTACACTTTGGAGCTCTGAACCCAAAAATATGGGCTTGTGTCATCTGTACTTCACAGCCCATTAGACTTTGAGTTATGGACAACTGTTCTTAGATTAGGCTGTTTTACGTACAGTATGCAAAGTAAAAAAAAAAGTTAAATGCATTGTAATTCAGACTGAAATTGGACCCAGAACTCCAGAAGTTTAAAACAAATCTAATCATTTTTAAAATAAAAACAGGGATCATCCTGGTTGCCATCAATCCATATGAAAGTCTTCCAATCTATGGATCAGACATCATCAATGCTTACAGTGGGCAGAACATGGGAGATATGGACCCTCATATCTTTGCTGTGTCGGAGGAGGCCTATAAACAGATGGCCAGGTATGAGCACATACCTTTTTGCAATAGAGATTCAGAGTATAGAGTGTATCTAAGAATGAGTTAACAGTTATGGCAATTAGAATGCTATATCTCCCTTTCCTCCTGTAAGAGACGAGAAAAATCAGTCCATCATTGTGAGTGGAGAATCTGGTGCAGGGAAGACCGTTTCTGCTAAATACGCCATGCGTTACTTCGCCACAGTCAGCGGTTCCTCTGCTGAGGCCCGAGTGGAGGAGAAAGTGCTGGCGTCCAACCCCATCATGGAGGTAGCTAACTAACCTTAACCTGTGAAACTCCCTAAATGCCAAACAAATGTAGATTTCTTTCAAGAATCTCCTCATACATTGGTTTTCATATGTGTGTAGGCTATCGGAAACGCCAAGACCACGAGAAACGACAACAGCAGCCGCTTTGGGAAGTACATTGAGATTGGATTTGACCGGAAACACCACATCATTGGAGCCAACATGAGGACGTATCTTCTGGAAAAGTCTAGAGTGGTGTTTCAGGTTAATCTTCTGCTTATTCGTTTCTAGATCATACTTATTTAGATTGTTTGTAAGAGTCAACATTGGTTTCAGTAATATAAAACATAATGGTATTAATATTAAATATCAATTCTGGTGTATTTATGTGGCAATGTCACTTGACTTTCCTGTTTTAGGCGAGTGGGGAGAGAAACTATCACATCTTCTATCAGCTCTGTGCCTGTGCACATTTACCGGAATTTGAACCTCTAAAATTAGGTATGATACCTACTCTGCATTGTGTTTATAATTAACAGTCAAGTAAACCGTTCGCATTTATAATAAAGTTTTAAGTCAACCGACAGGTGATATTTTGTAATAAGAAAATCTGTTGACCACTTCCCCTCAGAGTGGACTTCTTTTCTTCAGTAGCCAGATTTTCTCTTTTAAGGTAGCACTGATGACTTTCCCTACACTAACCAAGGCAGAAGTCCCATCATCGAGGGAGTGAACGACCTGAAGGAGATGGAGGCCACAAGAAAAGCCTTTTCTCTGCTAGGTATGAGCTTACCTTTCCATGTTCCATATATTGTTTTGTACACTGGGGTGCTATATATCTTTCTTCTATTGTCTTATCTTATTATCAGAATGAATAAAGGGTAACATCTTTTATTTATTTTTTGTGTCTTTTATTTATTTTTATTTTCATTTTATTGTTTATTTTCTTACTTAAAAATATTTTTATTTTCTTATAATTTTTTTTAATTAAATTTTAGTATATTTGTATTATTTTTGTATTTTCTTTTAATTTTTTTTAAAAATGTTTATTCTCATTACCTTTCTATGATTAGACTGGCCAGGTTTCTGAGCATCCAGTAGCTTATAGTTGATGTGTAAACATGGACAGAGTCAGACTGTGTTTTCATAGAGCTTAAAGCTCTTTTATCTAAAAAGATCCCGGACAATTAGATTCTTCATGTTATAAACCCTTGTAATGCTTCTTCACATACTCCTAGTTTAGTCATTCAGCCACAAACGTGCCGTTATCTACTGATTCCAGGAATAACTGAGGTGCACCAAATGGGTTTATTCCAAATCCTGTCAGCCATTCTTCATCTGGGGAATGTGGAAGTGAAAGAGAGAGGATCATCTAGTTGTGGCATCTCTGTAGGTTGCATTGAGAACGCAAGAATAATACACATTTTGCATTTTCGTACACTGAATTCACACGTTGTTGTTTTCATTGTGTCCAGGATGAAGGCGGTCACCTGGCAGTGTTTTGTGACCTCACTGAAGTGTCGTATGAGTCCATGGCTCACTGGTTGTGCCATAAAAAACTCAAGACTGCCACAGAAACATTAAATAAGCCTGTTACCCGCCTGGAGGCCATAAACGGCCGTGACGCTCTTGCCAAGCACATTTATGCCAAGCTCTTCTCGTGGATCGTCAGTCAGGTCAACAAGGCCCTCAGCACTTCCTCCAAACCAGACTCCTTCATCGGCGTCCTAGACATCTATGGGTGGGTGAGGTGCTATTTTTTTCATTTTCATGCTTTATTAATGTTAAAAATGCAGTTGTAGGAAAATTTGTGAACCATTGTGCCCAGGTTTGAGACATTCGAGGTGAACAGCTTCGAGCAGTTCTGCATCAATTACGCCAACGAGAAGCTCCAGCAGCAGTTTAACATGGTCAGCTTTTTCAAACGTGTCAGCTCTTCCAGCATTTATGAAATGATCAGTCAAGTCCAAGCACATCACGACTCACAGAAAGCATTTCCTCTCCAGCACGTGTTCAAACTGGAGCAGGAGGAATACATGAAGGAGCAGATACCATGGACGCTAATCGATTTCTACGACAACCAGCCGTGCATCAACCTGATCGAGGCCAAGATGGGCCTGTTAGATCTTTTAGATGAAGAATGCACTGTAAACATTGTTGAACCATTTATACATAAATATAATTAGCATATTTTTGTGATGAACTTCTCAGATTTATTGATTTGATGCTTCCAGATGCCAAAAGGCTCAGATGATTCATGGGCCCAAAAGCTGTACAACACTCACCTAAAGAAAAGCTCTCACTTTGAGAAGCCGCGCATGTCTAACAAAGCCTTCATCATACTGCACTTTGCAGACAAGGTACATAAAGAAAAATAGGCACTTCTGTGGTCATACAGGAATTTACTAAGAGTCAATGTCATTGTATCTCTTTCTATTTCCGTTTTAGGTTGAATATCAGTGTGATGGATTTCTGGAGAAAAATAAAGACACGGTCAATGAAGAACAAATTAATGTGCTGAAGACTAGTAAGGTGTGTTCACCTCAACATAGCTCACTAGCATTTTTCTGGCACAGAAATTCATCTTTCTGTGATCTACACAGTGGAAATTAGAACCTGGAATGTTTCAGCTTGTGAAATGTTATTCTCTGCTTCCTGTAAGTGACTTTGAAATCGAGTTATGATACAACATGTCTTGAGATAAGCATCGCCACCTGCTGTTCGGTTCATTAACATCTTTTGGGTTCCTAGAAAAGTGGTTCTCAACTGATGGGTTGCAACCCCAAAACAGGTTATGGAGAGCAGGAAAAAACTGTTTTAAATCAGTTGAGAGCCACTGAGTCTTGACTAGAGTGTAATAGTCACAAGTAGCATGCATATTTTTTTAAACGAAGACTCTTTTGTTTTCTCAGTTTGCCTTGTTGGTTGAGCTCTTCCAGGATGAGGAAACACCTGCAGCTCTGAGCTCCACAGCACCATCTGGTCGTGCAAAGGTTGGGCGGTCAACCCAGTCTTTCAGGGAGCACAAGAAATCGGTTGGACTGCAGGTTAGAGCTGACCAACAAAGCCGAGATCCATCTCTGTTTTTCATTGTCTTTTTCATTTCCTTCAATCTGAACTTGGGCTACAGAAAGACTCTTAAAGTAACCGCATTCATTCCCATTAACGGGTTAAAGTAAAAACAGTAAATATTTTAAGACAGACGTTATAGTTAATAAATAAATAATAAAAAATAAATAAAGGTTAAATAGTCAAATATATTCAAAAGGGGTCAGTAAGATTTTTAATCATTTTTATTTAACAATATGTTTTAGAAAGTGTACATTAAATTAAATGTCCTTTTGCATTATTACAAAAAAGTCTGATTTCAGATAAATCCTGTACTTTTGAAATTTGTTCATGAATGAATACCAAAAAATTGTATCACTATTTTCAAAATTTATGATAAAATAATTAGTGCTGTCAAATCCAAAATAAAAGTTTTTGTTTACATTATATATGTATGTGTACGGTGTATATTTATTATGTGTATATAAAGACTCTCACATACAGTATATATTTTTGAAATATTTGCATTTATATATTTCAAAGCTTGTGTTTTATAATATAAATATTTAATATATAAACAAAATTTTTCTTGAATATATATACATGTTTTTGTATTTATATATACATACATAATTAATATACACCATATACACGCATATATTATGTAAACTCAAACTTGTTCATGGTAGTTCATTGTCATAAAAGATGTTACTTACACGGTCTACCTTTTGCATTTTCCTCCAATTTTGATATACTATTTTGCTATAAATAATGGAAAACATTAATTTGAAAAATGCTTCATGAACCAAGGTTGCTGAAGAATGTGGGAAAAGTGGGCGGTTGTTATTGTGCTTAATTGAAAAAGATATTACCCACCAAAACCTCTTCCCAGAAAATCACAGTGTCATTTGTCTCATACTTGTGTTCCTCCTGTTTTAAGTTCCGGAACTCTCTGCACCTGCTCATGGACACGCTGAACGCCACCACCCCTCACTATGTGCGCTGCATCAAGCCAAATGACGTTAAAGCCCCCTTCATGTCAGTAAGATGAGTTCAGAGATAATCCACCATTATGTAATCTCGGTCCCTATAGTTTCTTTTCTTTCCGGCTCCAGGTTGGACCCCCATCGAGCCGTTCAGCAGCTCAGAGCGTGTGGAGTCCTTGAGACTATTCGTATCTCATCTGCAGGCTTCCCTTCCAGGTGCTAATTCACAATGACAAGTCTTACTAGTCTCCCTAATGCATGGAATCTGATTGGCTTGCGACCAATTGAAGAGAACCAATCAGATGTGATAAACTCAAAAGCGCCAATCAAAAGTTCTAATAATATAATATTTTGTTTATCAATTAAAACCCTTATTAAACATATTCTATTAGAGTTTAAAACTACTTTAGCAAAAATGTAGTTCTGTTAACCCAGCTGATTTGGAATCTGTTTGTGTTTTAATACATCTTTACCTCGCTCTGGTCAGGTGGACTTATCAAGAGTTCTTCAGTCGTTATCGCGTTCTAATGAGGCAGAAAGAATTCCTCTCAGACAGGAAGTTGACCTGCCAGAGTGTTCTAGAACGTCTTGTGCAGGTATCACACTTCTCTTTTTGTTCTTTATCTATAGAAAATGCATGTATCCTGCAAAAAAAAAAAAAAACTACCTAGGGTGGTTTAAAATGGTCTATGCTGGTTTAAGTCCATCTCCCAGCCAAAAACTCCCCCAAAGCCCTCTAAACCAGCATGTTCATGCAAAGACACACACAAACCAGCTTTGTTAGGTCTGAGATGTTTTTAAACCATCTAATGTTACTTTGTTCCCCTTCTGCAGAATAAAGATAAATACCAGTTCGGAAAAACAAAGATCTTTTTCCGGGCTGGACAGGTGGCTTTCCTGGAAAAGCTGAGGGCCGACAAACTCCGTGCAGCCTGCATCAACATCCAAAAAACCATCCGTTGCTGGCTCGCCCGGAAGAAATACCTGCGTTTTCGCCAGGCGACCATTACCTTGCAGAAATACACGAAAGGACACCAGGCTCGATGGTGCTTCACACTCACATATGTTTTCGATTTACTTTGTGAAATGATTTAAGTGTAAATGTAGTATTAGTGAATTACTGTTTGGAAACTAAACTAACGGTACATTATCTAACCTTGTTTAGCTTGTGCAAGACACTGAGAAGGACGCGGGCCGCAGTGATCTTTCAGAAGTACACACGCATGTGGGCAGCCCGGCGACAGTTCCTGCGACAGAGAACAGCAGCGGTTCTCATTCAGAGGTTACTGCGCGGCTATACTGCCAGACTGGAATACAAGCGGGTACGCAGACAAAGATCTAGCCTTGTAATCACACATTTAAAAACATGCTAGAAGAAATAAGAATGAGGATTTCAGGAATGAGCAACAGCTATCTCTTACAGTATAGAAACGGATGCTAATTCTCATTCATTTCAATGTTACATTATGGGTTGCAAATGCTTTAATGTTGGATTGGAGATGAAAGCAACTGTTGTGATGTTTTCTTGCACAGTTGGTGTGTGAGCGCAAGGCTTTACTGATCCAGCGCTGGGTGCGTGGCTTCCTGGCCCGCTGGCGTTTTCGTCGCATCAAGCGTGCTGTGGTGTATCTGCAGTGTTGTGCGCGCAGGATGCTGGCCCGTCGAGAGCTCAAGAAACTCAAGATTGAAGCCAGATCAGTCGAGCACTACAAGAAGCTCAACGTCGGCATGGAGAACAAGATCATGCAGCTGCAAAGGAAACTGGATGAGCAGGTGTCCTTTATCTATTTTATCTATATCTTTCTTTATCTAATGAGGAATCCGTGTTTGATTTACAATGTGTTTTTTATGCGTCTTTAGCATAAAGAGAACCGAGAGCTTTCTGAACAAACACGGCAACTGGAGAGCCAAAGTGCCACTGAGTTGGAGAAGTTGCACATGCAGCTCAAGACTCTTCAAGAGGTGGAGGTGGAGTCCCGTCACCGTGGAGACCTGGTGACATCATTACAGGAGGAGCTGGAATTGGTCCGTCGGGAGCTGGAGAAGAGCAAAGAGGTAATATTCATTTATTTTCTTAAAAGGATTTACATACTTTTCTATGTATTTAGACTTTTATTTATCAAACATATCTATCTATCTAGATATAAAATGACAAAAATTTAAATTTTAAAATCGAAATTTTATTGAACAAGGACACATTAGGAAACAAGTTGATCAAAAGTGACAGTAAAAGTATTTGTTTTCTTTCAAATAAATGCTATTCTTTTGAACTTTATTCATCAAAGAATCCTGCAAAAACTGTATTGATTTCCACAACATAATTAAGCAGCACAAAATTCAGTGTTGTCATCGTAGGATTTGCATTTTATATATTAAAATATTAAATGCTTTACATTTCATACATTTTGTATAATATTTCCAAGTGTTAATGTTTTTATTGTATTTTTGCTATAATAAATGTAGCTTTGGCGGACATAAGCGACTTCCTTCCGAAATATTAGAAAAAAACTCACCAAACTTAATTGCGATCTGCAGATGGTTGCTGAGCTGAATGAGAAGAACACACTGCTGAAGAGTGAGAAGGATGAGATGAACAGACTGATCCAGGAACAGGAGCAGCAGATAAAAGGTGGGTTCATCTGGTTTTGGCTTGGCTCAGGAAAGCTCCGACCTTTTACCTAGTACTACTATTGTAGTTGGTGAGGGCTTGGGCAAAAATGTCTGTAATCCTTGCAGAGGAAGTTACCCTTAAGCATTGCCATTCATCAGACTGGTAGTTACTTGACTGCTGAATCTGTTTATCTGCCAAGATTTTTTATAATGGTAAACAATGTACAAAACCAAACCAAGAAAGTCATCTGTATTGTCTTAAACAGAGAAATCCGAGTTGATCCATCAGGAGGCTCCAGAGCACTTGCAAGCACAGCTGAATGAGGAGCGCTTCCGTTACCAGAACCTTCTGACTGAGCACCTGAAGCTGGAGGAGCGCTATGCTGATCTGAGATCAGAAAAAGAGGCAGCCGTAATTTTCATATTTTTCATATCACTTTCATAATACAATGGCATTTTTCACATTTTTACTATTGTAACATTTTTTTTGTGTTACCAATCTTTCTAACAAGGAGCTCTCCAAACATGATCATAACAGAGCTGACTCTGGCTACAGCAGCAGCCAATCAGAGAGCATCCAGAGCTCTGTGCTCACAGGGTCAGAGGTCAGCTCGTACTTTTCCAAAAGCAGTTTGATTTCTGAATTTCTAGATTTTCTGTTATGATAGGGTACGATGGTTTGTGTTTGGTGCATCTAGGAAGCTGGGCAGATGGCAGCTGATGTGTCCCTGCTTCTGAAGCTTCAGAGGAGAGTCGCTGAGCTGGAGAAGGACAAGATTGACCTGCAGAGTGAGATGGACAGCAAAGAAGAGCAGCTGGAACTGGAACAAACTAAAGTAAGAACCAAAACTGCTCGGTTGTTATCATGTTCTGGAAGTCATGCATGTTAATTTCTCTGTGTTTCCAGGAACTGGAAGATCGTCAGAGAGTGTTAGGGGCAGAGAGAGACTATGAAGCTCTGAAGGTACCAAAAACACACTTTTACTCAGTAAATAAACTTTTTGGTTTGTCTTTCATGCATTCAAAGGTGTGTGTGTGTGTGTGTGTGTTTTCTCTGCTCTCAGCGTCAGGAACTGGAGTCCGACAATAAGAAGCTCAAGAAAGATCTGCAGGAGCTCCGTCAGTCCCTCAGTAAGGGTTTGGGGTCAAAGTTGGCGTCCCCTGGAGGTCAGACATATAAAGTGCTCCTCGAACAGCTCAACTCCACCACAGAAGAGCTTGAAATGCGAAAGGAGGAAGTGCTCATCTTGCAATCTCAACTGGTCAACCACGAGGGATTTAAACATAAGGTAGTGTGCAAACTTTTTGTGCAGCCATTTGACATTCCATATATGAAAATCTTAAAAATAATGTGATTAATGAAATGAAGTAATGAAAATGAATAAAATATAATGCAGACACACAAATAATCAGTCTGGCAGTAATTTTTCTTTTCTTTTCAGGAAACGGGAACCGAAGGAGAATCAGGAGACTCAAGCAGGTATGTCAACATTTATATGTCATAAATTTGTATTTACAGTCCTCAGTCCCATGTTCAAGCTGTAACATGCATGTTCCTTTATAATGGAAGTCACTCATGACTCTTTCTGTCACAGATCTCCCACGCTGGGTCTTCATGAGCTCAATGAGGATGGAGAACTCTGGATGGCTTATGAGAGCCTGAAGGAAACTAACAGGTGAAATAAAACAGAACTAATATGCAAAGACACTTTTTCTCATATACACTAACTTACACATACCATTCAAAACATCTTTTTTTAATTGGACATGTCTTTTTATGTTGGTAAACAAAGGGGCCAATTGGACCGATTAAGTAAAATAGCATGCTAGCTGCTGAGGCAACGTTTTTCGATTGCTTTAAAATAATCTAAAACTGTGTGAGTTAGAAATCTACATGGACTAATAAAAATTAGTCAAAACAGATTTTTATAAATAAAAAAATAATTCAAAATGTTAAGAAAAACGAATAGTATATCAATAATACTAAAATAACTAACATTTGAATATCTCTTTGCAGGATTCTAGTGTCACAGTTGCAAACTCAGGGACAGACCCACGAGAAGGAGGTGGAGGGTTTGAGGGCGGAGCTTGATCAGCAGCAGCAGATGCTGTCGAACAGCTTGGAGCTTCCACATGACGCTCGAATACAAGCCAGCCTGCAGCACGAGATCAGTCGCCTCACACAACAAAATATGGTGCACATACATCATCAGATATCCAGTACATAGTAATATATGACAGTAGATATTATTCTGCATTACAGTGATTTCTGTAAATTATAGGACCTTTTGGAGCAGATGGGGAAACAGGATAAAATGATCCACAAACTAAAGAAACACCTGAAAACTTACATGAAAAAGTTTGGGGAGGCTGAGGGTAATTTTGAATATTTTAATACAAAATATTAATACTATCAGTCAAGTTTGGACACTGAAATCATGTTTGTTTGTCAAAAAAACTGTAAAAACGTTTTCATGATTTAAATGCTTTCAATTAGTTTTGTAGACGAATTGTCACATGTATTATGAGTGGCATCCCGTAATGATAAAATATGAATATGTTGGTGGTGGCAGCAGGTGTTGATATCGAGCAGTCCTCTCCAGAGAACATGGTTGGCGAGAGCGGACACACGGTCAGTATCGTCCGCAAAGAGAGGGATTTCCAGGGCATGCTGGAGTACAGAAGAGAAGATGAGAGCAAACTGTTCAAGATACTCATCACAGGTGATCTGAACATCATAAACATGTAGAATATCAGCAGAGAAACTAAACACAAATGTGTGTAGATACTTTCTTTGGAACAAAGTGAAACAAATGGACATTTAATGTTTTTGTCTAAAGCAATATATTCCATTGAAAAGAGTGATTTTTAGTCATTTTGAGCCACAGAGATCATATTTATCCACAGAGCTCAAACCCCGAGGTGTGGCGGTGAATTTGGTTACAGGTCTGCCTGCTTACATTCTCTTCATGTGTCTGCGACACGCTGACTACGCCAACGATGACCAGCGGGTCTCCACCCTGCTGAACTCCTCCATCAACACCATCAAGAACGTACTGAAGGTGAAAGACTCTCTCAGTCACAAAATGTTGGAATACAAATCCATTGAGATGATACTCAACCACTTTTAAATGCAAAATATTGTCCAGATTATTTTGATTTAAACATCTGACAAAACATGCTTTGTAATAACTTGCTATCTGTACAGAAACGAGGAGATTTTGAAACCATTTCCTTCTGGTTGGCAAACACTTGTCGCTTCTTACATTGCCTGAGGCAGTACAGTGGAGAGGAGGTAGGTTGTTTGCGGTGTTTCGAAACCCTAGCGTTCTGTCTACATAGACTGCATTGTAGGCATCATCATTACACTCCAAAAAGTCAGCAAACAAATGGCTGTAGCATTTATTAAATTTTTTTACTTCTATATGAATGCTGACCTAATATTTTATTTCATCCTGACCTCTTTTAGGCATACGCAAAGCACAACACTCCTCGGCAGAATGAACACTGTCTGACTAACTTTGACCTGTCGGAGTACCGGCAGGTTCTGAGTGATCTGGCCATTCAGATCTACCAGCAGCTCATCAGGGTCATAGAAAACCTTTTACACCCCAACATTGGTAACTCTGAATACTCTGATCATAAAGATTTGAATATTTATTTTATGCTGTCTGCTTGATCATTCCCTCTTTTCCTCATTGCAGCTCCAGCCATGTTGGAGCAGGAGACCATTCAGGGTGTGATGGGTGTGAAGCCCACAGGAATGAGGAAGCGCACACCCAGTTTCAATGAAGAGGGTTCTCACTCGCTGGAATCCATTCTGAAGCAGCTGGATGTGTTTTTTTACACGCTGCTTCAGCACGGCAACGACACCGAGGTGGTCCGACAGGTCATCAAACAGCAGTTCTACGTCATATGCTCGGTCACACTCAACAACTTGCTGCTCCGCAAGGACATGTGCTCCTGGAGTAAAGGCCTGCAGATCAGGTACTGACCACAATACACACTACTGCACAGATACTGTTTAAAATGAACTGAGCTGGATGATGACATCACTGAATTCAGCGATGAACTGCCTTTAACTGAAAATTGAGTGTTTACTATTGTCATTTTGCATTATTGACACACTTTTCCCCCCATTTAATACTGTACAGTTGCGTTGACACAATCTGTATTGTTTAAAGCACTATTTAAATAAAGTTTACTTGACACCTAGAGCCCACTAGACCTACGGATAGTCTGGTTTGTAAAAAGTTAATTCGTAATTTTGTGTGTAAAAAAAACTTATACACAAAACAGTTCATGGTACGTTTTTCACATGAACAAATATTAAGAAATTTATTTATTTTAGGAATTAATTTAGCGTGGTTTCATTTCACTCAAATTGTTACAATTTTGTATTATAATTTAATAAAAAATTTAAAAGCATGAAATTAAGTTATACACCATTGAAATGCTAATTGTAATTTTTAAATACAAATATATATGTGTGTGTGTGTGTATGAGTGTATATATATGCACCAGTGAATTGCATTTTTTTTGTTTTTATATTTTAATTTTTGTTATTTAATTTAAATTTGTTTGTGTGTGTGTGTATCTATGTATGTACATTTTATTTATAGTTTTTTTTCCCCCTTTATATAAGGTATAATGTATGTCAGCTGGAGGAGTGGCTGCTGGATAAAGATCTTCAGGGCAGTGGAGCGTGTGAGTCTCTGGAGCCTCTGATTCAGGCAGCTCAGCTTCTGCAGATCAAAAAGAAGAGCCAGGACGACGCAGAGGCCATCTGTACCATGTGCACGGCTCTCACCACTGAACAGGTGTGTGTGTGGGATGTAAATGAAGTCTCTGATAAAACCTTGTTCAGTTCTGATGTTCTGTGTCTGTTTGTGACAGATTGTGAAAATCCTCCGCTTATACACACCAGTGAATGAGTTTGAGGAGAGAGTGTCTATATCATTCATAAAGTCTGTACAGGTTAGTCATTTCTTAATTTTTTTAAATTTTAAGTCTGATATTGTTCGGTTTACATAGTAAAACACTCCTCCATCCTCTCTAGACTTTATTAAAGGATCGTAAGGAGTCTTCTCAGTTACTAATGGATGCAAAGATCATTTTCCCAGTCACTTTCCCCTTCAACCCTTCACCTGTGTCCCTCGAGACCATCCAGATCCCCAGCAGCCTCAACCTGAACTTCCTGACACGAGTTTGAAAACACACAATTGACGTCATTATAGAAACTCCGGAACAGAATAAAGCCCTGGATTACATTTGATCACACCCTATGAGATGTTTGTTTACACTTCCTGTATCACTGTAAAGGATTTCACTTATGAGATGAATTTTAGAAACTTTAAACACATTTCACTGTATTTGCTGATGTTTGGGGGGCTAAAATGAGTTCTACATGTATTTAATAAATTAAAGTTTATAGTGAGAATTAAATGTTTCTGTAAAGCATTAATTATTGCCAGAAATTAAATCAAATGCTATAAAAAAAAGTTTTCTCATATTCATACTGTGTAGATTATTTTGCTGACGTTTTTGAATGCCCTTTGACGATAGTTGAAAATAAAAGTTGAATATTCTGTATAGGTGCTTGTTAATATGATCTGTAGAGAGTTTTTACTAATTGACATTTGAGATGGATTATTTCTAAGGTGCTTGTCACCTTGATGCCCCACATCAGTAGAAGCTACATGTCTCTGCAAATCGACTTAAAGAAAAGACTATAGAAGTAGACTGCTTAAAGTTAAAAAGGACATCCTTTATGAATGTTTTGGTGAAAATATAAAGCATGCATATATTTAAGAATAACTATATAAAAGAATACAATACACATTTTTAAAATATTCTGATATAACAGACAATATATTTTGCGTTACAGATTTCTACAGATACTTTGGCAAGTTAGGGATTATACATACCAAATATAAGATCACAAAAGGAATGGATTTGAGATACCGGTAAGTATACAAGCACTGCAAACAGGCACTTTTATGGCTGACCATTTCCATATTTTTCATGGCTGACTGAAAAAACTACATTGGCAGCTGTTACTGAAAATTATTGCAGTGGAGTCATTATGTATATAAACCTCCGAAAAATGTAGATATTGTTGATCAATCTGTAGAAAATGTATTATAACCAAAAAAATATTTTATAATAATATAAATTTCCCTTTGTTCTGTTTTAGAATAATCAGATTATTACTTTAAGCGGTTTTGTATATTTTACAGTTAAACATTATGTCAGAATTACAAAAACGGGATTATTCAGACATCACTTAACTTCAGTCAGTGTCCTTATGCTCATGTTTTGAGATCTTGGGCACATCTTGTGTTCTGTTGGGTTCTGGCTCTTCAACAGACTCAGAAATTGGCTGTACAGACCCAAATCTTGAGCTGTGAGATGAGACTTGTGATGAGCTAAAATCTGAGGCGCTGTCTGCTCCTGATAGTGATCTGAATGAACCGTGAGCAGAACTTCCCACAGACCTTGTGTCCAACCTGTCATCTCCACTCACTGGAAATAAAAAGAAACAATATTTTAATTCACTTTCAATTTTTTTTTAAAATCATTCAGCCTTTTGCATTGAATAAGTACATGGAGTAAATATCAGTACTAAAGATCTTGCATTCATTTCCACTGGGTAATATATATACCAATTTCAAATTGGAAAAAAAAAAAAAAATGTGTAAAAATGGAAATAGTTTTTTTTGTTTATCTTCAAGGTCATAAGGTGACCTCATTTAAAGCATTTAAATGTTTATCTAAAATATCTTACAGGTCTCACTTCAAATAACACAGGATTTGTGCTTCTTGTACAAGATTGGTGTAAGGTGTAAAACAAACAAACAAACAAACAAAAGATACTCACTCAGTGGTGGTGTGAGTTCCATGCTGTTATGTGTATTTAGGACATTGGACTCATATTTTCTTGTGTGATATGAATCTCTGGAATATGATGACCTGATGTCTGCTTCTGATTGTGATCTAAATGAACTAGCGGAACTTTCCAATGTGTTCAACCTTTCATCTCTACTCACTGGGAAAAAAGAAAAGGGAATTATAAAGGGGAATTCTGATATTTAACGCTTAAAATAAACTACATAGGTTCTCGAAGGATGATGCAGCCTACTGCATGGAACAAGTACATGAAGCTAAGTAATTGGTGTCAAGAGAAATCACAGACAGATGGCTTTCACAACATTATCCAAATACTTTATTAATCATGTTGGATTTATAATTTTTTTTGGTCTATTTTATTAATTGTTTTTATTATTATTGTAGTATAAGTAGGTTTGTCTAAAATAAAATGAACATGGGATTTTTGTCTCTTTTGTTTTATAAAATGTAATGTGTATACTTTGGTTATTTGAGGAAAGTGCCAAATAAAACAAAAGACACTTACTCAATGGTGGTGTGAGTTCCATGCTATTAAACATTTTCCTGACCCCTGAATTTAATCGGCTTATGAGAGAGACATCTATGGACTGTGAAGACCCATAAATTGAGCTGATGTCAGCTTCAGAGGATCTGAATGAACCGTAAGCAGAACTTGCCAGAGAGCACGAATCCGATCCTACAGCACCACTAACTGTAATAATCCAAGAGAACAGAGAGCAAATGATTAGTAGAACATTGACATTACATTTATGAATTTGGTAGTCACATTTATAAAAACATAGTTGGAATTAAAAATCCATTGTATCAATTAATGTGAACAGAACAGCTTTAACATAATTCTGGCATTCAGAGAATCAAAGGCTTAAAACAATCTAACACCAGATACAGATAAAAATTCATTTTTCCATTCAGATGATGAACCTTCATTTACTGCAGCACATGACTCGTGGCTCTTAGTTTCCTAGTAAAGCTAAACAGGGTTGTACCTAAATCAAAGTCCTTCTGAAAAAATCTAAGGTTGTTTTGGAAGATTAATCTTATATCAGGATAGCGATGGACACTATGTGAACTATAAAAAACGGACATCTGAAGAGCTATAAATAAATCTTGACAAAAAATACAACGGAGATATTCATACAGCTCTGTGATTTGATGTCCTCTCCCCATGGCTGCATTTGCTCTTCTGATTTTATTCTATTATCCATTCCTTGTATTTTAATAGGGCTGATCTTCCTTCTAATAGCGAAGTAGTTTTGTGCCACTATCTCCTCAATCTTCTCCAGCAGCTCCTTGATCTGAGTGTCATCGCTCCTGTTCTGATTGTTGAGAACATGATATCTGTTCCCACATTTGTCCAGCAGCCACTGGAGATCCTGTCCTTCACTCTCAATGTGCTGCTCTATAGATGTGTCTGACAGAGAGTCTCCATGAGTGAACAACACTATAGTGTGACTCCAGACTCTCTCACCGAGAAGATCCAGATGCCCCTGCACTGCTTTTCTATCAGTCTCTTTGAATCTAGTGTCCACACGTATGATCAGTAGTACAGCGTGTGGTCCTGGAGGACACAGAGACACACTGAGCACAATCTCCTGTTTCAGTAACTCAGGACTCTGCTCTACAGTGTTATTCCTCCTCCATCCTGGAGGTTCAATAACAGTGATGTGTCTGTCTGCTACTTCTCCATATCTCCTCAAACACTGAGCAGATGTCTTCAAGTCAAACTCATCTCTGCCCAGGATGCTGTTTCCTGTTGAACTCTTACAAGGTCCTTTATACCCCATTAACACAATCCTCAGCTCTGAGAGATGTTGAGCATCACCTGCAACAAATAAGGAACGAACACATTTATTCAACATGATATTGTACTGCGTATGTGTAAATATCTGCTCTATAGCTTTCACAAAATCCTTAAGTAATAAATGAAGTAAGTAATCATGTACAGTAATTATCACAAACCCGTGAGGGTGATCTGGACCCTGATATGATGCTAAGCATTTAGGTTTTTGTTATAAATGATGTACATGAAGTAAGTGTAGATTTTAAGCATTAATCATAAGTGTAGGAGGCTGCTGTTTGTTGGAGTTTGTTAAACAGAGTGAACCAAGGTCAGTGGTGGGGGGCTCTGAAATGTTTAGATGGGTGTAATATTTAGAAAAGAAATGTCTTTTTAAATGTTTATTTTGAGGATTGAGGGCAGGGCTAGCATGTCTTCTCCGCTGACTCCCATTTACAATAATCCAGAGTTTATGCCTAGCCTTTCAGATTCTGGTTTTAAGGTTTGGCAGGCTCATGGGTTATGTAGGCTTGGTGATTTGTTCAACGAAGGTTCTCTATTATCTTTTGAAGATTTTGTTATAAAATACAAGCTGCCCAGATCCAGTTTTTTTTTTTAGATTTCTCCAAATCAGGGATTATATATTTAAAAATACTACCCTTGTCACTAACCACTCTGTGTCGGCTGTTGAGAAGATACTCTTGAATCCCCCATTGAGAAAGCAGATATCTTGCTTTTATAACACCCTTTGCTTATATGAAGTGGCGAACACGCAAGACCTTAGAAGAATATGGGAGGGTGAGTTGCAACAAACGATAACAGAGGAGGATTGGGAGCGGGTTTGGACTCAGGCAATTAAAATCTCTGTTTGCAACAGGGCTAGAGCTATTCAGCTTAGGGTTGTGCATAGAATGCATATCACACCACTCCTTAGAAGTAAATTTGACTCAAGCAATACTCCATTGTGTCTTAAATGCGAGGTGGAAGTGGGGGACCATTTGCATTGTTTTTGGGACTGTTCTGTAATTAGAATTTATTGGTCAAAAGTGGTTAAATATATGAGAAAAATGTTTGGATTAGTGTTACAGCTGGACCCATTGTTTTTGATTTTAGGTCTTCCAAATAGACATTTACCAAATAGATTCGCTAGACGTCTATTTGACATCCTAGCCTAGGAAAAATATATTGTTATCCTAGATCAGTGAAAAAAAACCTCTTTAAAAGGATGGCATAAGATTATTAGAGAACTGATTCCATTAGAATAATTAACATGTGTTACTCATTTAACAACTGAAGATTTCCATCAGATATGGACCCCATACCTTGATTGTATTGACGTTTCTTTAAGTAATATTCTGAGGTTTGGTATATTATAATGCTAATGTCTTTATTATTATTATTATTATTATCATTTAACTTTATATCATTATTATTATTTGTACTGTAATTGCCGGGCTTTGTTGTTTTTTAAATTGGTTTTCGTTTCGTTTCGTTTTATTTTATTTATTTTTTTTTCAGGTTTTTTAATGGTTGTAATGTTGATAAAAAGATACAATAAAAAAAATATATATATATCCATTTTGGCATACCTGAATTTAAAACAGTGCCCTAACTCACATACATTGGAGTAAATTGATAAAAATTTTATGATAAAGAAAAAAAAATAAAAATAAAAATATTTGAAAGTCTGTTATTTAAGATCTGTTTGGTCCATCTCCCTGAAGAAAGTTTATTTCGATCCCACTAGCTGTCAGTAAACAGGGGATACATTATTAGGGGCCAAGCACCGAAGGTGCATAGGCACCTATTGTAATTGTTCCCATTCTTATTATTATTTTTCCTTCTTCCGACTAGGAGTCTATGGCAGCCCATAGAACCGATTGCGGGAAAGTTGTGATGGTTTGACATTCTGACAGAGGTCAGTGCCAATATTAAGTACACCAATTTTGGTGTGTCTAAGTCACTCTAGCGCAACCAACTGTCCAAAATTTCACTTTTGTTTTGTTAATAACGGCTGAACCGTAAGGCCAATCAACAAAATTCTTTTTTCCTTTGATTCCTTAGTTCATGTCGATTCGAATGAAACCTTTGAAGTCATTGTACGTCATAGAAATATGGCTGCAATTTAGAATTTTTTGAAAAACCTACTTTTTCGAACTCGTCCTAGACGGTTTGTCCGATTTAAACAAAAATTGAACCAGATCATTTTAAGGCACTGCTGACCAAAATTTATGGAATTCAAATTGATTCGTCAAACCATTTTTGATAAACGCTCGAACAAATTTTACGTAGTGCTTGCAAAAACAGTCGTAAGGCTGTATCTCTGCAATGATTTATCATATTCAGACCTAACTTGGTACATGTCATAATAAGCATGACCTGAGGCTACATGCTTCGTTTCGGCGCAGCGCCACCTACTGGTCTGGAGATTTGAAAAATTGCTATTTTTGCTTATAACTTCTGCTCAGTTTGTCCAAAAATCATAAAATTGGTCTTGTTAGATTCAGGGCAACATGCAGAGTCGACTGATATCCAATTTTACCATTTCGGCCATTTTGACTGTCGGCCATTTAGAATTTTGTGCTAAAATGCTATATTTTAAGAACGCATCAACGGATTATTACGAAACTTGGTATGGGTCATCAGCACAATGTCCTGAAGGAGCGTGAGAAGTTTTGAAACAGCGCCACCAAGTGGTGAATTGTTTTTTTATAACTTTGGGTGTGGTTGACTTATTATCATGAGACTCATCCAATTAGACTCCTGAAACCTTACCGAGTCCTACGATACCAAACATGCTAGGTTTCGCCTTACTAAATGTGTAGCATTGTGATTTATCGCTTAAAAACCATTTGGCTATATCTTCCAAACCGCTATTCCGATCGAGACGAAACCACCGTCAGAAGTTCGGAAACATAGGTCGATAGCCATACACCAATGCCCAAATGCAAAAATATGGATGGTAAGGGGTAGTACAATTCAATCAAAGTCATGTGTCAGTCATTTTTTACGTGTTTTTTTCATATAAATGTCTATAACTCTAAAGTGAATTGAGATATTTTCACCAAAAGTGACACACATATGTATGGGCTCACTCTAAGGACACATTAAAAAAATTTTGGTACTGAGCCTCTTGGTGGTGCTATAACAGAACAAAACATGAAATTCACATTGACTTCAATACAGTTTTGTGAAATAAAATGCTATACTAAACAAATGCATTGGTGTAATATTATGAAACTCAGAATTTGCCAAAAACACCATCCCCTGAAGGTACTCAAAATAATTCTAAAAATTATAACAAAATGTAATTTTATGGTAAAATGCTGTCAATTGTTCAGGTTTTATAAGTAAAAAAAGAATAAATGAACGTATAATTGACAGTCAAAAACTGTAAACTGATATTTCCAGAATTCCCTTCATTGCATTTCACATTTCAAGATATTTTGTTTAAATAATCATCTTTTTAATAGTTTTTGTTATCAGTTCTGCACATTTGGGTTTTATGTTCTTCTGTTGTTTAATGTTTATTGCATTATTTAATTGTCATGAGCTAATATGATTCTGTTTTGTTTTGCATGAGTGATTCTCTGCACAGTCTGTATACTAGTATATACTTCAGCTTGTGGAAAAGCTTCTTATGATGACCTTCATTATTCTTCAAGTGCCTTTCTGTTTTATCTCCTGTATTATTATGGTGGCTGTCAGTATATGTATATTATACATTGGTTGAAAGGCTTGAAAGGGAAATTAAATATATAATAAAACAGTATATACAGTACATAATAAACTATATCATAATTGACAGTGATTAGAAACATGACAGAAAATCTTTGCTACTACTACAGTTTTCTATTGGATATGTAGAAAGGAAATATGTATTTCTATTAAAATAATTTCTATATAAATATGTAGGCAGTTATTGTACATACAGTCCATATGACCTTACTCAGATTTCTGTGCTGTTGTTGTGTATCTAGTTTTATAAAAATAAATTTTAGACTCACTCATCTGTGATCTGATGTCATCTCTCTGTTTTTTCACCCTCTTCATTCGTTCTTTTGCTCTCTCTTCCTCTGCTCTTCTTCTTTCTTTCATCTCCTGTAAAATCTTTCAGTCTATTTCAAAATGGCAGCCGTTGTTTTGTGCCACTGTCTCCTCAATCTTCTCCAGCAG
This sequence comes from Carassius carassius, assembly GCF_963082965.1. NCBI lineage: Eukaryota > Metazoa > Chordata > Actinopteri > Cypriniformes > Cyprinidae > Carassius > Carassius carassius. Next base: position 4,217,416 of record NC_081804.1, on the reverse strand, counting down.
CTCCTTGATCTGAGTGTCGTCGCTCCTGTTCTGATTGTTGAGAACATGATATCTGTTCCCACATTTGTCCAGCAGCCACTGGAGATCCTGTCCTTCACTCTCAATGTGCTGCTCTATAGATGTGTCTGACAGAGAGTCTCCATGAGTGAACAACACTATAGTGTGACTCCAGACTCTCTCACCGAGAAGATCCAGATGCCCCTGCACTGCTTTTCTATCAGTCTCTTTGAATCTAGTGTCCACACGTATGATCAGTAGTACAGCGTGTGGTCCTGGAGGACACAGAGACACACTGAGCACAATCTCCTGTTTCAGTAACTCAGGACTCTGCTCTACAGTGTAATTCTTATACCATCCTGGAGGTTCAATGACAGTGATGTGTCTGTCTGCTACTTCTCCATGTCTCCTCCTCACACACTGAACAGATGTCTTCAAGTCAAACTCGTCTCTGCCCAGGATGCTGTTTCCTGTTGAACTCTTACCAGCTCGTCTATACCCCATTAACACAATCCTCAGCTCTGAGAGATGTTGAGCATCATCTGCAAAAAAGGAACAACCACATTTAATCAACATGATATTGTACTGAGTATCTGTAAATATCTGCTCTATATACATTTAAATGTTTCATTGCATTCAGTCTAACAATTTTTCCTAACAAAATAGGAAATAATTTTAAATAGTTACAATGATAACAAGAATGCTTATGAATTATATGATTTCATTTATATTCTTTATTAAACAAACCTATCCTCTTAGAGATCTCAGTTGCAGCTATAACCAACTCCAGCACAGAGACGAGTGACACACAGTAACAAGTCTCTGGCAGTGAGAATGTGGTTTAACAGGTATTTAATAGACATATCACTGAAATTGGATGTGGTGTCCCCACGTTGATCGGATGACTCACACATCGACTGAGACGCGTGCAGCTCATATTGCTACCATGCTGAAAATCAAGGCTTCCTTCCTTGACCTTCGTGGACATCTTTGCTGATCAGCAGGTTTAATGTGGTTAAAGTTAAGGGTGGACTTCAGGAAAACTGACACGAGATCCCAGTGAGGCAGCATTAATTTATGATTTGAATAAACAAACTTTTATATTGTAATACAAACTGTACTTTGAGGTGCAAATTCTATCGTGTTCCTAATAATCCTTTAGGTGAGTGTATGCAGTGACAAATACCCATAAAATCAATGTATGAATGTACAGCACTCTCTCCACCTTGAATACCACAACAGAGGTGCACTCGAAAACAGAGTTTAGAATGATCTATGTAGGCTACAGAATTAAGTAGAATTTATTGCACATATTATTGAACTGCGAGAGAGTGTGTCGACAGTAACATGGGACAAAAGTAACAAAGCGATTTTCTCAGAGCCTCTTACTGCATTTGCATGACAGTCATGTTCAACACTATGGAAGCATATGGGTAGCGATATTCAGTTTGGAATGTAATATGCAAAAGGACAATCCAATATGTAAAATGGCAATGCATTTCTGTATTTACATTTACATTTTCCAATACATTTGTGCACTGTTTGGTGCAAAATGAAAATTAAATTACATAATTTTCATTTGCCATTTTATACACTAGCTTTAATATGTAAAATTAATACAAATTTTAACGCTTTATAAGTTGCAAAATTAAAATGAAAATGTATTACAGAAATGATTAGATGTGTTTAACATGTTCAAGCAAAAACTGTGGCAAAATTATCATTGAAATGCAATTTTTCTTAATTGCATTAACACTCACAGTCAAGACACTTACGATTGCATTTTCATTCAATGTCCCGCAATGAATGTAGCAAAATTCAATGTGCATATTGAAAATGCATTCCGATTCAATCACGTCTCCGCCCCCTCGCGCCATGTCAATCACTGTTTGAACAAGGCGGGGCTTTGCAGTGCTTTGTTCAATTTGCACCATCAAAATTAACAAAATGAAAAATTGGCTTCAAACTTTATTTTTCCATTTCTTTGGAATAATTCACAAATGGATAATTGTTTCTCAGTTTAATTTTCAATTCTACAATCTTGGGTTGTTGCGTCCGAGTCTGATTTTTTAACAAACAAACATAAAAAATTACTCATTGCTCTGATTTTCCCAGGGGGGCAGGGTTTCATATTTTTTTGAAGCACCCCTGGGCGCCGCCATTGGCTAGCGGACCCCCACCTGCTGTTAGAATTCCATTGACTCCAATTCATTTTGGCATCACTTTGACAGCGAATAACTTTACATCCGAGGCGTTTAAAGACTCCATTTGTCCATTCATTATTTATAAAGAAACATTAAAATGTATAAAAGGCTCCATTACCTTGTATCTTACCTCATGGTCCCATAGAAGCAGTTTTTGTAAAAAAATAGGCTAACGATTGCGCATTAACCAGCGACTCTCTGTCGCACAGTAGAGAAATTACTGTATGGACAGGAGGAGAAGCTCGCAGTCAATCTTTTACTGTCTATGAGGCTATCGGGGGGACGTGGAGGCATGAAGTCAAGGGAGATAATTACTCAGAATACTTACCAACATTTGCTCCTGTTCACGCTGGCCTTCTCTGGAAGATTCGGTGGGTGATTCAGATTTCTCTTGGCACAGCGATTAGAAGACTTACAGGTTGCTCATGTGACATTTACTTCATCATGTTCAGTTTTATTCTACGCAGTACGCCCGACCGCCAGGAAGTGCTTGCTTCTAATTGACTTCACTTGTCTCCGTTGAATCCAATGGGGTCGCTGTGTCCATTTCTTTTACTGTCCAAAACTGTCTATGGATTTTCCATTTCTCTGTTTTGCTCGCGGTTGGACCGTACCAGTTCCACCAGGGGGGTGGGGGTCAAATCAGGGTATCTTCCGTCCATTCCAGATCCGTTTTCAATTAAAAAACTGAAAATGAAAGACTCAAGAGGATTCAAGTGAGAGAACATGAATTAAATAACGAGAAATTGAAAAATGGCTCGTTTATTCGTTGTTCCATCTAGGTTAACAAACGGAAAATGATTTTTTGACTTGATTTCTTATTTTGTCGTTTGGGGTTTAAAAAACGGTTTATGGCTTCAATATTTCTTTCGCACTTGTGGGCGGAGCTGAAACGCTCCTTTCATCTGATTGGTTGAATCGCTCCGCCTTCAGCACGGCCTCTACATTCTTTCAGGCAGAATACGAGTCTTATAAGAGCAATGTCTGAAACCACCGCTCACTGTTAATTAACATAATATTTGAATCAGATGTTGCTGCGAGCATAGTCCGTGCTGCTGTGACTTGCAAGTCACCCCTTTAAATTATTTGTAGGTTATAGTATTGTATGAATATTGTCCCACTGATAAATACAGTGCAAATAGTTCTGTCTCCTTGGATAAAAGTGAAGTGGAAATAAATATAGTTAAATTTATGAAATAAAATAAAATAGGATTTCTTGGGAAGGTAAGTCTGGCCAGTTAAATTAAATTATTTCTAAGTTATAGTATTGTATTAATATTGTCCCACTGATAAAAATAGTGCAAATATTTCTGTCTCCTTGGATAACAATTAAGTGGAAATAAATATAGTTAAATTTATGAAATAAATAAAAAATAGGATTTCTTGGGAAGGTAAGTCTGGCCAGTTATACAGCAACACGAGTCAGACGAGTCTGAAGATCTGAGCTGAATTTGGTGAAACATTAAAGTTCTAGTCTGTGTCAATTACTCTCATAATAAATAATAATAATAATAATGTTACCCGTATTTTTCGGTATAAGTTGCATCAGTCCAAAAATATGTCATGACGAGGAAAAAAACATATATAAGTCGCACTGGACTATTAAGTCGCATTTATTCAGAACCAAGAAAAAACATTACCGTCTACAGAACCAGCTACATCTGATTCAAATATTATGCTAATTAACAGTGAGTGTAGATTCAGACATTACAGTGCTTCACTTGCACTGACTCTTATTCTGCTTAATAAAAGCAGCGTTTCAGCTCCGCCCACAAGTGCGAATGCAATATTGAAGCCATAAACCGAAATGATCAAAACGTACACGGACCAACTGTCTTGTCCAAGTTCTCTCACTTGAATCCTCTTCTTGAGATTTGAGTCTCTGACCTTCTGCAAGCCCCGCCTTGTTCACGCAGTGATTGACATGGCGCGAGGGGGCGGAGACGTGATCGGCTCGGAATGCATTTTCAATGTGCACATTGAATTTTGCTACATTCATTGCTGGACACTGAATGAAAATGCAATCGTAAGTGTCTTGACTGTGAGTGTTAATGCATTTAAGAAAAATAGTATTTAAATGATCATTTTGCCACAGTTTTTGCTTGAATATGTTATACATATCTTATCATTTCTGTAATACATTTTCATTTTAATTTTGCAACTTATAAAGCGTTACAATTAGTATTCATTTTACATATTAAAACTGGTGTATGAAATGGTAAATGAAAATTATGTAATTTAATTTTCATTTTCATTTTGCACCAAACGTTGCATAAATGTATTGGAAAATGTAAATGTAAATACAGAAATGCATTGTCATTTTACATATTGCATTGTCATTTTGCATATTACATTCCAAATTGAATAATGCTACCCATATGCTTCCATAACCGAAGTCGATCTTTGTTGCCATTATCTCAGTCGCAGTTTGAGGAAGAGTAGTTCCGCCAGCTTTTAACTTTCGCTTTGCTTTCAATGCGTACAGGTGTTTCAGACGCGCGAGGGGCGGATCAAGGTGGAGCTCAGTGTTGTGTTACTTTAGGCATTCAAGATAGGATGTTTTTCTTTTAAAGTGACAGTAGCTTTCGCTAACGATTCAAGTGATTTCTTGCGGCAACCCTAAACTTCCATCTTAATACTCATAATGAAGAAACATCATACAAGAAACCTAATAGAAGTTATTCTAGTAGGCAAAAGTATTTTCTGCAGAATTTCAGTCTTTTCTTGACGTTTTTTTTGGAGAGAAGTGGCTTCTTCGCTGTCCTTCTCGACACCAGACTGTTGTCCAAAGGTCCTGTCCTCACCGTGTGTGCAGATGCTCTCACACCAAACTGCTGTGATTCCTGCTGAAGGGGCGACGAAGTGGTGGTGCTGCGGGTAATTCAACACGCCCTGTTTTCTTCTATGATGTGTTATTTTACTTTTAACGCGATCGACCCAGGTTCGAATCAGCCTTATGGCGGATAACTTTTTTTCTTTTCAAATATCATATCACATCAGAAAAGCATTTATTTTTAATACAAATTAAGGAAATAATCAAAAAGTTGAAAATAAAGTTTCGGGTAGGGTTAGGTTAGGTCTAGGGTTTTTGTCCAAATAAGGTGGCATACATTTAATAATTTAAATTAAATCAATATATTTATTTGAAACAAATCAACAAGTTATTATTGCATACTGTTTTATAATGTATTGCAGTCCTGAGTTGCATATACTTGCCAATATTTGCACCTTTAAAATGCATCTCATCACTCTACACCAGGGATCAGCAACCTTTTCGGCATGACGTGCCATTTTTTATTTTTATGGTTAACCACTGTGCCAACACAGCCCCCCCCCCCCCACACACACACACACACCCCGATATAATTCTGTATTTAAACGGTACATACACAGTTTTTTATTATACGATAAAAAAAAGTTTTTTAACGTTTAATCAACGTTAATGCACTGCTTTAATTGATGAACGTGCACACACAGACACACACACACAACACTCGCACACAGAGATCTGAGATCGTGCTGTGCAAAAAGTAGCATTCAGAAGCTCATAAACCTATGAGTGTTGTCACGCTACTTTTATTAATCGATACTGAATCGCTACATTATATTTCTCAACAACAAAGGGGCAAAATCGCTTCATTGTCTGCAGAGAGAGACAATTTACCCCCCCCCCCCCCCCCTACACTTTCTTTCTCTCAAAATGGCCATATTTCAGAAAATTTTTCATCACTGGATATAGCTTTAGGTCATTTAACATTTCTATGGTAAAACGTATTATTAAAAGTTGACTAATGTTAATTGATTTGCAGCTTCATCTTACCTCACTCTCTTTAACGTTAAACTGACGCTTCGCGCTCTGCTTCTGTGAACAGTAAACCCCGCCTACTTTGATCTGATTGGCCATCTCAGTCATTTTGACATTGACGAGTGCTGTTAGACCGAGGCTTTGATCTGAAGCACCTAGTATGTGCAGTGTTTGCACGTGCATCCATGCAAGTTAATTCTCACACTTTAATAGTATTTGTAGCTCCTAACAGGCTGTGTGACTATGAGAAGTTATTACATCAAACTGTACGTCATTATACAGTTTTCCTTATTGCTTGCGTGCCAGCGATTATCCCTCTGCGTGCCACTGTTGGCACGCGTGCCGTAGGTTGCCAACCCCTGCTCTACACCATCTAGAAACAATGTGAATGAACACCACAGCAGCTTAAGCAGCAAACTTTGCAAAACACAAAATTTATGTCACTGTTTTGGTCACAACTGTAGAACATTCACAATAATGCATCTGACAGACACTTTTATCTAAAGCGACTGACATGGCATTAAAGGATTAGGCTACATTAATCATGTTGTGTGGTTTGTAATCCATTCAGATTTTTGGTTTGGTTCTTTGGCACTTTGATTCACACAGAAACAGAACATTATATGATTACAGTGTTTACTATGGATTAATTGATTTTTGACCCTGCAGCTCTTATCTGGTTTCACACTCTCAGATAAAAAAGGGCGGTACATTTTCAAACACAAATCGTTTAATAGCATTGTTAATATTGAGCTAATCCAGACATCAGTTGTTTACACAGCAGTAGTGACGTTACTGTTATTTTATTAGTTAGGTTTATATTTTTGAAAATTACATTCTTTATCTAACAGATGTTATTTATTGTATATTAATTATAATTTATAGAATCAGTTCAAATGAAATTTGTTCATATTTCTGCACTAAATGTAGCACTATGGTATAAAAACTTAACTTCATGAATAATAAATTATCCATCCATACAAGACCTTCTTGTTATGAATCAACACTAAGCTTCCATAATAAATGATAATTTTCACAATTTGTTGAGTAAATTTCATAAACTAAAATTAACTTTTATTTGCCAGTTTAAGTTTCAGTAATTGTAGTGACTCTACTGGCCAACATTGCTGAAAACAGTCTCTTGTAATCAGACATGATCTCTGTCACACAACTCAATAAGCAATGAGAATAGGAAATATTCGTTTCGAATTGATACTTGGATTCCAAAATTTCTGGAAGTAAGGAGAGGATTTGGTGGTTGATTATATTTGCAAAAAAAAGAAAAAAAAAAGATAAGAAAAACACAATAATTGCTGCCAACTGTTATTTAACTTCCATTAAAAGATTAAGGTAGTTACTTCTCGCCAGTCAATACATTGAGTATAAACCGTGAGTAAATCACTAGTCATCAGTCAACTATGAGTGAAAATGCAATTATTTTAGAAAAACACAAATGCTCACCAAAGTCCATTTTTCTGAGTTTCACAGTACATTTTGTTCCACCAACAGTCAAGTAGTCTTTATTTTCAGTTTACTTCTAACATATAAACCAATCTCTTCATCACTTGAAGTTAAAGTAAAATGAAAATGACTGGATACATTAGTTTCTAAAGCTGATGTTCAAGATTATGTTAGCTCTACGAAACAAGCTAAAATCTGAAATCCATCTGATATCTTTAAGTCAAAGTTCAGTCATAAAATACCTTCAGATACATTTGACCTTAAACTACAGTATCTCCTTAGTAAATAATTAACTTACTGAACTTGATAAATAAGACTCTTTATACACTTTGGACCAAAGACTGCAGGGGCTCATTTAGAAATAAAAAGCCTATATAAAAGGACGTATATGTGTAAATATAATTTTACAGAAAAATGTTTATAAGAACATATCTATTTATAGACAGCTCTTTAACTACTGGAAGTGGACAGATGTTATTTCAATATTTAATCTACAAAGTACTTATACTGTTACAAAAAAACAAGTTTAAGATGCAAAGGTCATACTACAACATTGCCACTTCCTGAATATAACAGTTTCTTACATTTAGTGTTTTGCAATTTTCAGATACATTTTTTTTTTAATTACAGAATTTTGAGATTAAAACTATTAAAACTGAAGAAAGAAATACATATTTAAAAAAAAACAATATTAATAAATGATATATTTACAGAAATATGTTTAATTTAATTCCTAAGCATTAGTCACTTAGATTTGTCTTTAAGCTAACAGAGTGTGTTAAAGATTGGATGACCAATAATTTTCTCCTATTAAATTCAGATAAGACAGAGATATTAATTATTGGACCAAAAAACAGTACATAGAATCTAGACGGATGCATTGCTACTTCCTCTACAGTCATAAATCTGGGTGTTATATTAGACAGCAACTTGTCTTTTGAAAACCATATTTCCCATGTTAAAAAAACTGCATTCTTTCATCTTAGAAACATTGCCAAGCTACGAAACATGTTATCTGTTTCTGATGCAGAAAAGCTAGTTCATGCATTCATGACCTCTAGACTGGACTATTGTAATGCACTTGGTTGTCCTGTTTCTTCAATAAATAAGCTACAGGTAGTCCAAAATGCAGCAGCTAGAGTCCTTACCAGGTCAAGAAAATATGATCATATTACCCCAATTTTACAGTCTCTGCACTGGCTACCTATTAAGTTCTGTATCAAGTTACAAATTATCATTACTTCCCTTTAAGGCCCTAAATGATTTAGCTCCTGCGTACCTAACTTTACATGGATGGATTGCACGTTACAATCCATCACGCACCCTAAGGTCACAAAACGCTGGACTTTTGGTAGTTCCTAGAATAGCAAAGTCCACTAAAGGAGGTAGAGCTGTCTCACATTTGGCTCCCAAACTCTGGAATAGCCTTCTTGATAATGTTCGGGGTTCAGACACACTCTCTCTGTTTAAATCTAGATTAAAAACACATCTCTTTCGCCAAGCATTCAAATAATGCATCTCATAAATTGTGACTGCAGTTGTATCTGATCAAATGTGCATTCTTATTCTTTAGCTTGGGTTAAACTAATTAATTTTACTTTGTTGGAACAGCAGCTACACAATTGCAATGGCTTGTATCGTAAAAAGGGATATACAAATAAACTTGAAGTCTAAATGTCAGTTTTTTGATACATTTCAGTTTAAACAAAAAATCTTCTATTCATAATTCAAGATTGACAAATGTTTAAATTGATTAGATGCATTGTTATATTTACAGAAATAATATCAGTTTCATTGTTATTTATGAGTCACTCAGATTTATGTGTTCTGCTGTTGTTCAGGATGTTCGGAGCTCTTCTGAATGATTGAGATCCCATCCATATCCAGCTCCACTGAATGAACACTGAAGAAACCAATGCCCTGCAAAACAACAGCAAGACCAACAATATTCATAAATAAAATACATTTTACTTTCACCATTTGTTTTTTTTTTCCAGTTTTTAATGTTTAATTTAAAAGTTAAAAGCTAAAAAGCTTGAGATATTCAGCCAATCACAACGCATTGGAGAGATGGCCAATCAGCATAGACTGATGAGCTTTGTAAACAACAACGCATTTCAGAAGGCGGGTCATAGAGAGAAACAATAATTTACAGTATGTGGAAAATAATACATTCAACTAAATGAATGTAACATGGCAAAGATGAGTGCAGTTTTTGAATTTGAATGTAAGGGAAGTGTAATTTAGGAATTTCTGTGGTCTAATGAGATATTGTATTTCATGTTCTTGTTCATGATAACATTTTATTTTATTGCTGTAATTTATAGCATTGACAAGATGACCCGTTGAATTCATTTTGGGAGCGCTGACTGATGAATGTAATTTTAGTCCAGTGCCTGTATATAAGATTATTGAGTTCAGAGGGAGGGAGTGTCACATGGACTACTTTGATGATGTTTTTCTTACCTTTCTGGACATGGACAGTATACCGTGCACACAGTTTCAATGGAGGGACAGAAAGCTCTCGGACTAAATCTAAAATATCTTAAACTGTGTTCTGGAGCACACAGAGGTCTTACGGGTTTGGAACTACATGAGGGTAAGTTATTAATGACATAATTTAGATTTTTGGGTGAACTATCCCTTTAACCATGCTGTGTGTTTTCAACAGTTTCAATATGAAAAATAACTTTTATATTGATTCAATGGATTTATTACATTTTGGGGGAAAAAATAATAATACAATTTTTTAATAAATCTTTGAAAATCTAAATCTGGATTTGAATGTTTAATGTTATTATTACCTAAAGATGCTATGTGAAAGTTTGAAACATAAAATAATGGTTTTCACTTTACCACTTTCTTAGGAAAAACAGATTTATAGAATTTTGGAACCCAGGTCTTCATATATATATATATATATATATATATATATATATATATATATATATATAAATGTCAGTTAAGAAAGGGTTAAACACATTCTTCTTCAACTGTTCTCATCCTGGAGTAACTCACCTGGATGTTTGTGAGAATCTCTCTCACTGCTTCCTTCTGCTGCGGCTCACGGGTGAGTAAGAACAGGAATCCTCCTCCTCCTGCTCCTGCCAGACTCTGTCCTAAACTCAGCGGCTGAAGTGTGTTCATCATGGATCTCACTGCCGTCGGCTCACAGCCTGGAGCCATCAGCTTCTTCTGCTGCCAGTATGTGTTCATACACTCCCCCAATCTGACCAGAGATCCTGAGAGAAACAAAACCAAATAAAAGAGTCAATTAAAATCAGGTTTATATATGTGTGTGTGTGTGTCTCACCGTCTCTGCAGGCTTCAGCACACTCCTCTGCATTGGTCACCAGCTGCTCTGTGTTCTGTACGATGGAAGGTAAACGTGCATACCAGCTCCTCACCACGTCCTGCACACACAGTGATCCAGTGAAAACACAGCACAGTGTTCATGAAGTCTGACGTCTCCATCAGCCACCCGTACCTGCAGCAGGTTCCGTGCTAAACGCGTCTTTCCAGTGTAAACCAGAAGAAGATGCTGCTGCAGAGCAGACAGGAAGTCTGGAGTCAGAGCGAGCTGTTCTACTTCCACTCTCAGTGGTAACTGAGCTGCAGATCGAGCCACTTTCACTCCTCCAAACAGCCCACCAACCTGGTCCTGCCATCCTCCACCTGAAACATAGCAACAAATAAGAAACCCCCTTCAAATTCAGTTTGTTAAAAAACATTATATGCTTGGTAAAGTTTGCAGGCCAGTGAAACTCTATATTCCTCTAGAAGGGAAGCGATCAGCCCATTATGAGAATGAAAGCATCTCTCGTACCGGTGGTGAGTATCTGCTCCAGGTAAAGAACATCATGAATGAGAGAGATTGTGCTGAAGCTTCGTCCCGTGCATCTGTACACTGCTGCAAGAGCTGCACCTGCCAGAATACTGCTGGTGCCTTGAAATACATACACATTTACACTTAAATTACATATACATATATATATATACATATATATATTACACTAATATTACACTAATGAATACATATTCAGTATATTATTATTATTATTATTATGTAAATTAATATATTTGTATAATTTAATATATTTTATTTTATATATTTATATTTTATTGTATAATAATCATAAAACAGAAAAACATTAAAAAAAAACATAAAAAAAAAAATTGATTATTACACATTTGTTATACAAATAATTAACATATATTTCCATAATAATAACAACAATAATATTATTATTATCAATAATATTATAAAATATAATAAAATAAATCATATACATGTTATACTAATTATAATTAATTATATAACTAATTATAAGTATATATTTACATTGATTATTCATATTATTTGTATGTATATTATTATAACTTTTTTTATTTTTTTATTATTAGTATTAGTATAATTACGTGTAAATATATAATTAATAATAAATAATCTAGATGCCATTATACATTACTGTTACTTCTTCTGTTCTTTCTTGTACACATTTTTTTACTATTTGTACAGGAGATATTTTATGTCAATCCAAACAACTATTATTTCACATTTTACACAGTGCTGGTTTAATCATGTGTCAGATTCAGTCATATTCAATCAAAAGTAATTTACTTACCAAGACCAGAACCATGTGGCAAAGACGACCAGCTGTGGATCTCCAGTCCACCGCCCCAGTGCTTTAACAACTGCTCTTTCAGAGAGACAGGAGAAGATACACACACCAGCTCACTGCACACACACACGGCTTTTAGCAAGGCACCTACAACACAAACACATGCTTAAAATATTTACACATAATTTTACATTTATGTTCTACATAGGAATGTTAGCTAAAACAGACTGTGTTCCATCCCACTGAATGTCAGTTGTGTGCCTCACAGTGTGTTCTTCACCTGGAGCGTGAGGCTGGCAGTAGTCTTCCAGGTCAGTAAGCTCCTCACAGAGTGTTTTTGTGGAGATGCTGCAGGCCGGTTCACCGCTGGTACTGACCAACAGCAGATGAGGCTCTGGAACACGTCGAACCCGAGCTCCAATCGGCCGTTTTCCATCCATTCTGATAGCCACATTGATTACCAGTCCACCATTTTCAAATGCTATAGGAGGAGTGTCACTCCAGCCTCCTGATGACAGATTCAAACACACACTGAGGGAGACCCAAGAAAATCTAAGAAAATGCATCTGGGGTTTGGGGTCAGGAGGATTTTTAAAATGTTTCTGAAAGAAGTCTCTTAAGTCAAAGAGACTGCATTTATTTGATCAAACAGAACAGAAAAACTGAAATATTGTAAAATATAATTACAATTTTAAATCACTTTTCTATTTGAATATATTTTAAAACATAATTTATTCATGTGACGCAAAGCAGTATTTTCAGGATAATTACTCCAGTTTTTAATGTGAAATCAATATGTCAACTGATTTGATGATCAAAAAACATTTACTGTTTATTAATGCTGCAAACAGTTGTGCTGCTTATTGTTTTTGTGAAAACTGTGATACTTTTTTCAGAATTCTGCGATTAATAGAAATCTTAAAAGAACAGTGCAATTTATTTCAGTTAAACTCTGAATGCCACACAGAATCGTCAAACATAAACACAGAACTCTCTGATCAGCTGAAATGAAGAATGCTGTTCTCACCTGACAGATCCAGTCGAGCAGGACACTCCACTTCCTGCCACTCACCCAAGGGCGGCATCTCTCCTTGACCAATGAACACAAACTCACGTGCTGACATCACTGCCTTCCGCAGCAGTATCTGTCCCGCTCCCTCATAATGCCTGGCAGCTCTCACCAACAAATCTGGTCTTTAGACAACAATGACAAATCAGAAATTCTCACTTTGCAGCTCTCAGATTCATGCAGTTTTTAAGTTCTGACCTGCTGAGCCAGTGCTTTCTTTGATTGGCCAGTTCTTGGACACCTGCAGTTAAGTTACCATCCTCTAGGAGCTTAAAAGCAGGGGCCCATGATGGATTCGCCGCTGGTCCACTGCGCAAACCACCTTTACCCTCACCAGCCAGACAGCCGAGGACATCAGCGATGCAAGCGAGACAACGTGCAGCTACTCCCAGATCCCCACTGCTGCCTGCAGCCACTGAGACAACAGCCAAACCATCAGTATCTTCAAAAGTCAACATATCCAAACTATTCCTCATCTTTCGCTCCTCACCTGAGTCCAGTACCTGCAGTAGCTCCTCCTGCTGGCCGGCCAGTGCCGCTGCTCTGAAGAACGGCAGTAGACTGAGATCTGTGTGGCCTTGTAGAGCGTCCACGGCTCTTCTTCGGCCCACATTGAAGAACAGATCTTCTCTCCAGCGCAGCTCCGTCTGCTGGTCCATGAGGACGAGAATATCTCTGAGCGAGAGTCTCCAGGCTTCCCTCCAACTGTCCAGCCCACCAGCACCACCCAGGAGCCAACAGGCCCCCTCCAGTCCAACTGGTCCTAAACGTGGCATGAACACTGGGAACAATCGGGCGTCCAGCAGACAGCATGACTCAGTCCTCTCAGCTCCCCAAAGGTACTGAGGCCTTTAACACAAACATATATATGTTAGACACATGCATGAAACTATGACAGTCTCAATCTGAGCAAAACATGAACCGTGAAGTCACTTAGCCAGCCTCTTCCTGTAAAAGCAGGTGGCTTTTGGATACAATAATCTTTAAAAAAGAGCAAATATTAATTCAAAAGTCTAATAATGTGACATATGAACATAGAAGTTTCTTACTGTATTCCAGTCCGACTATAAAAATCACTCCATTTTTGATTAAGGAATGATGCATTGACATCATCAGTGTTGGCCTGGGTGGAAATAGCATATAAAATATACAAGATTAGCATACATATTCTTATTTATATTGTTCTTCATAAAAAATATAAGGGAACTTACTCTTTCATAAGTTGCTTTAGATAAAAGTGTCTGCTTAATGAATAAATAAAAATGCAAATGTAAGGAACGGCTCTAAACTTACCTCTAAATTGTCATGGGCTCCAAAAGCTGTGTACACGGTTAACTTTAACTCTCCCAGCATCACTCGATGACCCTGAATGATGATGTCACTAGACAGGGGTAGACGTTGCATGCAGGATGATGACGTCAAATCAAGCCCAGACAACAGGCACCCAGAATGCACCTGGACTGGACCCTGCAATTGACAAAAATATATTACTTTTGCAATAATTCTACTGAACTGTAAAATAAAAACATTAATTTTCAGGTTGGAAAATATGGAAATCTGTATAAATACAAAAAGATCACATCCTTGATTATTACTTATAAGATTTACTTAAAATAAACATGAACTATTCACAACCTATTTTACTTCAGTAATGTGACATTTCATATTGAAAAAGAATTGTGGTAAAATAAATAGTGTCTGTTTTGATTTCATATCTTTAGATTATTTAAGACTCTCCAGACCTGTAGGTGGCAGTGCTGCACAACAGCTCCTGTTGATACACAAACTTCTGCTTCCAGCACGCTATTTATCACTCTGCTGCCTTCTGCCACAGACTTCACATCCTTTAAAACAGAAATTATATTGCAAAAGAAAAGTTAAAATAACAGACTTTAATTAAAACTAAAAATCCCACCTGAATTTGAATTTCCTACCTGAATATGAGAGAGAATTATTGTCTGTGTTCTGGTTTCTGTCAGACGAATGATATGTTCTCGACCTGACTGAGTCAAATAATCATAGCGGCCATCCTGAACATACACTAGAAACAGACAAAGGTTATATTCAGAATAACATACTACCCTATGCTTACTACTTCAGCAATATACAGTATGCATACTTCAGGAAGTATACCGATTTACAATATGCATGGAAAACCCAGATAGCCTTCATTTAACCAAATACTGCATATAGTATATAAAGAATACAAAAGTGCACATAGCATTTAAAAAGTATAAAAGAGTACATTGCATATAAACTGTATTCATAGTTTCACAATATTTTTTAAAAATAGTATGCAATATCCAATATATACCATACAGTATTCAGTAGACTAGTATTCCATTCCCAAACAGACTTACGGTGTGTGCACACAAAACATGAATTTAATTATTTGCATGAACAGATTACATATGAAATCAATGCAAATACTCAAACAGATGCAAATCCGCAGTGGTCATCGGGAAATGACACGAATTGTGTGACACAATTGCTGCAAACGTGTGATTTTCAAGTTGGAAATTTTTACTTGAGCGGAATATTTGCATGATGCGTTGTCGTTCATGCCAATCAGTGAAGACCTTATTGACACGTCTGCTTTCACATTTCCACAACAGGTACAGAGCAGCAATAGTAGAGCACTTTGTTTTTATTCGTGCAAGTGACATGAAAAACATCCCGCGAGTAACTTGATGTGAATATTTCACTTTTGGTGTGCACAAACCATTAGTTTCTCACATGCACACACATTTAGAAACATATTTATTTCGTACAAATGTTTTTTTTTTAAATATATATATGAAATATAGGTAAATAATTGTGTAAGTGTACACATAGAGATGGAGGGTCCCCTGAGGGTCCTCCACAGTACAGCTCGGCCGCTCCTCACTACTGCCCCCTGAGGTCCGGAGGGTGACGTGCAGCCTGTTCTCTCTCCATTGATGAATTCCTGCTCTGTCAGGTCAGAGCAAAGGCACATCAGAATATCCAGAAAGAGAGATATCTGCAAGAAAGAGCAAGAAAAATGAGAGGGAGAGACCGGTCGGAGAAAAAGAACTGTTGTGTGTGATTTTACCTCAAGTGGTGGAGCTCCCGAATCCATGCCAAGATATGTACAACCATCCAATGGTGACAAAACATGAGTCTGTAGGAGTTTCTCTGCAACAGTCCTAGAGAAAAACACCGGGCCGGACACCTGAACACCACAGAGACACTTTTAGGAAGCATTGCAAAAACAATTCAACATTTAATCAAGACATCCAATGCATCTTTAAATAAAGTAAATATATACTTTGTTAGTACATACATATATTTCAACAGACATACCAGAGGTACTTTCCCATCAGGCAGTGCAGCACAGCTGATTTTCTCCTTTGAGCCCTTATAGATAATGTTACACACTCTGGACTGTAACAGCAAGAATTAAACATTTTAAGAAAGTGGTATGCAAATGCATAATTTAAAAAGAAATCCCCCTAATGTCAAATAACACACCTCTGCATCAGTGAGATAGATGCCATGATTAACAGCAAAACTAATGTCACCTGGCAACGCCACAACCCGAACCCCAGAGAACCTGTCCCATGAAATTACTGTAGAGAAAAAATGTATATGATTAAAAAAATGCAAATGCTTTTGAGATGTTTTGTTTGTGCATTAGATGTATGAATATTAACTCACATTGTCGTGTTGGAATATTCAGGATCATATCAGTGCCACACACCCAAACTCCAGGCGGAGAACCAGCACAAATCTGAAACAATGGGATGTTTCACTAAATGTGCATTTGGATAATAACGCTCTCACCTCACAGTATTACATATAAATATATATAGAGTGTTGTATGAATTAATTTACATTTATGTGTGCATAACTGTGTGTTCCGCTCACCTTTGTGGACAGACAGTCCAACAGCAGGTCTAAACAGCACACAGCTCCTTCTACATCATCTGATCTCTGTACGGGCACCCAGCAGAAAGCCCTGCTGCAGGCGTCCCATGGGAAATCTCTGCCCTGAAAACACACATACAGTACACCTACTAGCACGTTTGAGAATCATTTTCATCTAAAATCCTTTTATTATTATTATTACAGACCGTGTGAAGGATGAGAACGTGAGCTTCATCCAGAACATCTGCGTTCACCACCTAAACACAAACACACACATTTAAGGGAGTTCAAGTATGTTTTAAGATCCTTATGTACTCAAGTAAAGAGAAAACTGTATTCTGGTCATTTATCATGAACATAGAAATATTACAGTGCTGAATAAGGGATATGAATTATACATTTATACAGCTTAATTTTCAATAGCCATTATTTCAATATTCAGTGTCACTTGATCCCTCAGAAATCATAAAAAAATAATACTACTTTTATTCAGCAAGTATGATCTAAATTAATTGAAAGTGAACGTAAAGACATTTATAATGTTACAAAACATGTCTTTTTTTAAAAGAATTTTGTTCATTGAACTTACTACTCAACAAAAAATCCTTAAAAAGTATCACTATTTCCACAAATTACTAATGTTCATAAATATAATCAAAAATTAATAAAAACACCAAAGAGTACAATATTTTCAGTTGAGCAGTGAATCAGCATACATGTATAAGAATGATTTCTGAAGGGTCATGTGACACTGAGGACTGAAGTAATGATGTTGGAAATTCAGATTTGTCATCACAGGAATAAATTCGATAAAAAAAAAATATTAACAGAAAAAAAGTTATTTTAAACTGTAATACTATTTCACAATATTAATGATTTATTTGTTGTATTTTTGACCAAATAAATGCAGCCTTGGTGAGCATAAGACACTTCTTTCAAAAATATATATTTTTAAATCATTTCAAACTTTGGACCAGAAATATACATTTTTAAAGATCTTTATTTTATCTCATTTTGGTCCTTTACGCTCAAGAAATCCCTTTAGGATTGCTCTCCCATCCTTAACCATCTGCACACACACAGAGCCCACTATTGTAATGTGAAGCTCACGCTGTATCCAGCTCTGGCGCTCAGGTGCTCTGCAGCCATTAGCAGGGCGTTCAGGGTGGCCCCGCCGCTGCCCAGCCGGGCGTGAGGGTCAGGAACGGTCAGCAGCAGGGCATCCGCTGGGAGAACACCACGCTTCTGACGCCCGTCCAGCTCTGAAACACACACAAACCTCCATGAGATTTACCTGCACCTGGTATGGAGGTCTGATTATGTAAGGTAGACCCTTATACAGTTAAGCACTGTGGTGGTTACATGGTTTTTTGATGGCATCAGATGGAAATACCATGGTTCTTTATTGCGCCTAAATTTATGTACCCCTGACACTTAATACAAAAATACTTTCAAGAGGGTAGAACTATGATACAATGTCCAAAACAACCCAGAGTAATTCCACAGTACTTTTATGTCATAGTCTGTATATGTTTTTTTTAATTATTAAACATTATTTTCATGACGTTTCAGGGCAGCCCAAATGGTTTCAATAAAAACTCAAAGAAAACAACATTTAAAGAACATTAACGTAGATAAACGCACAGACACAGGATGTAAATAAATCATGAACTCACCTCTCTGGAAGGCATAAACACTGTCTTTATGTTGACATGTGAGCACGATAACGGTCCACTTCAGCAATCCATCATCTGCCATCCTGGCGTGCTTTATTTCTTATTATGAGACCAACAAACGTGACTGCAAAGAGCAGAAGCGAACAGCGCCCGGATCCGATTTATTCGCCATCTGTCAATGGATTAGAACTCAAGCTAAACGTCAATTACCCCATTCTTGTTATAGAACCCCAAAACAGTGAATGTAACACTTCCGGACTACAAAGTAGCCTCTGGACTACTATCTGACTGCAGCCACGGTGCGCCGGGAATTGTAGTTTAACGCTACATAAAACGTGTCGGCCAGTTTTAATATGTATATGAATATGGTTATGGACAGCAACGAATAAAATCTTTCAAGATTGGTTGACTTAGGTTATCTAAAACTACATTTAAAAACTGATGGGGAAAAGCGATTTCAGAAGAAAGGTAACTAGAGATTTCATACCTTTATCAGGCAGTTTTCTTGCGAACTATGAAACAATCTAAAACTAAAATGATAATAATAACACATGTAATTCTTAATGACTAAATAACCAAAATAAATACGTTTGAACTTTATTACTTTGGGTAGATTCAATTTCTTACATGAATCCTACACTAGAAAATATAGTTTGAAATGAACAAAAGTTAAACAACAAATCTGCTTGAAATCAATTAAATTTAATTACTTTTCATATACTTCAGCTATATGAATTTTCTCAGAAACAGGCAGTATGAATTAAACATTCATGGAAAAAATTAAGACAGTTTAAGAGTAAGAACTCCTTTTTATTTATTGAAAACATTATAAAATATGTACTCGGTTGTTCATTTCTACGTAAAGTTTACATGAACCACTATAAGCAGAGGCAGACATATCATCAAATGGTCCCACAAAGACTTCAGAAAGACAATCCTGATCATTTATATGAGAACATTTAGTGCGATTTAAACTTTCCCCTTACGGTTAAATCAAAACTAATCCCTAAACACCTTCAGTAACATGATACTAAACAGTAACAGCTCAGGCATTGGCGCTTAAATCGAACTAGTGCAAGATCTTTACATTCACAGTAAGATTATAATGGCCTTTGATACATCAGATCAGGCCTTGTTTGGATGCACTACCACAACACAACAGCTAACAACCCACTCACTGTGACCAGATACACAAACAGCCTGATATACTTACAGCATACACTTTGGATGACTTCCTGATTTTTTTATTTTATTTTATTATTATTATTTATCAAATCCAAAACATTAAGTTTCAGTATGTGATTACCCTGCAGAAATAAAAACAGCATCAGCATGATGAATGATTTGGCCGTTATGGTCTCACGCACACATTCACGCATGCAAACAGAAAGTAAAGTTCTTCGTTTTTGGTCCAGTCACGGCACTGACCCATGTTAAACACGTCCGAAGAAATATCCGCGTGTGAGGTGCTTGTGTAACAGGCACGCTAACTTCCTTCAGCATCCTAAACGTAGCAGAAGGACACAGCAGATTAAATAATTACATTCTTATAGCTTTTTAAATATAGTGTTATAGTTCATGCAGGATGTTTTGGAACTACTTCCTGTGTTCCTACCTGCTAAATGTAACTTAAAAATAACTTTTTATTCATAAATGGCTGTATGTGCACTTCCTCTGTTAGTTCACTGCATAGTGTTCTGCATCGAAACGTTTTTTCCTGATCACTAAACTCAAAACCAGAGGAAAAGTGGACCCCCAAACTCTAAACGCCTCACCTATGTAACAGCTACAAAGACATATTTTTCCTAAAATATACAACAAAGCTCTCTGTGAGTAAAGACAATGATGGCATCATCTATCTGGATGCTGCTCGACAGACACCATGAGCATTGGCATGATCTGTACAAGATTATAAACACAAACGTGTGTCCGTTTGCGATGTGCAGCGCATGGCTATTTGTGTGTGCAAGGATGGATTCATGACTTCCTGTGTCGGACTGCGTCCATACTGCCGTTTAGTTTACTACGGCCAGATGTGGCCAAATTGCTGCCATCGGCGTGTCCAGGGACCCTATCCTGCTCCGAAGACCCTTCCTGTCTGCGCTGGCGTGTTTCTTTGTATCGGAGTGTGATGTCACTGTCAATGCAGAAGACTTGGTCAATTAACATGTTAGTCAGGACATCTGATATATATATATATATATATATATATATATATATATATATATAGATAGATAGATAGATAGATATAGATATGCTGCAAATTATACAAAGTATTTGTGCACATATATAAATAAATTATAAATTAAACAAAAATTTAATATAACAATATAAAAATGTATATTTAGACTTACAAAAAAAATTTATGTATGTAATGTATCTGTACTGTGGTCCATTTTTTAACACTATATTGTTGAAACATTTTAAGTGAAAAAGTTATCCAAAGACTGATTACTAGATGCAAGCCACTCATGCAAAGTGATGAGGTTGATTGACAAGAACAATATTGCCCACTGTTACACAAACTATACTTAAAAATAGTAAGAGCAGAATAGCATATATTGGGCAAATCTACAAGTAAATAAATAGTACGTTAGTGTTGCATTCTGAACAGAACCTTCATTTTTACTATTTGTATATGATTTATGTTCTTATAAAAGGTCAAATTATATTTTGTGTAACACATTCCCTTATTAATAATAATAAATTACTTAATCTGCATTTTATATTGCTATCTGTAATTATGTTAACAGAGCTGATATGCAGGTTACCGGATGAAGAACCGCCACAAGGTCCAAAAGAAGATGAGGACGATTCCGAGGGTCCAGCACTGTGTGACGAAGAAGGGGATTGGCAGCATAATGGTTTTTGGATCATATTTGACCACAATCAAAAACTCCGTAACAGTAATGGTCGCCACAATCCACGCTTGCTGGCCCAACTTTTTATAGAATTTCCTAAAAATTCAAATGATTCATTAGATTTACTGCAAAAATAGAAAAGGCGGCAGTGAGTTGCTTAACTTGGTCATATTTAAGGCCTCATAAGCATATCCTAGCATATATGTACTCTCATTCTGACGGTACCCATTCAGTGCAAAGGATCCATTGGTTAGTAAAGCTTGATTTGGACGGTAATTGTTTCTCATGGAGATGTAAACTATATTCAACATTTACAAGGGTTAGTTGGTAATGCAGAATATCAGTGTTTTTCTCCCACCATGTGTGTAAAAATCCCTGGTTAAATTACCTAGTGTTTGTGACAAACACCAAGGTCGTGGGGTAATATAATTGCTGTCTGAATTCACATGTGAGTTTACAAGAAGAAATCAATTCAAAATTGACTGTTTAAATCGTTTTTGACCACTGCTGTGCACTGTACAGTAACTTGGTTAATAGTTGCACTATGCAGTAATTTGCATGCACATTTATTACTCAAATGATGGAAAGTATACAAGAACAATAGTTCATAACTGCTCCACAACAGCGAGTGGGAGCTGTTAAGAAGAACGAGAAGAAAAGCACGTAAACATTTGAAATGGGTGATTATTACAAAAGCATCAGGTCTGCAATACAATTTTAATACAATAACTGTATACAGTTATATAGATAAAAATATAAACCAAGCAGCTTTATGTTTACCTTACGTAAATAAGATGTTGCATTAACTTATTCCTACTAATCTCCACATTAATGACATCCAGAATTTTGAGAGATAAAATGCGAGACAGAAAACCATTTCAACTGTAGCGTGTCTATTTTCTTATTTTTAAACAGATTTAAATAATGGAATATTATTAAATATTTTTTTCCCCATTATTCATTAGCATCTGACATTTTATTTACAGCAGACAACCATGTGACTGATCACGTGAGCAGCACGTGTCCAGGTTTGGAAAATCACAGAACTCGCTCCAGTGTGAATAAATTAATTGCCATCTGAATCCATGAGATTAATCGCTAAGGTGACATGTAAATCTATTTTTACAGACGTCCAGATGAGAAACAATAACCATCCAAATAGAGCTTAAGTGATGTAACGCTAAATTTCTCCACATCTGTTCAGATGAAGAAACAAACTCGTCTACATCTTGGATCACCTGAGGGTAAATACATTTTCATTTTTGGATGAACTATTCCTTTAAGCCAGGACGCTGCCTTCAAACAGTGGTTCTCAACCTTTCCACTCCTCTATCCATTATCCAGGTAATCGCCAATAGCAAACACAAGTTATATGTGGATGCCCTGTTTTATTCCTGTACCACCCCACTGAGAAGTGCTGCCTTAGAAGGTAGCAGCCTACATAGACAACATTTGAGACGGCTCATTAGG
This sequence comes from Carassius carassius, assembly GCF_963082965.1. Taxonomy (NCBI): domain Eukaryota; kingdom Metazoa; phylum Chordata; class Actinopteri; order Cypriniformes; family Cyprinidae; genus Carassius; species Carassius carassius. Next base: position 4,194,363 of record NC_081804.1, on the reverse strand, counting down.
GTTTAAAAAAGCACTACAGTAGACTGAACTTACGGATCATCCATGAAGTCGTAGATCTCTCTCATTGCCACTCCACCCACGTTCACAAAGAAGATGAGCCGCAAAAGCACCAGATAATGTTCAGGAGGCATCCACAACACAAACTTCAGATAAAAGGTATTCAGCTCTGCCAATAAGAACTGCAAAAAAGTGAGAGAAAAGGACCTCATTTTTCATTCCAAATCATTGTGCAGTCATTACATGAGCTGGTCATGTGACTCACCATGAAAATAATACCCAGCACCGCCAGCCACCTTCGCAGATTAGATGCGGGACGCCATTCAAACTTCACCCAATTGTATGGGGTAAACTGGAAAGCAATACGCTTAATTTTCCCCCTGAAACACAAAATTATATTAATGTCAAGACATTTTAGTGTGTCTGACCTGCAAACACATCATTTCAGAGGTTTATTGTGCTTTTACTTGTATGTTGGAATGTTCCACAATCCCTGCCACTGGTAGGGTTTCATGGAGAGCCAACCGAGAGTCTTCATGCCACAGTAAATGCCCAAACCGTTACAAATCAACACATCCATGATCCACTACAGCAGGAGAGAGTGATTTCATGAGGACAAGTTCTAACTGATCTCTTTAAAACAGGATGATGTATGATTCGCAGGGTGTGTTTTACTCACATGGTCCCACCAGCACTCTGAGAAGTTGGGCAGCTGGTGTTCAAGGCTGTACTCCAGGAACTCAAACATCACGCTGATGATCATACACATCCACCAGTCCCTGATCACCAGCGTCTGACACACACAGACACAAACACATGACTAATAGTTTCAAATTCAATTTTTGATGCTCTCTGTTGCTTTTAGAGGTGTGGAAGTGTGCATTCATTTTCCAAACCTTAGGCAGAACAAATCAAATGCTTGTTGATAGATTCAGATAATCAATGAATTAAAGCAGATGTTTACTAACCTTAATGTACCAGCCAAGAAAATGGGCAGGAACAAATCCATCCATTTTGTCCTTTTGGGAAAATAATAAAATAATTATTATTATTATTTACAATAACTATTATTTCCTACTGCAAATTCAAACTCTGGTATTAAATACTGCATCAAATTCAAAAGTATCCTATTTATTTAATAAATTTCCCTGGTCTTATCAGTTAATCAGTGCATGACATTTTAAATAAGAACAGTTTTCCTAATAAAATATATATATATTCTATTTGATTTTTGGAAATACACTAGATTAAAGAAGGTAAATGCTATTTCATGTTGTTCCTACACAGCTGTTTTATGTCTCATATTACACCACACCCTTTTCTCACATTATAATATTTCAATTTAAATCAATATTTCATGTCTATTTATTTATTTATCAAGTAACCATGTAAGAGCAGGATGATGTATAGTCAGATGGAAATTATCATTACAGAGTTTATTCAGTGAAATACAAATGACTGTACATTATCTGTAACATTTATTTGCATAATAATTCTGTGATGAGTGTTCCGATGAATATTTGACTAGCGACCTTCTTGTAACACATACATCTGTATTATCAGTGTCAATACCGTTTATTAATGTTGATTTGAATGCATACCCAGATATTGTGGTAGGGGTCAGCAGGGTGACCGGGGTCATAAATGAGACAGTTTCCACCATAATCTCTTTCAGGAAGAGGGACGCCCAGTTTAGGGTCGATATACTTCATAAACTGCCTGCCATCATGCACTGTCTGGAAGAAAAGTCAGAATTTTGAATATGACATAATATGGACAAAATGTATGTAAAGTTGAGTTGTTGTGGCCGATAACAAACCTGAAACAGGATGAAGATGAGGAAGAGTTCATACACAACCGAAACGCACAGCCAGAAACGCCAGTATGCTGCAAAGACAAACATGTACCCATAAACATGATTATATATTACATATGACTAATATACAAATAACTCAAATTATAAGTCTCTTATACAGGAGGTTTTTTGTGGTTTATGTTGGATGATTGAATGTTTGTTGTCTGTAACACACCTGAACTCTTACACTTCATCTGCATTTGGGTTATTTGGTTGTGTTGATTATATAGGTTTGCATGATTATTTTGCCATATCATCAGAAATATTATTTTCTTGAGTTTTAGTCGCAAACTCAAAATATAGTACAAATTATAAATAAATTATTAAAACAATAAAACTTATAAATACATATATACAATTACAGACAATGCATTTTATAACCATTTTAAAATTACAGAAAATATTTTTCTTTCAATAACATAAGAAATATAGCAATTATTCAAGCTATAAGGGAGCCACCACAGACATTATATTCATGAAGCATTTAGTCAAAATGCAAAAAAAGGAACTTAAAAGCCTTTTTTAACTTAACATGCCTGAATTAAGGATATGAGATTAAGATTGTGAAGCTCGACTGCAACCATTTGTTTGCATCTACTTCTTTCTATGTTGGAGCCCCAAGAAACTCTTCTCTTTTAAAACAACCTTGTATGCTTAACTGGAATGGAAATTTAACACCATTAACTTTGACAGATAGCCCAACTTATAATTGGTGCTACATTCATTTGTTATCTCCTGCCTTTGAGAGGCCTGAATGAATCCTTCCATCATCTTTCAGGATTCAGTGAGTGATGTGTTGAAAGGCCTGGACTAGCTCTTCTACCAAAGCAAGTCGGCCCTCATAACAGCGAACACAACAGAGAGCGTTTTGAAAGAGATGTGAGTTACTGTTGCTATAACCGTATACTCATTCTTACTCAATGTTGAAACTGTTTTAAACTGTCTCTCAGAATGCTACTTCAATCTACTCATTCTACTCATAATTAAAACAAACTACAGCCAAGTTACACCTTTGAATAGTTAGTTTCATTACAAATTTATAAGTAGCAGCTAACTACAAAAACTATATTTCTCAGGCACACAAACAATTAAGATTTCCAGTGAAAGCATCAAACTTGAACACAAATTTACAGTAGGGCTGCAAAATGCACATTGCCATTTTTATAAAAAACAACAACTGTGACTCCAATTTAAAACATGAGTTTGGGCTGCAAAAAAAAAAAAAAAACGCAGAAAAAAAGATAGCACAACTTGTCCAAAAAGTGTGATTATATACCAATATTTTGATTTGATTACTGACTTTTATTGCCACATAAGCATCTAAAGCTATCTTCATGTTAGTTACATTACACTGCTAGTTGTTGCAAAGCATGTTACTGGAAAAGCTACACTGTTCTTAAAACAGCTGAAACCTGTGGTTAAGTCACTACTTTTAGCTACTCCACATCAACAGTACTAAGAGACCTACAATTCTAGCATCTCAAAGTCGACATGAAGGTGATGTGAAACCTGAATTAATGTTAAATCATCTCTGACTAAAGGCTTTTCTGACTTTAGGGTTAGATCATGTAAAGGCTACTGACCTGGGTGAGGACGTGTGAAGGGACCATCTTTAGCTTGTGTTACTCCGAAACAAAGGAACACCAGAATACTAGCCACAATTCCTCTGAAAAAGACAAAATATACACAAAATAAAACAAACACTGGAGAAAATGCGACTGGTTATTTATATGCAAAATTCTCAAGATGCCAAGGTGGTTCTAGGACGTTGCTCACCCTCAAGTTCTTCCATGGGTAAAAATATATATATATTATTGAGGTCATTGGCTACCGGCCACTCTTTGGTTAACCACATTCTTTAAAATATCTTCTTTATTGCTCAACAGAACAAAAAAACTCATACAGGTTTGAAACAACTTGGGGATAAGTAAATGACAGCATTTTAATTTTGGGTGAACTATCCCTTATATATATATATATATATATATATATATATATATATATATACATATTAGAGAGAGAGAGAGAGAGAGAGATGATACAATTAACACTGACTGCAAAATATGCATATTACACATAAAAAACTAAGTGTAATTTAAATACTTAATTTAAGTAGAACGAGAGTGTAGGAAAGCAACACTACGTCATTAGCAGTGTTTCATGGGAGTGGGTGGGTGATATGGAGTTCTTATGAGGCTATTTGTTTGTCACAGTTCTCTGATTGGTGGGGAATCGCTGCTGAATCATGGGTAATGTAGTTTTTCCACCAGGAAATTAGTTTATAAAACTTAAAAGCCACCTCTTTTCTGAGTTCTTGTTTTATAAGTTACTATTCAGTTGCTATTTAGGTGTTTCAGTTGGTTGTCTAGTTTAAATACTTAGGGGTTGGTTAAAAACTTGCAAGCACCACTAATAAAACGACTCATTGCATTCATACTGAAATACTTCTGATAAAGTTAACATGCTTTAGAGCACAGTGGGTCAGTCTGTGACCTGTACTTTGTGATCAGCAGCAGATGTCACACATAACCCTGTTAGCCAATAGAAAGCATGACACTTGCCAAGGCCCTCCCAGCTATAGCCATGTGTAATTTCTGTCCACATCAGAGCACCTTAGCTTCTGCTCAGAAGGTGACAATGTGCCCTTATTCTCTAGCACTGAACTGCATTATGATCTCAATGCTAACAGTAAAGGACACACTGACTGCTTGCAAGCCATACCTTTTAGTGTTGTACGCAGTGTCATGTGGTGTTTCCTCCAACAGTGTCACATAAACTAGAACACATGTCAGGATGAATAGCACTGTCAGAGTATGTGCCCTCCTGCAGAGAGAAAGATGAAACAAAGGAACATAATTGTGATTAATAATAATATAAATAATAATAATAATGTTTCTGTTAAAGAAATTTAGAATTCATTTGTATATTAGAAATCTATCAAATGTCATTCTTTGGCCAGTAACCTTGGCCAGTTTTTGACTCTATATAGTTGGAGTATATTATAACTAACATAGAGAGAAGGGTCCAGACTTAAACTAATGTGATAATTAACATACAGTATAAAACTATACATGGATCTGTCATGGTTTCTTCTCTATAGTTCTGTGTATAAAAGCCTAGGAGTGAAAGAGTCTCGTCCACAGCACCATCTTAAAGCCTTTAATTGATCGAGTATCATTCTGCTGAGGTTGCAGAAGAGAGAAAAGCCGAGCAAAGCTATAATACTACTGAACAGTCTCTAGACATCACACACACACAGCCGTTCAAAAGTTTGGGATCGGTAAAATTTTTTATATTTTTTAAAGACGTCTCTTCTGCTCATTATGGCTGCATTTATTTGATTAGAAATACAGAAGAAGAAAAAAAGCAGCATTATTGTGAAATATTTTAGCAAATTAAAATTGTTTTCTATTTGAATATATTTTAAAATATAATTTATTTCTGTGATTAAATCTTTCTAATATGCTGCTTTATTATTAATTAAATTTATTATTAATATTGGAAACAGTTTTGCCGCTTAATATTTTGTTTCTTCTTTGATGAATAAAAATGAACAGTATTATTATGAATAGAAAAAAAACAGTATTATTACAAATATAAATATATTGTAACAAAATACACTATTGTTTAGAAGTTTGGGGTCAGTGTTTTTTTTTCTTCTTTTGAAAGAAAGTAGTGCTTTTATTCAGTTTCTGTTAAGTTGATAAAAAGTGACAATTAAATCAAAGAGCACAATCAGCTAATAAACATAATAACCCATTAACATAACATAAAAGATGTGAACTCACCAGAAGAATGTATTGGTTCCATCATCGAACACTTCACACTCAGACCGTTCGGTTAACGGGAGATCATCAGCACCAGACCTCTTCCACTCGCCTTTAGCCATCACTGCAGAGCTTAAACTAAACCTGAACTAAACCTGACCCACCTGTGATTTCAATGAAAACTATCTAAACCCAACACACACAAACCAAACTTGCTTTAACTCAACACAACCTAAATTTGACCAAACAATTGTGATTTCAAACTGAACTAAACCTAGCTGACAGATGAACTATCTTTAACTCAACACACCTTTCAAGTCAAACTGAACTAAACCCAACAGCCCTGTGCTGATCTGATTCAACCTGACTCCTAAGCCAACATACCCATGCTGTGGTTTACAACCAAACTAATCCTGACCAACATTAAAACAATCCTCACTAACCCAAACCCAACTCACTTGCGCTGAGATTTAAACCTGAACTAACTAAACCAGAATAACTCACTAACTAACCTAACCCAGCAAAAACTCAGTTTAACTAACTTAAACAGCGAATCTGTGCGGAGAGTTAAACCCTAAATAAAACATACAACAACTAAAATCACGGTGAGCCACCGGTGCTCGTGCGCGTCCCGCCACTGGCCGGTAACGGAGCGCGTGCGCAAAAACCGGGTCAGCAGTCTCTCATGGACGCGAGGTTTTAAAAACCGGCAGGGAAATGACCTCTCCGAGCTTCATGTATGAACGCAACGCGATAGCACCATCCTCCGAGGACCAATAAAACGGTTTTACAGACTGCGGCGGACGCACACGCACCTCTAATGCACTTCAGAACATATAACCATCCTAAGGTCGCGCGGCATGGCGTCATTTCCGTTTATTCCACAGGCGGCGTCACAAATTTGTGTTTTTGGTCATCAAACCATGTGCACTGTGTGCATCTCTGTTCTGCATCCACAATCAGTTATGAACACATCATTATATATATTTATTGTTTATGTATGTAACGTGATATGATATAGTTGCAGGTGTGGAAAAGCTTATATATAAGTGCTATTACAAGTCTCAGTTATTTTAAATGCAGAAGAGGTAGCAAGGGCTTTCAAATAATATAATAAATAAACAAAAAACAGATAGCATAGAAAAAGAATAGAGCAAGCTAGTGTTAGAGGTCCTTTTTATATAATTGTATAATAAATGAAAAGAAAATAGAATACAAAAAGATTAGAAAGGTAGTTAGAATTGTATTTATTTATTTATTTATTTTTAAGAATATAATTAGAATAATGAGTGCTATAGTTGGAGGGTCAAAAATGGAAGAGATAGGTTTTAAGTCGATTCTTGAAGATGGCTAAGGACTCAGCTGCTTGTATCACCCGCTTGAAAACGCCCATTCAATCGAGTGATAACATTCGAATCGGGTGCACACCTTGTATCGAGTTGGGCAGGTCATTCCACCAGGAGGGAACATTTAATTTAAAAGTCCGGAAAAGTGACTTTGTGCTTCTTTGGGATGGCACAATCAAGCGACGTTCACTTGCAGAACGCAATGCAGAAGCTTCTAGAGAGGGCACACAAGTTTAATTAAGGTAAATGGGTGAAGAGCCAGTGGTAGTTTTGTAGGCAAACATCAATGCCTTGAATTTTCTGCGAGCAGCTATTGGTAGCCAGTGCAAATTAATAAACAGAGCTGTGACGTGTATTATTTTCGGCTCATTAAAAAGGTTAATTGTAAAGGTTTGATTGAACTGGCTGGAAGACCTGCCAATAGAGCATTGCGATAGTTCAGCCTGGACAGAACAACAGCTTGAACAAAGAGTTGTGAAGCATGTTCCGAAGAAAGGGCCTAAACAGTTATATTATTATATTATTATTATTATTATATATCATTCTATTAACAGTTGAAAACATATGTTAGAAATGTAGAAAAGTAACCAACTTTAATCAGTTACATTAATAAAGTAATAGAAATAGTCACACTATTATTACATTTTAATAACTTATTACATTTCCAAAGTAAGGTTTATATAATCATAAGAAATTTCCATCACATGATCACAGGAAACATTCTAAGACACCAGTGCCTTCCACAGTATGAGGAAAGTACATTAAACCAGGAACTAATAGACAAGACTATCATTAAATCCATACATTATGTAAGCTGTCTGTTTATTTAAAACATTATCTCCTGCTTAATGGTGTTTACACCTATAAAAGCCTTCACAGAAAGCAGTCAGCACTAATACAGCACTTATTATTTGTGCTGAGCACACAGTGTAAACATGTCAGTGGTTCTCAGTGGAGCACAGTTCCCTTATTTATCATTATAGGTGTTAACAAGGTCGTTAACTTCCTATCTGATCTTATTTAGATTTGTTTAACGTACTACTACACTGTGATCAAAAGAGGGAGCTGTTGCACTATTCACAAACACAGAGTGCAACTACTGAACAGAAACGACTTATTTCTCTTTTAACTACGGACTCAAGATTCAGGAGTTGATTTTTATTCAAGATTTTCAGCCCTTTTCTTTTTGTTATGTGAAGGTCACATTAACACTGAACTGAAGTTTATATTTTTATAGTTTTATTTTAAGTTTCTGATTTCATGATTAGCTATAATGAATAAAGCTCACAGTAACACTGAACTGGAAAGTTAATATTTTTATAATTTTATTTTACGTTTCTGATTTCATAATTATATAAATTAATAAATGTCACAGTAACACTGAACTGTAAAGTTTATATTTGTATAATTTTATTTTAAGTTTCTGATTTCATAATTATATAAATTAATAAAGGTCACAGTAACACTGAACTGGAAAGTTTATGCTTTTATCATTTTAAGTTTATATATAGCCTACATATATATATATATATATGAGAGATATAGAGAGATATATATATAGTTTCTAACTCTATAATAATATTGAAAAAGCACTTATTTAGTTTTTCCACTTAAATCATTTAATCAATGTATTTTATTGTTTTTTAATTATTAAAATATAAATGATTATGTCTTTAAAAGCGTGAAATAAACACGTTTCAAAATGTAAATAATTTATACGAATATCATCATAAAATAATTTATAGTCCAGTTACTTGTTTAACAAAGACAAAACAGTGTCAGTAAAGAACGTGTTAAAACTAATATAAATAATTATATGGTAACGTTTTAAAAATCGAAGTAAAAGTTACTTGAATATAATGTTTTTATTGTGTTTTATTCCAATCAAACTGTCAAATTAACTTTGTAGCCTATATGGCCTTGTATATGTATATTCTTTAGAAATAGCATCTAATTTAACAATTTTTGATGGCTATTTGAAGTATTGGATTATAAATATTGTCTAATTAGACTGTTGTCGTTATTTTAATGTATTTCACTTGAGCGGCGGGGGAAAAAGCGCTAAAAAACGAAGCACGTATGGCAACGAGGCACAACCAATCACAGCTGACTATATGCGGGTCGAGCCAATCATAGGCGAGTAGAGGCGGGTCTATCAACAAGACCAAATTAGTTGGAGATGTTGACCAATAGGAGCAGAGCGTGTGGTTTTACACACCGCTGAGGCGCAGGACTTTAAATCTGACGACAGTAAATCACGTCCAGAGCTGGAGCTTTACAATTTATAACGACGACGTGTGTTGTAATTCACACAGATTTTTGTCTTTAGGAATTTTCACACCCGTTTTATTTTGGATTTGGGCACTATCGACGATGTCTGCCGTCCTGCTTTCCACCATCGCCGGGGAAAGACTGACCCGAAGGAAAACCGGTCCTCAGAGAAGCTCGGAGATTCTCCCGCTAACGTTACTGAAGCGCACGGAAACGTGCCGAAATCTGTTCGGACCTGTGGATCACGACGAGCTAAAGCGACAATTGTCTTCCAAACTTCGCGAAATATCTGAACGAGATCAGCTGAGGTGGAACTTCGACTTCGGCGAAGGGCAGCCGCTGGAAGGGGATTTAAAATGGGAGGAAAGTCGAGCGGAGGACTGTCCGGAGTTTTACAGAGAAAGCACTGTCCTGTCAAAGAGACATCTGATGGACTTTCCCACGACAGAAAATATCACACAAGTTCCCCCAAAATCTGGGGGTCCTTCAGTGATAGTTATGAAACAAAAGAACCAGCCAAACGAGTGTGACCGGGGAAAATTATCTCGTAAAACAGTCCAGACGAAGAGACTCGCAGACATGCGCATTACAGGTAACCTTAAACAATAATACTAGTCATTTAACAGAACAATGACAATATATTTTAAATAGATAAGAAAGTGTTCATGTTTATAATGTTGTGAATTTCATTTCTTGTAGATTTTTATGAAAAGAGAAAGAAAATGGACCGCGTCTTTAAGGAAAGCAGAAACATGGAATAAATCACGTCTTAGAAGAAAAAAGTCCGTGTCTGTGAGTCACAGCGCGGTGGCGGGAAAACGCCGGAAGTAATGACGTCTCAGAGTCTGACTCACGTTCTTATGTGATAATGTGATTCTGGAATAGTAACGTTATTTATTCTCTGCTGTATGTGTGATTTAACCGTATAGGAGCAGCTCTGGTTGCTCTTTGCAGTGTACAACTGATGAGTAACTTTAAATTAAAGTCAGGACAAGTAAGCCTATTTATTGTTGCCTTATATATATCAGCATGTGTATATTTTGTAATGAAAAAAGTTATTTATTCATTGTTTTTTTTTTCACTTTTACATGTCTTTGTGGACGAAAATGTAGCTTTTTTTTCTTGAGCAAAATCACAATCCTGATCCATATTTGTCATTGTTGTACAGAAGTTACTTTAATAAAAATGTAAATATAAACTTATGTTGTGTCTCATCCAGTTTGTATTCTTTTTTCCAGCCTGGTAAAGATATAATGGTTAAAATAACAGGCTGATGTTCTCAAACCTTTATAAGCATGCACACGCTGTGCTGACTGGGGTTTTGTGAAACTGAAAACTAGAACTATTACCAAACACCTTGTAACTTTACAGTAAGAGCACACACTCAGGATAACAGTATTAGTTGGGTCATACTTAAGTAATAATATTTGAGCTTTCTAATTAAAAATGAATATTTTCTGGTTAACATCAGTAACAGAAACTTTAACTTTGATATCACAATAGTATGACTAATAATTAATTTTATATAATAGGAATCAATATGTTTATAAATAATTTATTCTATTATAACTATTTAGTATTGCGGTATAATTATAGTTTAATTAATATTTGGGATTATAATTATATTTAGTTTAGAAGTTCAGTAATTTTCCTGTGTTTTGTAATTTTTAGTAGTTCTTTAGTAGTTTTATTTCTGTTTTATTTTTAGTTAATTTAGTACATCAAGTTAAACTTAAAATGAGAAATGTTGTCTTGGCAACTAAATTTTTCAGTTAAAGTTCATTTTTATTTCAATATTCTTTTCTTACTAGTTTTAATTTAACTTTTACATAGTTACATAATAACCCTGATAATAAGATGACATATATTTGTAAAATTTTCCCACCGAAATTATGTCACTTCTCAAAGGACAGTGCCACTGAGGAACTGGATGTGTGTGTGTGTGTGTGTGTGTGTGTGTGTGTGTGTGTGTGTGTGTTAAAGGACTAAAATAATGGAAAGAGAAACTGTGCACACCGACTGTCAATTATAACAATGTTTACAATAAATAAATAAACATGTTTGCAAACGTTTCGATTATGAAAAAAATACAGAAATCTTGGAATAATTGTTAATATATTGACTATTTTTCACGTTGGAATTTAATGGCAACATCATTTAAAACCAAGTTAATTATCCAAGGCAATAGCACAATGTATCATTACTGTCTGTTAGAAGCCCGAACCTCTTCATCATCAGCCTAACACCAGGATTAGAGGTTTGTTCAAATTGCCTTTGCAAGCACAACTAAAAGAAAGAAAATGCAGTCGGGGAGGGGAAGGGGACTGAATGTTTTCAAGACCACATAGAAAGAACAAGAGCAACTTTTAAACGAGCGGGAGAGATGAAAACAAAGGATGAGAGCGTGCCATCTCGCTTTGACCTGCAAATGAGGCTGAAATAAAGCTCTGTGAGGCGCGCGCTCCTCCTACATCTCTCCACTCAGCGCGCGCGGCCCCCCGCGGAACACCTTCTGGAGCGCGTGGTGCATACAAAAACACAGACCCGCTGCTGATCCGCTGAATATTCATGAGTGTTTAACATCTGTATGACAGAGAGCCCATCTTCACCCTAGACATCAAACAGCTGCTTTCAAGTTGCACCCGTCGTAGATTTACAATGTTTTTATTTGTAGAAAGATCGTTTTTTTTGCCTCAGAGTTCATACCAGTTTCTTCAAACTTAAAATTTCAAAGCTCTCCTAAAATTGACAGAGTAGGCTACTTAAACTACAAAAGCTTACCTGTACAAACAAGATAAAAGAAACACCAGATGAAAGAAGCAGTTGAATGGAACAGGAATGACATCTGACCTCAAGAACAACTGATGTGGTTTAGGCACATACAGGGATAGAAGTCACGATTTGGGGACCATAAGGTTCTGAAGCTTAAAGTCCACATCAAAAACATGCATTTTTGTAAATTTCAAAGAAATGCACATCAAACATAATTTCAGTTGCAGTGAGTAGTTGCATTCAGTACTACAATATTTGTAAAACTGTGAAAATTAAATGAAATTATTTAATTATTTTTACACTATAATATTATTTCCAGGGTATAACGATTTAAAGAATTACATCACACAATAATTCACAAGAAATCCAAGACTCCAGTCCGTGGTGTGAAGAGAAAAGCTGCAAGCTTGTAAGAAACAAATAAATCACGTTATTTTAACTGTAAACCTTCACTTCTGGCCAAAAATCTATCCCCTGTTGTCCTCATACATTAAAATGCACCGACATATTTGTTTTGAACTGTTTCAGACTGTTTTCGCTTGTAAATAGTGTTTGATATGTGCTTATTTCTCTCCTGAGTCAAACGAGACAAATTTTTCACTAAAGAAAGCAATATTATGTATAGAAGATGAAAGCAATTAGAAATTAAAAATGTCTTGATGGATCTGTTTCTTATAAACATGAATCTTTTGGCTTCACAAGACATTAACTGATAGATTGTGTGGATTATTTGTGGATTATTGTGATGCTTTTATCAGCTGTTTGGACTCTCATTCTGACGGCACCCATTCACTGCAGAGGATCCATTAGGGTGCAAGTGATGTAATAGTACATTTCTCCAAATGGATGACCTGAGGGTGAGTAAATATTCAGCAATTTTTCATATTTGGGTGAACTATCCCTTTAGATTGTTAGATAATGCAGAGAAGTACTTCTGTTGTGGGACTGGCCAAAATTTACATCTTACAAAGGGATACAGGCAGTTTTTTCTTGGTTACTCTAATCAGTCTCGCAAACAAAAGCATGAAAATTCTGCATTAAAACATGAAACATTATACTCATGAAAAGTGCTTATATGAACCATCTAGATGTGAGGACAGAGTATGATGACAGGGCAGATGTCGTCCCTCATGAGTGCTGGGGTCTCCAGTCTTTCTCAGCCACTCCACAGCTGCGTCTCCATGGACACCAGCTGGCCAACCACATCCAGCAGGGGGAGGGGCCAGCGAGGGTGTAGATCACCAGCTGACACACTGGGTGCTTCTCAATATCCCTACTCGTCTCCTCGCTCCTCCGTCCTCCATCCTATGACCCGGAAACCGATCGAACACAGCCATCTTGAAGGACATCTCAATTCTCTAATTGCACCACGAGGAGACGAGGATCGAGGAGGGAGGAGGCTTCATGAGGAGAGATGAGCGAGGATACACAGGTGTATCCTATGCGGAAGTATTTTATCGACTTAACGTGACGCACGTATAAATTCTCCTCCCCCTTCACATCTGTTGTAACAATTTTTATTTATATTTTACCTTTTCACTTCAAATAAACCATGCATATCATATATTTCAAACAGGGCATCTTGCTTTATTAATATTTATTATGAATGTCTTAATTAACAAACTTTAACAACATAAGGGCAGATCCCTTTAATTACAGCTGATGACACTTTGAAGTAACGCTGAAGGGAGCGAGGATAAATAATTTCACTTGATTCAAGTCCTCCATCCTCACGTCTTTTCCTTGCGTCCTTCCCTCGCATCCTGAAAGGGTGGAGCTAAGACACGAGGAAAGGAAGCGAGGAAAGGAAACGAGGATGCATAAATATGAATTGAGAAGCACCCACTCACTCAAGCACATCGAATCCAGCAGATCAGTGACGTCAGAATGTTGACACACGTGATCAAGCATTAGTTATGAACTAGTAACTCACCATCTGACCACATGTCTCTTCCTGGGAAAACTCTCGTCTGTGTAATTAATGATATTTACTTTAGTATCACTGATTGTAACTGATATACCAATATAGTTATTTTTTATTTTTTTTGAGTAATTTTGTTGATTTTGTCATTTTATTAATCATAGTTTTTATGTCTATAATTGATTTTTGTTTATTATTCTTTAAGTTATTTTAGTACTTACGTTTAAGTAAACATTTACTTGTACAAATGTACAGAAATGTTTTCTGTGTACAGTAGTAGCCCAGTTACTGTGTTTACAAACTGTAAAAAGTCTCTAATTTATTCAGGCTTAAATAGAGTATATCTATTATATTTGAGGTTTTAAAAAGGTCCATTGTTTTTACACACATTTCATAAAAAGTAAAAAAAAAAAAAAATCACAATATGATTACTTGTAGTATCTGAGGAGACCTGCTGGAAATTACCCTATAGCGCCATCTGCTGATGCTTACAAAATACTAAACATACTGCCGCATATTGGTATTTACTTTGTGTTACAATTTAGAATGGGCTACCATTTGTCCATTTTCTGGGGGAAATTTTTTTTTTCTAATAACTTTTTTATTTTTTTAATTAATTTGGCAGGTGTTTCCTTTTATCGAAACTACTTGGATGTGATATATGAATATTTTGTGCATGAACATAAAATATTCCATTAGCATTAATACTACCAGGTATTAACTTTGCTAATGAAGGATAACTTTACCTATCCAGTAGGCTACATCTTTAAGTAGCAGAGAGCTGCTGTTTAGTGTGAATTAAGTCCATGATCTGTACTTACTGATAACAAATATACCAAGTCTGATGTCTTACCTGTTATTAAAACTGGGTGGGAGCTGAAAGCCACCCAGAAACTACCGAGTATCATTACAGAGCCTCAAACCATGCGGAAGGGCAAGATTGTCCCTCAGTTCTCTCAGATCGGCTGCATATAGACGTCTGCTGCTGCAGAGGGTAATTTCAGTTTGTGGGTGTTTATGTGTGTGATCCTCCCTAATGTGGTTGTGCTCAAACCACGGGAGCTAAAACCCTCCTGCTAAAAGGAGAAGAATCTTACTGAAACTCTAATGAAGGAACAGCAGACAGCAGCAGAAAACAGAAGCTGTGATACAAAAAAAATCTATTTCAGAACAATACAGAGTTTTCCACAAGAGGTTATCACTGCTGTCCTCGAGCAAAGTAACTAACCCGGGGCTGCTGCATGGGGACAGCCCCTGCAATAAGTGCACTGTAAATAGCCTCAGATAAAAGTGTCTAATTTTTGGACATGTTAGCATGCATGTTGCGTTACAAAACTGCTAGAAACCCTGAAGTTGCAGAGTTTTAGAGGCCAGAGAATTAGACTTTAGCTGGAAACAAGTCAAAACATATTTTACTTCAGCCATATTGTGATTAGTCAGTGTATTTGCCTAGTTTTTATCAAAAGAACGTTGAAGGCCATGTGAACCAAAAAAGCAACTCAGTATCAGTGCAGGTGCAAGTTCAGTGGATGTGAGAGACAGAGTAAATCACAGGGGCATAAATAATAGTTTCATCCAGGCAATTCCAGGATAATATATATTTAGCATTTTATATATATATATATATATATATATATATATATATATATAGCTAATGCTGTGCAAAATCAACAAACATGCTCACATCATACTGCATATACTTTTCAAAAAATAAAGCATGAAAAAAACATTATGAATATTGGGGGAAAAATTTCTATATAATTTTTTACTTTGTATATAGAGTTTTGTATATTATGTGACCAGCACCTGTACATGTACATTTGTATATATATATATATATATATATATATATATATATATATATATATATATATATATATATATATATATATATATATATATATATATATATATATATATATATAAATGTACATGCACAGGTGCTGGTCACATAATTAGAATATCATCAAAAAGATTTATTTCACTAATTCCATTCAAAAAGTGAAATTTGTATATTATATTCATTCATTACACACAGACTGATATAATTCATGATATAATTCAAATGTTTATTTCTTTTAATTTTGATGATTATAACTGACAACTAAAGAAAATCCCAAATGACACTGATATTTTCTGCATTACTGCAATGAGAATTGAGAGGACAAATTTGCTTAATTTTCATAAATGTAATATTTTTATTTTCTTTTAAATTTGGTATAAATTACCCAGACATGTTCTTGACGTTTCATGAGATTCACCCCAAATTGCCTGTTTATTATAAAAAGAATAATAGCATGACAAAGCCATATCTTTACAGATGTAATATTAAATCTACATGTGAACATCAAAGACCTCTGAGATTTAATTGATGGATCAAATGAACAATCAGCAAAAGTCCACACACACGAGAAATAGTCTCCGACTGACAGGCAGAGACAGGCCTACATGTGTGTGTGTGTGTGCATGTTAACTGCTCTTTAATTGAGTCCCTCCACATCTGTGTCCACTCTGTATCCTGACTGAAATAGAAGGGGAGTGAAGGCTGGCAAACAGCTCTGTCATTTAAATAACAAAAATAGCAGTAGAGCTGGGAGGGTCAACCGCTGTAAGCACAGCCAAACATTACAGAGACACATGAGAACTAAACCACAGCATCGCTTCAGTCTCTCTAACAGGAGAAACAAGCTCTCAGAAAACCTCACAGCAACATCAAGTCATGTTAACCTGCTCCTCATAACCAACAAACGTCCCTACTGAAAAAACAAAACAAAAAAAAAACAAGTTTACATGATTTATGCTGGTCTCCTACCCAGGCCAAGCTAATTTAAGATTGTGTCCCAGCTGAAAAGGGGCCAAAAAAGATTAGCCTGACAAGATAAGGAGAGCAGTAAAAGGATTTCTCAGCTGGGAATTTTATACATCACTGCACTATTAATAATGGACTTTTGTGCCTCGGTGGCAACGTCACCAGCGTGACTGCATTTAATTATTTTATCCCACTGGTGACATAAATCTGTTCAAAGAGACTCGTGTGGAAAAATATTGAGGACATTAAACATTTTATTAAATACAGTTGAGCCAATTTACTTCACAAAATTGAACTGGGTAGATATGAGTTAATAGACAGTACACTAACATTCATTATGAAAAAGAAAAAAACAAATCTAAATAATAATAATTTCATCACACAGCTCACAGATGAAGAAACGGTGCTGGTGAAGTGGAGAGAGGGGGAACAGTCCAGAAGGTTTGCAGGAGCTTGTGTTGGTGGGATTGTTCGAGTCGCTCTGTCTACCTGCTGAAGAGCTTCATGAAGCTCTGGAATCCGTCTTCACCGAAGAAATCAAACGTTCCCTCTGAGCTGCCCAGATGAACCACGAGCAGGACCAGCAGACCCAACACCAGCAGAGGAATCAGCAGATTCCAGCCCGATGCCAGGATGTTGTACCACTTGGCCTTGTCTGAGCATTCCTGTGCTGCACGCAGGTCACCCAAAGTCTTCTGATCTCGAGCCTGAAAACAGACAGACGCAAAATGGAAATGAGTCATGCTTTTACAATCAAGGTTCTTCAATGGTTCCTTGCATTAGGTCCAGCAAAAATCTTTCTAGCCTTCTCTACTTAACAGCTCTTTTAGAAATACAGATTCTGTATTCACATCAATGGTTTCGTGAAGAACCAATAGAGGGGAAAGTATCTTTAGATTACTAAAATGTTCTTCACACTGTCAAAAATATGGTTCCTTTAAGAACTGTTCACTGAAAGGTGCTTTGGTAAACCACAGATGGTTCTCTGGAACCTTTATGTTTTTAAGCCATGCATCTCATCTCTGCAGGGTTCTTGAGCTGCTTTATGGTTCTTTGGAGATCAAAAATTCATGTTAGTTCCTTAGGTGGCGTATTTGGTTTCTCTTTAAAGCATCAAATAGAGAACACCTTGACGGTCTTCTGTTGGACCATAAAGCCTGTTTTGGTTCTATTTAGAATCTTGCTGCTCCATCATGTCATCCAGGAATATTTTTGAACAGGTTTGAAAGCCACAAAGACATTGGTGTTTGAGCTCACCTTGATGGAGTAGATCAGAGCCATGAATCCCAGGCAGCAGAAGTTGACGTAGAGAGTGTTACAGAGCGACCAGATCAGGTAGTCGTTTGGTGGCTTCTTGCCCACATGGCTCATGTTGACCACTGTGGAGCCTCCAGCCTTACGGCCGGACTTACAGTTAGTGAGCGGCGTGCAGTCATTCATGTAGTTGTATGTGGCGTTATCCATCCTTGGAGGTCAGGGGTCGAAACTCCTGGGAGAACCAGAAGAGGAACTACTGAGGAGAAAGATCAGGACACCTCTTATACACACTGCAGATAGGTGGAGTCAGAGACAGAGTGATGGAGAGAGAGGACAGTCATTATGTGGTTGCTGCTACAGAGATCAGGGCAGGGTGCTGCTTCTATACATGGACCACTTTCAACAAAACCGCTAGGTTTGTCAAAAACCGCATAGTTATCATTTTAGCAGACTGTTATTAAAGAATTTGAAATAAATATAAATGCCTAAAAATTAATTAATACAACTTTAAACTTCTTAGTGGGTTACAAATGTTACGTTACTAGATGTCTGATGCATTTTTATTTTTTTTAGAGGTAAGTAAGAGTGTTTCACCTTTTTCTTTAGACCGGAAACAGAGAATGGTTTTTAGAGGGTAGACATGTGGATGGGACACAAGCTGTACTAGAACCTGCATCTTAATCGGAACACCAAAGCTCACATGTTTAGGAAGCATGTGTGCTACAGCTGTACATACAAAACCCCCCATAACATTCATTTAGGTCACCACTGTGTCCTGTTAGAAAATATTAGGCTCTGGGGTTCCTGTGATAGAAAATGGCACCACCTACTGTGGAAGAAACTTACAAAGCACTTGTCCCTGTTAAATTTTAAATTAAAATTTAAAATATACCAAATTATATTAAAACCTTTGAACTCCATTGTAGCTTTCAAATCTCACGCTTCCGAGAAGTCACATTTAAAAGTCATGGCAATGTGAATTTAGCGAATTTCCTGAAAATTCAGGCTTTTAAAAAGTGAGTAAAACAAGGACACATTTTTTTTTAAGAAAAAGACCAAAATGAAAAAGAAAGCAACCAGGATTTCTAAAATGAACCCAAAACTCAGTCATAGAGATCAAATATCCAGTTTTATTAATTACAAGATGTCCAAAGATGTTACATTCGCAATATCAGAACTGAATTATATTCTGTTAAGGCAAAAGGGACGGAAAGAGTTAATTTCTCTTATTTAAAATTAAACGGCATTAGTAGCCAAGATATAAAGAAAAAAAAAAAAAAAATCAACAAACCATCAAAAGGCTCACATATTATTAATGTTAAACACATATGCTGTTCATTCTCAAATTATTATTTGCTACATTTTGCATACAATCAAAATGTAGAAATATACTGAAACAGGCTGATAGTTCAGGATTAGCTCAAACTTGCATATTCATCAAAGGCCTCAATTTGGTTTGAGAGCATTAATCATGATTAAGGAATCAGTGCTGCATTTGCTAATATCACTTATGTTGTGAACTGGCCATATTAGATATGATTTCTGTATTTCTACAGTACGCAAGGAATGAATTAAACATCATGACTCTATATCACACTCTATAAGAGAATGAATGTGTTTGTGTGTGTGTGTGTGTGTGTGCAGAGAGCACTCTGAAATCACATCTTAGAAGCTGCAGCCACAGCGGACGGTCCACCACGAGAATAAACATGAATAGTGTTCTGGAGAGATAAAGAAAGAAAAAGAAAAAGAATGATCAAATAAAGCTTAATGCCACCACAAAATAAAATTAATTAGTTCTGACTGTTCATCTTGCAAGTTGCAATTGTGACTTTTTTCCTCATAACTCTGCATGTCTACAGGTCAGGTGTCTAAAAATGCAGAGGAAAAAATAGAATTGCAAGATAAACGAATAATTCAGAGATAGGTAACAGCGTAAGAAAAAAAATCCTTTTGCCCCGAATAAGCTTTCTATATTTTAGTACCATTGAAATGCTATTATAATTTTTGTCATATTTTGAATTTATACATTTAGGTTAATTTTGAAGCATATACAGTATTTTTTTAAACGTATAGTATTATAATGTTTTATTTCAGCTTTTTATATTTTCATTAACTATTTTTTATGGTTTTACTCATAGTTATAATAATTAAACTTACTAACTATAACTATTTTGATAACATGCTGTAAAAAAATCTTCAAAACTGTAAATAATAGATTATTGAAGTACATTTACCAAGAAAATTCTATTTTAGTCTTTAGTCTATTTTTTTGTGCTTACCATTTCTTTGTAATTAATTGTAAAATTTACAAGTAACTTCTAAAAAAATTTTTTTTTTTCAGTGTACATGAATGTGTGTGAGACTGACTGAATGTTTTCTACCTTTTTCCCTTCAGCGTTGTATTTATCCAGGAGACTTTGAACGCGAGTGCCGTAATCAGGGTGAACGGCCATCAGGTTTTCCACCTGCAAAAATCCATCTGAATCATTCGGAATCAAATGGTTTTTTTTTTTCTAGGCATGTTCATATATTTCCTGAAAAACTGCTAATGATAAGTTTGACTAGTTTTCATGAGATTTACGATAGCAAAACATCTCGCAGTACCAAGAACAAAACTTCATACCATGCGTTTCTGAATAAACAGTTGAGCCCCTTTCAGATGGCCGGCCATGTTCTGACACAGACGCTCTCGCTCGGCTTCTTTCAACACCTCCGTGAAGAACGTGCGCACCTGCAGAATGCATCAGTGCATCAGAACTCACCATCCTTGTGATTATTCATACACAGACGCACACACATTCACCAACAAACCTGTGCCACATTGTCATCGTCTGCGCTGTTGTATCGGTCCACATCAGGAGACACTTTACACTTGGACTCGATGAAGCACGGCTGGGTCTCAGGAGCACTGAAGCTGTTGGGGAAGTAGTTAGGAGCTCCCCCTGCATGACAGGAGAGGAACTAGTGTCGTTTTGCCACAACAAGAGGTTAATAAAAAAATTAAACGGCCAATGAAATGCAAGTTTGGTTCACAGGTCTTGACATTCCAAACAGATGTTGCATGTTCATCTGACTCACTTTTAAGAGACTAATACCAGCTCTAACTCAAAACCAAACACAGCATTGGACATCCCGTGTTTGGAGTGTGTGTTACTCACCCTGGTTGTCGTACATGCACATGGGTCCATCTCTCTGGTAGTTTGCCACTCGGGTGCGGTAGGGGCAGTTGACGGGCAGTTGGAGGTAATTCGCTCCGAGCCGATGCCTATGTGTGTCTGGATAAGAGAAAAGACGCCCCTGTGGCGACAGAATTGAGTAATTGCAGTATTTAGTCAGTCTAGCCATTCTTGCAATTAGTTATTAGTCACTGATGGTTTAATCCAAAGTGATTTACAGGATGCTTATTACAAGTACGCAGAGCTTAAGTGTCTTGCTCAAGGACAAAATAGTGAACAAGCATCCTTTTGTGCATTTTAAACTTGTGCAAACGAACTTATGAAACGTGTCTGGGTAGGTTGATAAATAAGTTTTGTGACACATTAGTACAAACATACCTGCAGCATCTTGTCCGGGCTGGGCTCAATGCCAGGCGGCATGTTACTGGGATCAAACGCCAGCTGCTCGACCTCAGCAAAATAGTTGAGAGGGTTTCGGTTCAACACAAAGCGTCCCACAGGAATCAGAGGGAAGTCTTTATGGGGCCACACCTGAAAGATACAGAGCCAGTTATTCAGATAGACACACCTACATCTCATTCTTTACTATGAAGAACGAGTTATTTCATCAAAACTATAAGAGAGCACAAATGGATACCTTAGTCAAATCAAAAGGATTCCACTGCCAGTTCTCCGCCTGCTCAAAGGTCATGACTTGGATGTAGAAAGTCCAGGATGGGAAGTTGCCGTTGGAGATGGCATTGTAGAGATCTCTGATGGAGTAATCCGGGTCGGAAGAAGCCAGACGGTCAGCCTCTTCAACTGGCAAATTCTTAATGCCCTGATCCGTCTGAAACACAAGAATGAGTGATAATGCAATTAATTAAAACTTGATATTGACTATTATTATTACAACTTTTATTATTATGACTAAAGAATATAATGCCGATCAACCTAGACAATTTACATCCATGCTTTAATTCATACAGTGTAAAAGTTCTGTTGTGCAATGTTTTTTTTTGTTGTTGTTGTAAATGAATTGTAATACTTTAAATTGATTACATTTTAAATTGTTGATTAAATTGTTTAATTAATTTCAATGCATTTGTATCAACTGAATTAATTGTGAATTAATTTCAATGCAATGTATGTATTAAATCATAAAACAGAATTCATAAAAATAAAAAAAACAGAATTTGGGATAAACTGAAATGGATTTAATGTGGGAAAGTCTTCTTGGAAACAAATAGTTATGTTTACACTGAGGTCTAACAAACATTTGGAATGCATTTCTTTCTCCATTAATGATATGAAATGAATATCGTGGTAATATTTTTGGCCGTAATTAAACATCAAATGTGTTCTGTTTGTCTGTGATTTTGTCACTTTGTGCTGTAGACTTTGTACACAAACAACAGTTCGTACCTTGTAGTGGAACTTGCAGTACACCGACTGACCCTGAGCATTGACCAGCTTGAAGGTATGCGATCCATATCCGTTCATATGACGGTAGCCATCCGGAATTCCCCGATCGCTGAACAGAAAAGACACCTGCACATACGTATACATCTCCATGAGCGGGACATTCTACAGGAAACGCAAAAGTGAGCAACTTCTGCAGCTGTACCTGGTGCAGCGATTCGGGACGTAAACTCCAGAAATCCCAAACCATATCCGGATCCTTCACGTGAGTCTGCGGATTCCGCTTCTGAGAGTGGATGAAGGACGGAAACTACAAACACAACACACATCGACTGTTAATACTGGGGCTCTTGATGTCACACCAGGGAGTGCGTATAGATTATGTCTCTCACCAGAAGTGCATCCCTGATAAAAAAGATGGGGGTGTTGTTTCCTGTAAGATCCCAGTTGCCCTCATCGGTGTAGAACTTCACTGCAAAACCTCGAGGATCTCGGACGGTGTCTGCTGACCCAGACTCACCAGCTATAAACCAACAAATTCACATTTATGAAGGTGCAAAGGTGGTGCTTTATACTTTTTGTAGATATGCAAGCAAGAGCATGTTCCAGTCACAGTGTTTCTAAGAAAACATCAAAACAATCGATCAATACAGAGTACAGACTCCACTGTTTCAGTTCAATTCAAGGTTATTTATATAGCTCTTTTTACGATAAAAATCACTGCAAAGCAACTTTACAGAAAACTTAAGTTTCTACAATGTTTAGTAGTAGCTTATCAGTGGTGACTGTCAGTTTGTGTGAATATGACAGAAATCAAAGACGTAGTAAACCAGACGATGACAGTATTAACAGCAATTATTATATGATGTAATCACACTTAAAGCAAAATTTGTTAGTTCTGTATGTTGTTTCAGGGTTAGCATCATCCTAGGTCCTCTGAGGGGGTGACATCCTCTCTTCTCAGGTGTTCGGAATCCAGAATGAAGCTTGTGTAAATCCTGGTTACCATGGGAAGTAAATCCCATGGCGAAACAAATGTTGTAATATCTTAACAGAAACGTACCCACAGTGGAAAAACGAACAGCGATGGGTGTTGTCTTTCCCACATGTTCGAACACTTTGGCTTTGCAATAGCGTGTGATGTCATGGGTCACTTCGAAGTAGCCAAAAGCTCCTGTGAAGAGAAAGAGAAAAGATTTAGTTTTAAGGTCATACCCTCCTTCAAATCAAATACAAGCTCTAAAGTGCCCCACTACTGTCTATCTAATCAGAACACAGCTCTCATGTGCACTAATACTGTCAAATTAAATCAAAATGACAGCAAAACATTTATGATTACAAAATATTTATATTTTATATAAATGCTGTTCTTTTGTATTTTCTATTCATCAAGGAATCTTGAAAACAAAAAAAATCAATACAATATTTGTTTCCACAAAAAATATGAAGCAGCACAACAGTTTTCAACATGAGTACAACATCAGCATATATCAGAATAATTTCTGAAAGATCACGTGAGAGTGAAGACTTTGCATCACAGTAATAAAATGCATGTTAAAATATATTACAAAAGAAAATATATATTTAAAAATTATAATAATATTACAAAATATTACTGCTTTTTTTAATCAAATAAATGCAGCTTTGGTGGGCATTAGAGACTTTCTTAAAAAACATTTTTTTTTAAATCAGACCTGCTCCTTTTGCGTGCACGACTCTCTCTGGTATCCGCTCTCGGTCAAAGTGGGCCATTTCATCAGTAAAAACCACATCCTGGACCAGCAGTGGCCCCCGAGGACCCGCCGTCATTGAGTTTAACTTGTCCCCTACCGGGACTCCAGCTCCAGTGGTCAGGACATCCGGCCGCTGGGAAAATACAATATGAGACAGAATAGCAACACTAAATCTAATTAAAATAACAAATAAACAAACCAAATCATTGTATTCACTGAACTCAGCATAATATGTATTTTAAATGTTTATTCAGCAGTAAATCCTTTGAAATAATGTCATAATATTAGAAATATTTAAATTTAAAGATTGAATGTATTATATTAACCATTATAATAAAAAAACATTTAACTTGAATTGATTAAAACTAATTTAACATCTGTCACACCAATACAAATTTTATAAAACTATACTGGCAAAAATATATATATTATTTTATAGTAATCTGGCCTGAAAATAGTGATTAAATAACTATAAAGGTTTTTTTATCTACTTATAAAATTACAAAATTTTAAATAACATTTTAACTGTAGCAGTAACTTCGTTAAATAAACAAAGAGAAGAGAGGCTTATCTGGCTTTTCACAACATAACAGGTATTATAAAAATTGTATTCGAAATTTTGATTTGATGAGCGAGGTGTCAATCATGTTAATGACCAATCACGTTAGAGAAGAGTGGGACGGGCGGGGGCTCTACCGTCTTCCGTCAAATATTGAAATTATGTAATAAACCTTATCTGTTTTGCGCTTAATTTTGTACATTTTGACTCGCGAACCATTACAGATTCAAAACAACCAACCATGCACATAAATAAGACCGTGGAGGGGATGCAGTTTTCATTACGCAATCCAGCATCTGACTAACGTTAGAGTTTTGTACAATTATATATATATATATATATTGCACACTATATACCGCATTCATTCGTAACAAGTAGGCATAAGTTAACAAATATCAAAAATATATGATAAATGTTTATTTGCAGTGCGATTATTCAGTCTTTTGTCACTGCATTCATAACAAGTATAACTTTCAGATATGAATTTCAGAAACAAAGACGTTTTTATTTAAAACAACGCAACACTTTAGTGTAATTTACAGACGTTTTGCACATCAAAACACGAATATATCAACAAATACTTTCGTGTTAGTGCGTTACAATCCTGCAACCTTTGCCACAATTTCTCACTGCACAATAAACCATTAAAATAAACGATTTAAAACTATTTAACGCACACAATCTCATACTAAGGATATACAATCTCTGAATTCTGCAGCAGACCTGAGAGCCGCGGCCGTCCTTCCACAGTTTCATCTGATCCGTCGCTTTATCTCTGTCTGCCATTATTCAGCTCTTCAATGACGCCCTAAACACGATACTACACTTCTGCGGACCCAAACCACGCTTTTATTTATTAAGTTCGGTAACAGTCTGTTCTTTGCACGTGAACCTTACATGACCGCCACCAAACAGTATTCACCAACCCAGTGACGTCAGGGTTGCCAGGTCTTCACAACAAAACCCGTCCACTTGCTACTCATAATTAGCCAATAACTAAATGGGTTCCCGACTCCAGGGAGAAAATACACGTTTTTGGTAGGGGTCCCCTGGTAAAATTAGCATCCCAGGGTCTAAATATCACGTTATTGGGGACGCTTTATACTTGCTTCAATCCGCGGCAACAGTATTAACGTGTTGCGGATTTGGCAACACGTTATAGAAATAGAATAAAAGAAAGATAAATGTGCGGGCATATGTGAACCCTTGTCTTTTATTGGTCAAGCACGATGGGTTTACACAATAATTGTTTTTATACAGTCCATGCTTTTAACTCAGCAGTGTGCATTTTTTGTACAACTGCTAAATGTTCTGTTGTTCACGTGATGCATGTTACATTTCTCAGCGCTTTACTACATGGACCAGTCACAATTGTTGGGGATGTCATCGTAACCTCATTGACAGATTTGTTTGGTAAAAATGATAAGAAGGTGTGAGATTGCAATATACGTTTCCTCTATCGTTACTTTGATAGAAGCATAATTTCTATTAATTTCCAATAATTGATTTGAATGAACCTTAACCGCTGTGTGCATCGCCCTTTTACGGGACTGTTAAGAGGAGAGAGAGGAAGAAAACCCTTCTATAACACGAGTTGTCTTCAGAGTTTTTTATTTAAATGATAATCTTTGAAGTGATTATAATAATAATAAATGTTGATCAGAAGCAAATATTTTGCAGCTGTGTTAAAATCTTAGGTATCTAACTTTGTGGATACGGTATTTATCAACCCATAATACAAATAAACTTTAAGACATCATCGAACTCCTTATGGTCAGAAAAATCAGAATGAAAAAGAACCTTACAAATGGAATAGCTGGTGGAACACAAGAAATAGGGAAGTTGATGTTTGAAGCTATAATTGTTTAGAATAGTAACCAAAATCGAATAAATGTGTAATAAATTCTTATGGTTAAATGGACTTATATACTTATTACAAGGATAATGATGATGATTTTAAAATGAATTTATTTTACTTTATTATTAAACAAAAAAATATTTGGCAGAGTTCATACTGTAAAAAAAAAAAAAAAAAAAAAAAAGTCATGTTTGGGTAAAGTGCTGACCATTTTGACTTAGCTTTAATGACATAATTGTTGCTAGTAATGAGAAAGTTTCTAAAAAAAATGATTAGTACATATTAATACCATTTATAAAAAAGTAAAGGTATTTTCAAACAAGATTTCACCAAAAACATTGTCTGAATATTTTGTCAAATACTTAAAAAACAAAACAATAAAAAGTGTTTTTATTATATAAATATATAATATAATATATATATATATATATATATATATATATATATATATATATATATATATATATATATATATATATATATATATATATATATATATATATATATATATATATATATATATATATATATATATATATACATACATATATATATATATATATATATATATATATATACATACATATATATTAAAGCCATAGATGAGATAGATTTTGCTGGTCATTGTTATATTGGTGATGGGAAACATCAAATCCTCCAGAACTGTTCACCAAGCTTACAATTAAATTTAATATTTGAAACCACTAATTTACTTTTCTCTCACATCTCACACACAAAAATAACAATTGACTTCATATGAAACAAACCACATAAAGCATTTTTATTTAAATAATTTATTTGATTGCAATATGTCCTACAGTACATGTGCATGCATTGTAAAGTTGTTTAATCAATCTTTAAATCTTTTAACATTCACCAACATTAGACGTACACGGCAAATGAGAATATTGCTTCTATTCGGGTGAATTTGGCACAGAATGAAGTTTAATGGTGACAAGCTTAAAATATTGTTAGTAGTAAAAATGTATCACAGCATTTGCAGCTCATCATCAAATCAACTGACTGCAAAAAGCTCAAATCTGATATTTATTCTACAAAACATTTGAGGTGTTTCGGATGTAGGATGTGATTCATATATTTTGGTATTAAGTTTTTACATTCTGTCATCAAAATATTTAATTATTGCGGCAGTTTAAACATTTTTAGATTTTCTTTCGTGCCAAAGAAAACTGTGAAAGGAAATATACATTAATTTATACATATTTCAATTTGATATGAATGTGTGTATTTTATACAGTGTTGGGGTAATGCATTACAAAGTACAAAACTACAAAGTGCAGCTTCCTGTGATTAAATAAAGTAAGAGGTTTTGCTTTATTTTT
The DNA here is from genome assembly GCF_963082965.1 of Carassius carassius. Taxonomy (NCBI): domain Eukaryota; kingdom Metazoa; phylum Chordata; class Actinopteri; order Cypriniformes; family Cyprinidae; genus Carassius; species Carassius carassius. The sequence continues at coordinate 4,166,295 of NC_081804.1, read as the reverse complement.
CAGAAATCCAGTAACAGTTACTGTTTTGTAGATACTTATAAGATACATATATGATTTTAATGTACTAAGGCTAATTTAACAACTATTTTTAAGGTCCAACAACAAATATACTATTGATCAAAAAGCGCTATCTTTCATTTCAACAAAATGAATGGTAGAGAAGAGTGGTTCTCTTGTGAAATGAGAAATACATTGTACTGTAATATGCATGTTATGAATCCAAAGTAATTCAAATGTAAATCCTGGCTAAATAAATCAATAATGTGCTGCAGTCTAAACTTGAGAAACTGGCCACATAAAATTCATCTGTTTAAGTTTGGATGTAAAAAAATTATGATTTAATTAATTAGTGCATAATGTTATTACTGCTCACAGTATCTAGCAATCACATTGCTATACAAAACATAACAGGTAATTATTAAAAGACTACTGTTTTTAGCAACTTCCCCATCACTTATATTATAAAATACTTGCACGCTCCCCAATGGTAAAATGCATTAGTCAAAATAAATAAATAAATGTGGTACTTTAAATTTACACAAATTACTTCAAATAAACTGGAGGACTAAAAATAAAAAACATATACGTGATGTGGCTCAAAGGCGCCACTGTTAGGCTAATAAGCGTTATTGCACTTGCCTGAGAAAAAGGACAGAAAGTCCCAAGGACCGGTCCTCCGGAGCGGGTGCCACATTGAAACTGGTTTCCAAAGAGTCAGACACAGAGAGACAGATACAGACACAGAGAGTCAGACACAGAGAGACAGAGACAGACACAGAGAGACATAGACAGACACAGACATAGACACAGAGAGACAGAGACAGACACAGAGAGACAGAGACAGACACAGACACAGAGATTCTTTTTGCTGATCTTTCTGCCATCCTGGAGCAGGTACACCTTCACAAACGGATCCGTTCACATGGAAACAGACAAAATTCAGTATATGGTTTTCGCACATTGCGTTTACCAAAGTAGGAGATGTACCTTGATTCAATTTTTGGAACACCATTCCATTTCCAATTATTTTATCCCTAATACTAACTCTTACCGATAATCAGTGGGTATAAATATTGCTTCACACCTGCTGTGGTCTCTCCGTTAGTCCAGACCAGGTTCTTGGCTTTGGCAATGACCACAGTGAGACGTTCTGCAGTCGGCAAATAACTGAGAGACAACAGGATCTCACCGACAGCATCCACAGCCTGAGAAACATAAAACCAGCTTCATCAAGTGAATCCATTTTTTTAACAGTTTCTGTGAACTGAACAAAATGATTCAGCAAGGACTGGACTTCTTATTACTACATATAGAAAATACAAATCTGGCATTAAATATCTAACCATATATATATACCACCCCAGGTACCCTAGCAACTACATAACACCTTAGCAACCACCCCGGGTACCCTAGCAACACCCTAGCAGTATTAGAGAAGACAGATTTCATATAGTGAGGACACTGTAGAAGAGATCACACTTTTTTATTGACGTTTCCATTTTTTTCTCAGAGTGGAGCGTTCAGGTTTGATGTACCTTGCTGATGTCCTGCAGGTAGAGCCAGTTTTTAAACGGCCGGAACATCAGGTCCAGATCCGACAGTTTGAGTTCTGCCACTCCAGCACTGGTGCTCCGTTCATCTGAATCCACACCAAAGGTGGAGAATCGCAGACTGTTCTCCTCCAGATTTACTGAAGCCAATGGAATAGAGAAGCGCTTGTCAAACACCACGGTGAAGGCATTTCTCTGGACCTGCAGAAGAGAATGACAGACAGAGATGTTTTATTATTACTGAAGATATTAATCGCCAGCTGGGGATCAAAGAAGAAAGGATGTGTTTTCATTTTATTTTAATTTATATTACACCCTTTTAAAGATCCTTAGAATTAAGTTTAACGTTTTTGTAAATTTTATTTATATGAGCTCTGCTCTGATTGGCTGACCTCTATTCATAAAAGACAGTATTGGTATTGTTAACTAAAACTAAAACCATTACAAATAATTTTTGTTAATTTAAATAAAGTAGAAATAAAATAAAATCTAAATATTAGATGAAACACTTACATTTAAAAACATTACATTAAAATTAGAAATGCTGCCTTGGAGACTAACTTAAACTACTAAGCCTACATAAAAATAAAAATATACAAAAATATTAAACAAAACAAAAACTAATCAAAACAACAAAAGTACATTAAAAATAATAAAACTAATTAAGAATAAAACACATATTGTCACAGTGTCTGGGTTGTGTTCCCTGGGTTTCCACTAGGTGTCCTCCTTTCCCACGGTGTCTGTCACCTTATCACTTCCTGTTCCCTTATTTGGTCACCTTCCTCTTTGTTGAGTAATTGATTGTTCCCCACCTGTCTCCTGTTCCCTCATTATCCTTCTGTGTATTTATACCCGGTCTGTCTGAGTCTGTGTTACGGAGTCCTTGTTTAATGTCCTATGATTATTCATGTCTGTCGCTTCTTGCCTTGCCTTACCTTACCTTGTCTTCGTGTCTTGTTTATGTTGGATTTGGATATTCTGGTTTTGACCCTGCCTGGACTGTTTACCCCTTTGGATTACCCTTTAAATAAATGACTTACCTGCAATTGGTTCCCTCTCCTGTGTTTCCTGTAACACCGAACGTGACACATATATACATATATATATATATATATATATATTTTTTTTTTTTTATATGAATAAGCACTAGCCTATAACAGAATAGGACTGATATTGGCGCCAAACACTGAAAAGACTTTGATATATTAATGTATTCATGGTTTTTAGATCAATATAAAGATTAAAACTGTACATATGAAAATAAAAGCTAATTCATAATACTAATAAATACTGTAAGGGTATTTTAATAAAACAACACTGATATAGTTGCTGAACACTAAGTAGACTATTAAATATTAATGTGTTCACTGATGTGACTTCAATATCCAACAGTTTTATCAGTAAATGCATCTATTAAACTTTAATATCAAAGGAGCAAGAAAAATCTAAATTTTTCATAACAAGACATTAGTCCTATGGTTTAATACCTGCGTGGCCCCCAGGCTGATCTGCTGAGGGAGCAGTGTGACGGTGATGTAGCAGCCCAGGAAGTTCTCCTCTTCCTTCTCCAGCAGGTCTTTCCCCTGGTGCAGTGAGACGAGCAGAAGCGACGCTCGAGTGTCCAGCTCCAGCGTGACCTCCAGCTGTCCCCCCGTGAAGTCCTGCCCGAAGGTCCCTGAGACCATCTGGGGTGTCCAACAGCTGGAGCCTCGGCTTTCGGCTCGCAGAGGAACCCCTCCGCTGGTTGGAAGATGCAACCCTCTGCACGAACACCAGTGAGTGTCATATAATAAACAGTTTTTTGTTTCCAAAATTAAAAGATTATCTTTTATTTGTGATTGTACAAAATTCTAATTATTATAATACTTATATATTGTAAATTGTATAATGGTGGAGGCTATATATATATATATATATATATATATATATATATATATATATATATATATATATATATATATATATATAGTATAAATACAAATTTTAATATTTAAATTATATTATATTTTATGTATTTGTCATTATATTAAAATGATGTACAGTACAGACCAAAAGTTTGGAAACATTACTATTTTTAATGTTTTTGAAAGAAGATTCTTCTGCTCATCAAGCCTACATTTATTTGAACAAAAATACAGAAAAAAAAATTAATATTGTGATATATTATTACAATTTAAAATAATTGTTTTAAAATTTATTATACTTTAAATTATCATTTATTTCTGTGATGCAAAGCTGAATTTTTAGGATCATTATCACATGATCCTTTAAAAATCATTCTAATATGATGATCCATTATCAAAGTTGGAAACAGTTCTGCTGCTTAATATTTTTTCAGAACATGTTGTACTTTGTTAGGATACTTATGAATTATTATATATGTTTAAAGTTAATATAATTCATATTTACTTATTTTTTTTCCCATAAAACTCTAACCAGATGTCATATTATAACATGACAATTTAAAATAAAATAAGAAAAAAATATATATAATAAATTTATTTGTATGTTTTACTGTTTCTCACATTTTCTGTGGACCCCTTATAGATGCCAGTTTGAAAACCCCTGCTTAACTTAATTACAGAAATGTGCTTTGATTACCTTCTGTCTGATCTCAGAGTGGGAGGAGCCGTATTTCTCTTGCAGGTAGCGGAAGTGGAAGTTTGGGTACGGCGATGGAGTCGGGATTGAGCCAGATTTATATAGTTTCCACAGATTCACTATAACCACAGCAAATAAAACCAGGAACCCTGAGACAAACAAACACACCTCCCAGCCAGGTGGGTTCAACACCACTGACACACACACACACACACACACATACACACTTACAATCAGAAACTCTCTTAGAGGGATGCATGTGAAATCAAAAGGAGACTGACGGATGACTGCTCACCGCTCAGATGATATTCAGAAATATCCTGACCCTGCACAGACATAATGCCACCTGAAACACAGCACAACACACTCTTAAACACTTCCTCATAAATTTACCACACTAATCATCGTTACACCCGTTACTGTATAAACCACAATGAATATTTATGACCTACTTCAAACAGTCCCTTATAAATAATCTACTGTGGGTGCACCACAGTAAAGTTATGGACGTTAATAATAAGACTATGATACTACAGTACTTCTAAATTATAAAAATATTCATTCTCCGAGGTTTTTAAAAGAATACCGTGATATTACCTTTGCACAAATAGTAAAATACCACAAATACAAACATGGTAACATGGTGTCATAGTACATGCAAGAAAGGCCAAAAAAAATGGTACTTTCATGGCACATGTCCAAATAACAAAAAAATACCATAGTATTACCACAGAAAGTATGAAAAGTACTATGGTATTACCATGGTAAAAATAAATACATGTTAAAAATGTCCTGTTGCCTTGGTGTATGTAAATAAATGTACAAAAAAAACATATATAACATGATAATGATAATAACATGGCCCACATTTAAATACTATTAAAATATCACAGTTTTTACTATGGTACATATATAAAAATATCACGGTATTACCATGAATGCAAAGCAAATGAAAAAAAAAATGTGGTGCTGTCATGGTGCACATAAATAAATGTCCAGAAGAACATGGTATTATTACTGACGGAAGCTTTCCTCTGATACTGAAGCCTGATTTGTTCATATTCCTGTAACTGAATGAACCAATGGAGCCCCATAAGAGTTTGGAGAGACTGTTTGAAAGAAAACATGATTTTTACCATGCTACAAATAAAAATAAAAAACAGCTTTATCATCATACTCATCCAAGAAATCATGGTATTATACTGGCAATAAATGAAGATTATAAAATCTAGATGTTGTAAATTATTTTATATAATATTTATTTAATATTATTTAATTTAATATTAAAGGGTTAGTTCACCCAAAAATGAAAATAATGTCATTAATAACTCACCCTCATGTCGTTCCAAACCCGTAAGACCTCCGTTTATCTTCAGAACACAGTTTAAGATATTTTAGATTTAGTCAGAGAGCTCTCAGTCCCTCCATTAAAGCTGTATGTACGTTATACTGTCCATGTCCAGAAAAGTAATAAATACATCATCAAGAATTTGTTAAAGCATCGAAAATACATTTTGGTCCAAAAACTATGACTTTATTCAACATTGTCTTCTCTTCTGTGTCTGTTGTTAGCGCGACTGCTGTGACTGCTGACGCTGCTGATGTGTTATCTTTGTTATTGGGAGCACCAGAAAACACTTCAGCAGCGTCATACGTCAGCAGCGTCGTGAACGCGCTCACAACAGACCCGGAAGAGAAGACAATGCTGAATACAGTCGTCATTTTTGGACCAAAATATATTTTCGATGCTTCAACACCCTCTGATGTCACATGGACTACTTTGATGATGTTTTTCTTACCTTTCTGGACATGGACAGTAGACCGTACACACAGTTTCAATGGAGGGACTGAGAGCTCTCGGACTAAATCTAAAATATCTTAAACTGTTTTCCGAAGATGAACGGAGGTCTCACGGGTTTGGAACGACATGAGGGTAAGTTATTAATTACATAATTTTCATTTATGGATGAACTAACCCTTTAAGAATAACATTGATATAAATTAGTGTATATAATACATAGAGCTACTATATACTCTATTTTTTAAAACTCTATCCAGACATTTATTATAAAGAATTTATTTTTCACTATTAAAATACATTTTGTAATTTTTTATCCTTAAAATTTTTAGTGGAACTTCTGCAGACTCCGGTTTTGGTATTATATAAATGCTCGAAACATTTTAATGGTATTTATAAATGTATAGTTATTTGTTTGATTATTTTTATAGAAATACTTTGGTACTTATTGCAAGTGGAATTATTATATTTCATAATCTTTCTCTCTTTTTCATTCCTTTTTTGATGAGAGTGGTGATTTTATATAATTTTATTATAGGAAGTGAACTGCAGTGGGTATTTTGGGCAGAATCTATGGTCACCATGGTAAACTGTTATAAGTCATAATCTTATTTTTCAAATCTGAGAAAGACACTTGAGACAGAAAAAAATGTAGTTAGGTCTAAAGAGAGAGAGAGGAAGTGAGAGGCGTTTATGCTGTGAGTCACGCCGAGACTTGTGGGTAATCAGCTGAAGCAAGCAGCAGGAGCAGAGATTTCTGTAGATTATGACAACAGGCCAATTAAAGCTTCGGAGGTGCACTCACACATGCACTCGCAGGGTTCAGGGCATTATGGGTTTCACATGTCTGCGGTCAAATGAATAGGTGTTGAAGGCACTGTCAGGAATATCAGCAGCAGCTCTGTGTATCGTCTGTAATGACTACAGGATCACAGATGGACACACACACACACACACACACACTTGGATCAGTGATTATGTCTGGACGCCAATATCCCAAAATAATTTCCCAAATGGCACAATGACTTGTGAGCTGTAAACCATCTTACTGATAAACAATGAATAATTGTTGAAATAATGAATAAATAAATAAAATTAATTAATTAAAAATAAATATGAATCAATGAAATAAAAAATAAATATGAAGAAGTTAATAAAAAAATATGATTGAATAAATAAAATAGATAAAATGAATGTGGATTTTCGGTAAAGTGAAAACACAAAATCAACAGTGTTATATATATATAGTCATTATTTACTCATCCTTGTGCAGTTATTTGAATGTTTATATACTATTATAGAATTTATAAAAAAATTTCAGTCTTCATTGTCATTTATTTTTCAGCCTTCAATTTTTTTTTAAAAAGCACCAATATATTTATATTATCGTTTAATACTGTTATTAAATATGACTAAATACTATTTATATTATTTATGCATGAAAGCCTAAACTCAAAGTTAATACACTGGAAAAAGCATCTAATCTGATTCTAAAAACATTGAAAACAAATGGATTTTCTTCTAAAGCCACTCTCCACCAACAAGCGCTGGAATCAATCCCTTGAACTCTAAACCGAGCGAGCGTGCGTGCGTGCGCATGACCGCGAAACGCGCTAATCATTCAAACATGATTGTTTTCAGCGGACAGCGCTGCATTCAGAGCAGATGATATAGTGTCCGTGATCAGAAGCGGATGGAGAGGCTCCAGTCTGCACTGTCAGCTACTCTCACACAGGACTGAAGCGAGCGAACGCTAATAAATCAAGAGTGCTTTTAATCTCCAGAAGAACACTTTCACTGAAACACAAGTGAAGACAGATGCTGCCTGGAGAAAGAGTCTATCACGATCACTATGACAACCACCCGAGTCGCGGGCACGCGCACTGCATCAGCACCTGAACTTTCAGTTCCTCATCGAACCAAAATCAACAGGCAGAAAAACGCATGACAATAATTCTGCAGCGCATGTGCTTAAAATAAATCAAAAAGGAAATAAATGACTGTATGAGAGAATCAGCATATATAGTCATGTGCATACACTTGCAGCATATGCACGTGAAATATGAGGGTTTGCTTGCGTATGCTAATTTCTTCCTCTCCTGCACACGTATGAGGTGTATCTTGTGCAAGTTCTGCTACTCACTAAGCAAACTGAGAGGAGAACTAACGTGTATACGCTCGCCAGCCGTCTGGCCAAAATCCCATAGTATTCAGGCGTCAGACGTAAGATATGAGACGTCAGACGTCACGGTCACATGTCGGAGCTGCGCTCAAACTGCGCGGCGGCGTAGCAAAGAAAGGATTTTTTTTACTTTGCGTCTAGATAACGTACTACGCGTTGATAAGCGTCTGGATAAGCGTGTGGATAACGTACGTGTGGATAAGCGTGTGGATAACGTACGTGTGGATAAGCGTCTGGATAACGTACGTGTAGATAAGCGTCTGGATAAGCGTCTGGATAACGTACGTGTAGATAAGCGTCTGTATAAGCGTCTGGATAACGTACGCATGGATGACGTACGTGTGAATAAGTACATTAATAATAATTTGGCTTTGTCCTATTTTGCCCTAAGGAAGGCTTTAAGGTAATAATCATGGTAACAGCACCTAAAGTACACATCTGTCTCCTCAGTGGAATAGTCGGATATGCAGGTGCATATGAGCCCGGGCAGTTTTGGGACATAGCTGGGGGAGAACTTCTAATTAAAACAAGGGAACGAATAGAGCCCGGCCTTTGCCCGAGTCGACTGGATACTGTAACTTTTTTCCTCTCTCTCTTCCCTATTACACAGCTATTAAAATAGTTCACTTTTGATTTTTAATAGAAAAGTTGTCATTTCTATTTGTTTCTTTATTAAGTTAATTTTGAAATATGTTTGGAAAATTTTGCGTTTGGTAAATTCAGGTTTTTGATTTTTAAAGGAACGAGCAAGCTGCAGCTCGTTCAGACAGTAAGTTCAGCATTATGTTTGATCAATTTAGCCTTCTCAAACCAACAAGACATGCATAAAATAAACAGACATAATAGGCCTACACTTCATGCATTTCACTGTATTAATTTAAACATTTAACTTAGGTAAATGAGCACTGTAAGGCGCATATCCAATCGTTTGTGCGGAGAGTGAGCGCTTTGCAGGACATGGAGGAGCCAGCTTGATTTTTTTTTAATGACAGTAAAAACTTAAATATGCGCCGTCATTTTTGCTCATAAAGGTAAGAGTAGGCCTATGCATCATTTCGAACTCCAAAGGGTCTACTTGTATATGTGCACTCACAATATCAACAAAACCTCATGCTTTTGTAAAATAAGGAAAACAAACAGGATGCGATTTCTGTCTTCTTGGTCTTTAGCAGGAGCGCTTCACCGACATGATAAATATATCTATAGAATGCTTTTTGCGTTTTAAATTACTATTTTAAAACGTAATAATTCAAATCGAAAACAAAAACTCTTTCATCATGTAGCCTAATTCTAAAGAGGCATTTCTCTCTAAAGGCATACAATGAGGAGATGGCAAGTCAGGTTCGTCAAATTCATTTTTGCAACATTGACTCAGATGACATTATTTTATTAATAAATAATACAAATATATCGCCACTAGTTTTACTTTTTTTTTTTTTTTTTTTTTTGGGCCGCTGTGCCAAAATTGTGTTTGCATTCAGTAGCCTAAGGCAGCATTTTGTGCCACGTTCAAAAATAACTGAATAAATAAGATTAACGTCATAATAAGAATAAGAATAAAGAATAAATAAAAATAAGAATAAAGTCAAGCTTACCATAATGAAATTATGTTATATTGTGAAGTTAAAAAAAGTCTGTGGCATCCATCATTCTTTTAACTTTTTTTTTTTAACTAACTCTGATCGATTCATGAGACATTCGTTTGTATTAAACTGTTCTGGGCCGGGTTTCCCGTTAACGATTGATTTTAGCGCTTAAGAGCGTTTTCTACGAGTAATTTTACGATTGTTCGTTATTGTTTCACGTGCATTTCCCAACTATGCAAGTAAAGCAATCGCACGTAGCCGTGCTTTAAGTGCTAGGAGTTGCTATCCTTTTGTCAAGTGCTGAAATCTCATCTTAGAATGGCTCGTAACAGTAGTACACGATTGCTTATTGATGTTAACCTAATGCTGCGTTCCAGACAGACAACTTGGATATAATAATTATAATTCATTATAATACAGTACAATATTATATTATATAATAGCTTATTATACTTTACATAATCATATATAATGTACTTTATATACAGTATAGAGAGAGAGAGAGAGAGACGTTATTGGTTTTCTGAACTTCAGCAAGTCGTTGACATACCCCCCCCCCCCCAGTCTTTGAAGCATTTCCTACATTATTTCTTTTATTCGTTTTTTTATTATTATTTTCAGTCATTTAATTTAGATGTGTATTTCTATTTTTTCCTCCCCCTTTTAATTAATTCATTTATAAATGTATAAAAAAATAAAGAAAACGAGTCATAAAGTGTACAATAAAGCACAATCAAATCCTTATAATTATAATTTTTAATGAGCCGAAAAGAATACATGTCACACCTCTGTTTATCAATTTGCACTGGCTTCCAGTAGCTGCTCGCATAAAATTCAAGGCATTGATGTTTGCCTACAAAACTACCACTGGCTCTGCACCCCTTTAGCTAAATTCATTACTTCAGACTTATGTTCCCTCTAGAAGCTTGTGTTCTGCAAGTGAACGTCGCTTGATTGTTCATCCCAAAGAAGCACAATGTCACTTTTACGGACTTTTAAATTAAATGTTCCCTCCTGGTGGAATGACCTCCCCAACTCAATCCGAGCAGCATCTTCAAGAATCGGCTTAAAATCCATCTCTTCCATCTTATCTTTTCATGTATTATGCAATTATATCTATCTATGTATGTATGTATGTATAAAGATATAAATACCTCTAACACTACCTCTAACACTTCTTTTTATTTATTATATTATTTAAAATCCCATGCTATGTGTACCTACTGTGTTAACCTAACTGAGACTTGTTATAGCACTTATATTTCATTGCTCTTTTTGTTGTTTTTGATTGCTTCCACTGTCTTCATCTGTAAGTCACTTTGGATAAAAGCGTCTGCTAAATGAATAAATGTAAATGTAAATATAATCACATTTCGCTTGAATCAAGTTAAAGGTGTAATCTGTCGATTGTCCTTCAGGTTACGATGCACTTAGGGCTTAACGATTATACTCCAGAGCACCCGTATCTACGATGATTTTCAAGTGCTACTTAAGTTACGATGCTTTTGGGAAACAGATCCTGATATTAAGATCAGTAGTATGATCTTTTTTACGAACTTCTTAGGCTTACGAAGCTTTTGGGAAACTCAGCCCAGTTTTTTTTTCAACATTCATTCAAATATTAATGTTTATTTCGTGCTGCAAATATTGAAGAGGAAAATATAATTGATTCATATGCAGTTACTGAACGAATTATCTCACTAAATTAAGCATAAAAAGCGTAAAAAAGACGTTTATTGTTTGTACGTAGACGTTTTTTGCATATATGTCCGGAACTGACTCGCTACGACAGACTCCCTGTGATCATAAGGCTTCAGTAGACATCAACACAAAAGTAGGCTACTATATCGTACCGACGTAATAGACATAATACTTGAAAATGAAAATGTGTCAAAACAGTTTCAAAAATGTTCAAATAGGCATATATAAACGTATTAATTAATTATCAATATATAGGCTATTAATTTGAACATGTAGAGTAGCCTACAAGAAACTGCTCTTGTAATAAGCAGCTTTATGACATGAAAAAAAAACCCTGAACTCTAAAATTATAATCATCTGCTGATCATACAATTATCTAGTTTTCAGAAATGAGGTCTAATGTATAGTGATCGTTTTTTCTTTAGAGACGTGTTGTATTATCCATTACCAATAAGTTCATATGTGCTCAGATTAAAATTAGCCTATATTACTATTGTATTATTTTATTTAAGCTGTAACTGTGAATATATTTGGACACTAAATGTTAGTCACTGATTAGACTTACATGATTTAAAATTGATTTTTAGGTGATATTGCTTGAAAAGTGATTCATAATGAGCGCTAAAAAAAAACTGTTATGCAGTTTATTTTATTATCAAAGCCTAGACCCTATGTGATGACATAACCTGAGGCTAAAAGCTGTGATATACATTTTGTCCACTAGAGTGAGCCAAATTATATGGATTAGGCCTATTTGAAAGTGAAAGTCCTGACATTTACCAAGTAACCCATACTCAGAACTGGTGCTCTGCATTTAACCCATCCAAGTGCACACACACACACAGCAGTGAGAAGTGAACACACACCCGGAGCAGTGGGCAGCTACAGATCCAGCGCCAGGGAGCAACTGGGGGTTCAGTGCCAGGGTATTGAGTTCAGTCATGGGTATTGAGGGTGGAAGAGAGCACTGTTCATTCACTCACTCCCACCTACAACTCCTGCCAGAACCGAGACTCGAACCGGCTACCTTCTTGTAAGTAGTCCAAGTCTCTAACCATTAGGCCACAAACTTGTGCAATATTCCATGTCAAAATCAAATTCTCCAGTCAAAAACCCTTACATCTATCAATATCAAACTTTGGCCTCAGATGACAAAACCTACAGTACAAATACACACACTACAATAGTTTAGCTTCCTTAAATATAATAAGTTATCTTTACTTAGTTGTTATACTTACTAGGTTTTATTAAGTTACAGCTAATTTTAAGGCGAATAAAACAACATGCTGCAATGAGTAATTCTTTCTTAAAATATTCAAGTAGCTAAAAAAAAAACCGATGACATTAATTCACCAGTGAGAAGCAGCAGTGCGCTAAATGCGCAACAGGATCAAAACAACAGAAGAAGAAATAAGGACAGTGAGCACATAGACTTATCTATATGGGTGAGCATGGCAGCAAGCAAAGTTTTGAAGCTGCGTCGAATTTGCTGAAACTAAGAAGTAGAAAGACTGTTTACATTTCACCTCTGGACAAAGAATGATTGATTACATCTAAACAATAATAATAAGGTAAGTTAACTGCTAATTTGAACTGACTAACATTAGCTCCTTGTCAGCACCAGTGTTTGCTAACAGGGAGCAACGATCTTTGCTATTCTGCTATTAGAACAAAAACTATAGAAATACACAACTTGTGGCACATTTGGTTAAAGGTAAAAACTTTTAAAGACTTTTTTTTATTTAATTTTCTCAAATTGAAAAATGTTTTACTAGTTAAAAATTAAAGCATGTAAATTCCGAGGAACAATTCAAGAACATGCAAGAAGTCGTCAATATGATCTTTATGTGCCACTTATAGTATTAATTGTTAACAGTAATCTTTTGCAAAATTTCCTCTATAATTTTATAAAACTGTGAGGCATTGGCCACTTTTTAGGTTAAAGGCATTTTTCAGTTTACAAATTTATTTTCATCATTTTAACACAATCATAGTCATTACGTGATCAGACATATAAGGTTTAAACTGAATGAGTTTGTTGTTTTGCAGTAACTTTTTCTTTGCTGTGTTAAAAACACTGAGTACTGTAACAGAAGAAATGCTGCTTTTGAATTGGTTTTATTACTGAGGCCTCAAATAGAGATGTATAGAACATTTATTTCTATTGTTAAACATGCAAATATCAAGGAATGAATGTGTCCTTGTTCTACAATTCACAACATTAGTGGAACTTGCCTTTATATGAAGAATTATTTTTCATATTTAGGAAAAAAAGCTTGTGTCAGCTGTCTTCTCTGAGCAGCGGTCTTGTGATCACCGGCCTCAGTATAATAAAGGTGAGGTATTTCAACAGCAGTAGAGCAGTTTTTGACTCAATCATGTGCTATGCTTTATTTGTAATTTCTAATAATTTATTGCAGTTCCAGAATACCTTTAACGGTATTTCCATATTTGTAAATGTATTTCTTTGCACATATCTAAGAGTACACTTCACTTCACATGTTTAATTTTTTTATTATATTTATTAATAATATTTAAAATAAACAGCATTTATTGACTTCAATGACTTCTTTAGTGACACTTTGAAAAACATGTTTCTATTGTAATTTTTTCATTTCTTAAACTTAGTTTTTCTTTTTTAACTAATTAAAAATGCAGATTTGACAGAACTACAGACCCATCTGAGGCCTACCTGTTTTAATTCATGATCACCCCGGACACTTCTACAACTAACCTGCTTGGTAAGTTCTCATAGTTAGTAACACCTTAAAGAAGCACATCATTTTAGAAAAAATACCTGTGTATTTGCTGGTATATTACTGAGATACCTTTATAAAGATTAATGTTGATTACATACCTAGTTCAATCAAAAATGAAAAATGTGTCATTTAATCTCCCTCCTGTCATTCTATTCCATAAAAACTGTGCATCTTCATGACATGAATGAAGATATTTAACCCAAATCTCTGACACCCAAGAAACCATCAAATCAATCTAGATGAATGGAGCTGATTAATCAACTTTTTGGGACAAACTGTTCAATGAATTGTAAAGAGCATTTTCAGTTATATTTCCACTTGAACTCTGTTAGGCATGGTCGGATGAACTGTTCTTGATCCAGAACTCTTATCTGAACACACTGAACGTGCTGTAGAAAGCCTGGATGATAGTCACTGCTCAGGGTTCGTCGTTTGTTTTTGCCTAGCCACCAGTTTCTCTGTAGCTGGGCAACATGCTATTTGAGTTAAGTAAACTAGGTAATATTAAAATTAAAAGTAATATTTAATCTTTCATAACGTTGGTGCTATTTACATCAGGTTCGATATCTTAACTATTGCATTACTAGGGCAACGACTGACACGTTTATGTTGCATTCAAAAGAGCTCTGTTAACAGCCCGACAGTGAAAAATTAAACCATATCCGTATTAGCACAGAATGGAATGGTTAAGCATTGAGAATTAAGAATGGTTTGGCTCAAGTCTTCAAAAGAGACGTGATTGCTATATGATCAACTGTCTAAAATTTTGGGTAAATAGACATTCAGTTAAAGGACAGAAATTTCTGGGATTTCACTGAAAATGTCTTTATTTGTGTTCTGAAAATAACTAAAAGTCATGGGTGAGTAAATGATGACATGACTTTCAAGTTTGGGTAAACTAACCCAATGTTATGGCAGAAAACACTGAAAACTGATCATCCACATTTCCCTGCTAATATTGTTTTTATTTGGTTTTATACAGGTGTCTGTTGATGCAGTCTGGGCACTAGTATCTGTTGGCTTGCTGACTATCACTGACGATGAAGTACTTCTCCAAATCTTGACCCTGTGTCTTCTGCCATCATTGTTCAGGGTAGTACTGCAAAGAACAGTCTCCAGGGTCTCCCTCCAACATTTGCTTCCCGACCACAATATGCTACGTTTGCATCACTGCTACATGTGGGTTACCCTGATACTGTGAAGAACACCTACAATTAGAGCTGAAACAACGAATCGATTTAATCGATAAAAATCGATTATTAAAATAGTTGTCAACTAATTTAGTCATCGATTCGTTGCTAAATAACTTTTATTTGCCGTAAGCGGCTCATTTCGTGCATATTTCAAATCTGCGGTGACCAAAGTGTGGCAGTAATGAGCCACCGGAGGTTTTACTCAGCCAGTACAGCTGGAGAAGTAGCGAATAGCCAATAGCTGGCCTCGTTTTATGTCACGTGCTTCCCGAACAGCGTCTCTGCAGCATTTAGCGGGATGTGGGAGACTGGGAGTACTTTACTTTGAGCCTTCAAAAAAGAAGAGTAACCTGTAAACTCTGCACTACTGAACTGTTTAAGGGGACGTTCACATATCGCGTCTTTTGCGCGCTCAAGTTCGTTATTTCCAACACCGCACCGCGTCGAGTTAAAAACATCTCAACTTTTCAGAATGCTGCAAGCGCATCGCGGGTCATGTGACAAGAACTAACCAATCAGCTTCATCCTTTCCCGTAACAACGTTAAAAGCTCAGTCAAGATGAAAGGAACAGCTGATCATAGCTGTATATGGATTCCCATTTTGAAATAAATTTAGTAGCAGAGCTACTGCAAGCGATTTTTTTGAGCTGCAAATCCATTTATCCTTTGCTGAAATTTCCGCGTCTTCAAGGAGAGAGCATGTCATGGTTGCTTAGCAAAGGCAGACGCCTCAGGGGCGCTTCTGCCCGAGTGCTTTGTAAAGGAGGAGAAAGCGGCGCGCCTAGCGTTTTCCACGCGTTTTTAGGCACGATATGTGAACGGCCCCTAAGACTTTTATTTGTGCAGATTCTCCAGTACAATGTTGTTTGCAAATGTTTAGTCGTAAAAGCTGATAACATTGCTTTTTAACAGTTAACAATTAAAGCTTTACAAACATGTTCTGTGATCAGTTTGTCGTTTAACAGTTCAAAATTCAGTCGTGCAGCCTAATTATGACTGAATGAGAGAGGTAAATGTTTAAAGATATTTGAAATGCACTTTTTTTTTTCTAAGTATTCACTGCTCTTTTTCACACAGCAGGTTTTTTGTGTGTGACTGTCCAATTTTTTTTTCTGGACAACCTTCTGATGGATTTTACTTTAAATTGTGATTTCCATTCAGGTTTCATGCCACTGGCACTTTATTAGAAGGATTGTTTACAATTTCACAGCATAAGCTATAAAGTTGTTTCCCAGTAAATAATAAAATACAATGCACTGCAATTTTATTCTGTTTTATCCTTATTCTCCGTGAAAATATGTTCTGAAAGATTCCTTAATAAGCTTCGTTCGGGATGTTAAACTACTTTAGGAGCTCTAAGGACTGCCATGGTGAAAACATTATTTTAAATCTCCTTGTGAAAGAGTATGGGTCAGTGTTCTGATTGCAGAAGAGTTCGACAAAGGATTACAATAAAACAACTCCAGGTTTATTTTTGATTAGGATATGACAGTGCAAAATTGTTAAAATCTCTTAAAAATCTATGCTGAAGGATAAAGACCATTTATTAATAATTTACTTGGGGGACAAAATGGGAAAAACTAAAATATAAGTACATAAACCGATTAATCGATTAATCGTAAAAATAATCGACAGATTAATCGATTATCAAAATAATCGTTAGTTGCAGCCCTACCTACAATATGATGCTTGACTTGGGACAGAAAAAAAACATTGGCAACTTGCGTGGCCAATTCATTGTTCCAATTCCAATTCATATTTAAAATCATTGTACCGCTACCTCCATTGATTAACATAACCAAAAGCAGATTGTTTTTGCTTTGTTTCAAAAATTTTGTAATACAAGTTAAAACTACATTGAAAAAAATATATCATCTTTAACTTTGAACTGTCACTACATTTGATTTAGGATAATTATGTCTGTGAAGAATAGAACATTGTTGTCATGAATTTGTAATAGATTTTTGAAGCATTTAAGTTACTAGAGTAACGGTAACTTTTTTTTAAGGCAATTGGTCAATAAGTAAATACAATCAAGTAAATACAACTTAGAAATTCCAAGTCGCAGGAAATGTTACTTGATTTAGCTAAATTTAAATGAGTTGTTTGAAATACGTACATAGTATAGTACTTAATTTAGTTGTTGAAAATAGTGATTCTGAGTTACAAGAACTTGCGTGTAAGTTTACAACACTTATAAATAAACCTTTGCTAGTACAAATTACTATTCTTATTTCACTTTACTTGTTTTTTTTCAAGGCAATCGGTTTGCATGCTTTTTTAAAATAAGGTTTACTCATTATAATTTACAGTACAGTCAACCTCCCTGCCCAGTGCACACTAGTGAGATCAATTCAGAACACTGTAACTGTAATAAAGTACTGTTACTATACTGTACTACACTGTGTGATTCTTTCAGCTCTCTCTCCAGTGCTAGGATGCATTTTTAAAGCAGTCACCTGTGCTCCTGTTCATAATTTCCTGAGATGCTACTGAATGCTTGCTTATGGATAATTGTGTGTTATTTGAGTTCACACTGTGACAATAGTTAACTATTTGATGTGTTTGTGTTTTATGAATGAGAACATAAAATATCTGTAAAATGAGGCCAACTTTGGAGAAATCATTTAAAAAAAATTGTAATGTGTGTATATATGAATATTATACAATATTATAATTTCTAAACTACTAAATTATTAAAACATTACATGATTGAAGTGTTTATTCATGGCCCATGGTCCATTGTTAATTTCGAATTTGGCCTTTGGATTTAACTATTAATGCATTAAGCCATTTTTCAATTTATGTTTTCTGGTGGACAAAACACTTAAACTTATACAAATGTTGTCTTTTTGCTTTATACTGTCCTTATCTTGGTGCCATTAGTTATATATGATGCTTACAAGAAAGCTGTGAATTGGTTGTTCCTGGTTGTTTTACATGTGCACTTCTAAATAACATTGTAAGTTCATTGATTAGATATACTGCAGTGTAATCATATTTTTGTCAGCATTCTGAAGATTATGAAATATTTGGGGATTTGGAGGAGCTAAATTGTTATAACATGCAGGTTTTTCTTTCTTTTTGCTCCGAACAAAAACAAACAAACAAAAAAACACTTACCTACAGCACTTAAGACATTTGACAAAATCACACACACACACACACAAAAAGATATTAAAAACGACAAGGCGCATGACGTCACGTAGCTTCTCACGCGTCAAGGGGGGCGACGAAAGTGTCGCGCTTCTTATCACACGTCTTTGGTCACGGCAAGGTACGCGACGATCGACACGATGATTGCTTAGTTTGCAAATCAAATGCATAAACCACACCCCATACACACGCACACTTTCATCCATCAACTAACGCGCATTACAGCGTCAGATGCACGCGCAGGAACCGATCGCTTCTGACGCGCGCGCGGGTTTAGATCCGATCTAAAGTCTGGGTTTTCCTCTGCGTTTGATGAAGATCTGAATACAGGAGTCCCACCCCCGCCATGCAACTTAAGCACCAACACACACACACACGAGAATAAGGGAGTAGAGGCTAGTTGTCACACTAAATATTTCTCAGGGCTGATTTAGGCACACGAAGTCGTGGCACATAGTCGTTTCCACGGTTATTAACCATTAAAAAAAGTTATTGAACAAAAGTTTGATAAGAGCTTTGTGCTTTTGTGACAACTTGCCCCAATAGCGTAACTAAATGGGGTAAATTGTCACAGCGTACCCTATTAAACAGAAGAACAAGCCAAATATCAAAAAGGTTGTTCTAACAAATATTGCAATTAAATATCTTAAATTAACTTAATATTTATATAAACATAAATATTAGTCCTGAAAACATTGTTTTAGTACTCTTAACATTAATTTTATATGTTATTTTGTTGGCAAAAATGTTAGAACGACAGATAGAATAATGGATAGATAGATGTCTCCTTCAAATAATGCTACTTTTTTTTACCTGTTTTTTGTCCAAAAACAAAAACAAAACAAGAAAAACAGTATCATAGTACCAGAGTATCTTAAACCCACAAGTGTACATAACTGAAAACATTTAACTTTTTTTTTTTTTTAATAAAGTGGTAGCATAAGCATTTTGTAAGTTATAATAATAATGTTTATTTTATAGAGAAACTCAACTCATAGATGTCTTGGATTGGTCAGATACTATGGGTCAAAAACTCCTATTTTAATTTTTGTTGTATATCTTCAGCTCAACAGCTGTTTAAGATTATTGTTCAGGCACACCTTTTGAATAATACAAATAAAATGAAATACATTTAGTATTCATCCAGTGTTCATTCTCATACATCCTAAAAAAAAAAAAAAAAAAAAAAAAAAAAAAAACACTTCCAAAAGTACAAAATGTCCCCATGAAAACAAACATTTATTTACAAGATGCCAACCACAACAGTAGCAGCAATTTCAGAGGAGAGATGCTAACTAAATAAACTTAAGTGTGCTGTGCAATTAGAGAGAAAAAAAACTGAAATAAGTCTAAATGCCATCGTGATTTTAGAGTATAAAAGATAAAAACCCATCTCAGAGGCCTAAGATCAGTGTTAGTTTCATAAAAACTGCAGGTGAAGTCAAGCTCAAAGACAGAAACACTTGTTTAAAACTCATAAAAGGAAAATTAAAAAAAAAAAAAAAAAAAAAAATTGTAAAAAGCAAAACTAAAATATTTACAATTCTTCAAGTCAAAATGATTTACATTCACTGTCTCCATAAAAGTTTTTGTTTGTCTTCATTGACGCCCATCAGTCCATCGTTGATCATCGTGTGATGGTAGAGTTCAGAACTCCAGCTTTGACGTTGGATTTAGAAGCGTTTGAGAGCTCCCGCTGTAGTCAACACACAAATATGAAGTCATATTACCATTAGACAGACCACAACCCTTCATGTTTATGCATCTTTCACCCATCTTAAAGGGAAGTTCACCCTATAATGAACAATACAGATATATTGAAGAACTTTGACAACCAAACAGTGGCTTTGGAAGTTAATGGCTACCAGCAGGTGTTCAGTTTGGAACACCTCGAGGGAGAGTTCTCATTTTAGCATGAAATAAACCCCTCTGCAAGGTTAATCTTTTCTATAAAGCTTACAGTGGGGCTCGAAGGTTTGGGCACCCCTTGCAGAATCTGTGAAAATGTGAATAATTTTCAAAAAAAAAAAAAAAGGAGATCATACTTAATGCATGTTATTTTTTATTTAGTACTGTCCTGAGTAAGATATGTTACATAAAAGATGTTTACATTTAGTCCACAAGACGAAAAAAAATGCTGAAATTATTAAAATTACCCCATTCAAAAGTTTGTGGTTCTTAATACTGTGTGCGGTTTTTGTAAATGGTCGAATGAATAGTGAGAGTTTGTTTACAGCAGATAAATAATTCAAATCTGTGGATCCAGGAGAGCAATACTGAGAGAAAAACTTTCATATCCTTAAAGCCCCAATGAAATAATCTGTCAGTCTGCCATTTTTAATGTCAAACCTACAATTATGTTTTCATAGGGTCCTTAAAAACAGCAGATTGTATTTTAGTTGTGTTTTGATCTCCAAATGCTCATTTCACTGTTAGAAGCTGAAAGCGGGCGCACACAAAAACACAGACCCTCCTCCGTTAGTCGAGTTAGACGAGAAGAGTGTGTGTTAGTGTGAGGGACAGTGAACGTTTTTTAATTTACAGACCTGGACGCTGCAGTGGATTCAGAGTCCTTCTATAACAGAAGGCAGAATTATCACTTGATTACATTACTGCTGCCTGGGAGTCTAGACTGCTAACTGCAGGATAATTAACGTACCGCAAACTCGGAGTAGGAGGAGGCCACAGATGTAATGGAGTAATTTCTCTGAGGGCTGCTGGCCATCATGCCCAAAGCTCCGCTCAGATGGGGAATATTCTCCTTGTTCCTCTCCAAACCGCGAGGGGTTCGGCCATGGGCAGGTGTCCGTGCACTCAACTAGTGGCCAAGCCGTTCACAGTTTCAAAGATTAGAATAGAAATTAATATATAATAACAGGTTTAAACCGCATAACTCACCTTGCTGGAGGAAAGGGGCGGTCTAAAAGAAGGGGAGGAGCATATGGAACGGAGAGTCGTGTTTGGGGTGGAGCTATACAAGCTAGAGGTCAGCTAAAAATAAATAAATACATTTAATTATACACAGTTTTGTTTAATATAGGTTTGTGTAATACCTTTTTTTGGGGGGTTCATTTACCTCCAGTTTAACAGACGAGACTAAACTGAGAAACTTGCACTGACTGATCTTACAATACGTCAGTGCCGTTGTTTTGTCTCAAGATGCACACGAGTAATGTTATTTTCCAAGGCATGCTTATAAAAGATACCTAATTGAACTGTGGCCTAATCCTGGCTTAACCTTACCTTGTCTGTGAAACCAGGCCTTAGTGTAGTGTACATCTGCTAGGATTATAAAATTATACTGCAATAGAATACATTATTTTATATTGATGCTATTGACACTGGCATCAGGGCACTGGTAAAGTCATACTGGTCGCGGGTACCTTGCGTGTTTTCCCAGGTGTGGGGGTCCCGGCGGCGTGTCTTCTCTTGGTTGGGGTTCTGATGATAGTGCCGTAGAGCAGATCTTCCTCCGTCTGCTTCATTTTCTTCATTTGCTGCACAGCACCAACCTCAAGTCAGAAACTAATTCTCGAAATAAAATTTAATTCAGAAGTAGTAATTTCAAGAAAAGAATTTGTTCATACTCGTTCCTGTTTTTCTCTCTCTTTCTCCATATGGTGTCGGTTCCACTGGTCTTCTACATACTGCAGAAACGGCTGCCCGTTCACACGAAACTCTTTACAATGAATCACTTCCCATTGGTCAATCTGAGCCTTCAGACTCTTCTCCAGCTATCCAATCAGAGAAAACAAACATGAGCTTACAAGCCATTCCAGTCAAACAAACTTCAGAGTTCACTTAAAGAGCGGCTCGAACCTTCGGCAAACTCTTCTGCAGGTCGACTCTCTGTTTCTCCTCCTTTAGCAGGTTTCCTCCTCTGTTGTTGAAGCGAGATGGGTCTGTGGCTTTTTTCTGGAGAAAGAAAGACGACAAACCATGATTAGACTGAATTTCAAAAACATCTTTGCAGTTTTAAAAAAAAATGCTTACACACAGGTTTTGAAACCATTGCACCATTTCACAGAACATGCAAAACATCACACCTATTCTCAGCTATTTTAACATTTCTAAAAATGATATTTTAGATAGAGTTTAAAGCAAGTAATGTGCTTGTAGTTTTGCAGACTTGGACTAAAGTTTAGGTGTATGAGTTTGCCTCAAGTACCACTTTTAGTGTCTATTATGATTGATTCATCACCTCCAGTTCCTGATAGAGAGTCCAGTTGCTGCTCCAGGTGATAACGGCGTCATACAGCTCTCTATGCTCAGCATAATCCTGCTTCAGACGTTCCAACTCCAGCTCGTGTTCACGCAACACCTCCTCATCCAGATCATCTAACAGCACAAAATAACTACATCAAATCCCAGAAAGACATTTTAAACACTATTACCTAATGCTTAATTCCTAGTTGCATAAAACTAGTACAAATTTTATCAATATGCTAGAATAAGATTAGCTCTGTCTAGGTGCATAAACTGAATTGTATTTCTGTTTTTTTGTTGAAGTATGCATCCATGTTTTTTGGGCTGATATTATCTACAAACCATAAATATAATGCAATATCAAATTTAAAGGAATGTTTGAAAAATTGCTTAAAATTCACCCGAGATGTACAACCCGAATTCCGGAAAAGTTGGGACGTTTTTTAAATTTGAATAAAATGAAAACTAAAAGACTTTCAAATCACATGAGCCAATATTTAATTCACAATAGAACATAGATAACATAGCAAATGTTTAAACTGAGAAAGTTCACAATTTTATGCACAAAATGAGCTCATTTCAATTTTGATTTCTGCTACAGGTCTCAAAATAGTTGGGACGGGGCATGTTTACCATGGCAGGGTTTCTGCAGGTATCTTCAAATTAAATTTAATGCCTTTTTAATGCCATTTTTAAAATTTTTAATGCCATACACGACCCATGACTTAACACGGATATTTTATATACGGATATAATCGTTTTATTTTAAATAGACATGTCGCAAATTATTAATTGCAACCATCCAGTTTGATGATGATGCAATCATGAAATTATATAACTCAGAACCGAATTAGAAATGGCTCAGGAGGCAGCTTAATTAATTGTCAAATTATTTGGAGATATTTCAAAATTAGCAAAAAGAGAATTATTGTATTTATAATTTTATCATCACAAAAACAGCTCTTCAATAAGCTCAACTTTTTAAATGCTGGAACTTTATGTATTCAAAGTACATACATGTAAGCAAGAGCTATAGAAATTGCACATTCATTTACTGTGTAAATAAGTTTATTAAGGCATGCGCCTTAATTCAGTCGATTTTAGTTCCAACTCTGACTCAACATTTTTCAATTCACAGCACTTTTCCTTGAATCTCCTCCTTAGAGTATTAGATTTTGTTATCATTTCAGCCATGAGCGTTTTCGATTTGTTTTTGGCCTGCTCAGCTAGTTGATCGCCGTCCTTCTGAAGGCTGGCGCACATGACCGTCGACACCCCTTTTTCTTTTTCAGTTCTTCCAACTCATCTTCCAAAGCTTTTCTCTTTAGTCCACGCATGGCACCCTCTCTCTTCCTCCTCTCCTCATCAAGGTAGATCCTGTATCTGGTCCTGGCTGAGGCTACAGAATGCAGTAGTTCCTTTGTGAGGGACACTTTGAGAACCCCCCCTAAAGCATGCACTTGGTCACAGACAAGTCTCTGGTCCTCAACAGTTTCTTCTTTTATGTTGCATGTCTCTACTTCCTTGTTTACGGAGAAGCCTCTCGGAGAAGATGGACAGCTCTGTTCAGACACCAGAGCACCTCTGCCTGCAAAGTCGCATTCGAGCCAAACGTTGATCGAATATCGCTCGATTTTGCTGTGGTAATGTTAGCTGCTCCACAAACGGTGGTGACAGCATCAGTTGTCGTCGTAACGTTATTACTTGTAGATTTGTCGGTCACGCCAAAGTAACTAGACATAGTAGTTTGCTGTTTTGCTCTTACCGCGGATTTGTTGCCGTCACACTGCATATGGGATTTTACGGCGCCAATTCCCATTGTCCCCAACTTAAATGCTTTTCTGCAAACACCGCAAAATCCTTCATCATTTTTACCACTAACAGGCTGCAACCATGTCTTGAAATTTTAGTTTTCCAGCCACTTCAGTTGGAATTTGCACTTTCCCATTTTTCCTCAGACCTCGTCCACCGCTGTACAAAATGCCCGCCGCCCGCGTCACCTCCGTATCACGGCAATTTTGCTCCGGCCGAAACCAATTACCAAACCGAAAGCAAATAAAATTATTAATTATGAAGGCTATATTCAAAGAAATTGATATAAAATTCTCTTCAAAACTATAAAAAAAAAATGTAATGCCTGTAGGAATCAAATTTAATGCTTTTTAATGCCTTTTAAGGCCTTAATTTTTGCAAAATCCATTTAAGGACTTTTAATGCCCCGCGGAAACCCTGCATGGTGTAGCATCTCCTTTTCTTTTCAAAACAGTTTGAAGACGTCTGGGCATTGAAGCTATGAGTTGCTGGAGTTTTGCTGTTGGAATTTGGTCCCATTCTTGCCTTATATAGATTTCCAGCTGCTGAAGAGTTCGTGGTCGTCTTTGAGGTATTTTTCGTTTAATGATGCGCCAAATGTTCTCTATAGGTGAAAGATCTGGACTGCAGGCAGGCCAGGTTAGCACCCGGACTCTTCTCCGACGAAGCCATGCTGTTGTTATAGCTGCAGTATGTGGTTTTGCATTGTCCTGCTGAAATAAACAAGGCCTTCCCTGAAATAGACGTTGTTTGGAGGGAAGCATATGTTGCTCTAAAACCTTTATATACCTTTCAGCATTCACAGAACCTTCCAAAACATGCAAGCTGCCCATACCGTATGCACTTATGCACCCCCCATACCATCAGAGATGCTGGCTTTTGAACTGAACGCTGATAACATGCTGGAAGGTCTCCCTCCTCTTTAGCCCGGAGGACACGGCGTCCGTGATTTCCAACAAGAATGTCAAATTTGGACTCGTCTGACCATAAAACACTATTCCACTTTGAAATAGTCCATTTTAAATGAGCCTTGGCCCACAGGACACGACGGCGCTTCTGGACCATGTTCACATATGGCTTCCTTTTTGCATTATAGAGCTTTAGTTGGCATCTGCTGATGGCACGGCGGATTGTGTTTACCGACAGTGGTTTCTGAAAGTATTCCTGGGCCCATTTAGTAATGTCATTGACACAATCATGCCGATGAGTGATGCAGTGTCGTCTGAGAGCCCGAAGACCACGGGCATCCAATAAAGGTCTCCGGCCTTGTCCCTTACGCACAGAGATTTCTCCAGTTTCTCTGAATCTTTTGATGATGTTATGCACTGTAGATGATTAGATTTGCAAAGCCTTTGCAATTTGACGTTGAGGAACATTGTTTTTAAAGTTTTCCACAATTTTTTTACGCAGTCTTTCACAGATTGGAGAGCCTCTGCCCATCTTTACTTCTGAGAGACTCTGCTTCTCTAAGACAAAGCTTTTATAGCTAATCATGTTACAGACCTGATATCAATTAACTTAATTAATCACTAGATGTACTCCCAGCTGAATCTTTTCAAAACTGCTTGCTTTTTTAGCCATTTGTTGCCCCCGTGCCAACTTTTTTGAGACCTGTAGCAGGCATTAAATTTTAAATGAGCTAATTAAGTGGATAAGTGTAAAATTTCTCAGTTTAAACATTTGCTACATTATCTATGTTCTATTGTGAATAAAATATTGGCTCATGCGATTTGAAATTCCTTTAGTTTTCATTTTATTAAAATTTAAACAACGTCCCAACTTTTCCGGAATTCGGGTTGTAGATGAGTCTGTTTCTTCATCAGATTTGGAGAAACGTAGCATTACATCACCTGCTCACCAATGGATCCTCTGCAGTGAATGGGTCAGAATGAGAGATCCATCAATTACTGTCTTGAAGTTAAAATCTCTTTGTAACAAACAAATCCATGAAGACGGTTTAACTTCAAACCGTTGCTTCTGGCTAAAATACAAGTCCTCGATTTATAATATTGCTTTCTCCAGTGAAAAAGTCGTCTCGCCTGAAGCAGAATCATGCTAAGTATTCATGTGAAGGTGTTCAAAATACCTCCAAAAATATATACATTTCAGAGTTTTTGATGCGAGAGGACAACAAGTGATGGACTTTTTCCACTGGAGGAAGGGTATTATGCATTATGGACTCATATTTGCAATAATGGCTAGTTTCAAGTTAAAATGCCTTGATGAATTTGTTTCCTACAAACACGCAGCTTTTCACTTCATAAAATGTTAACTGATGGACTGGAGTGCTGTGGATTACTGTGATGTTTTACCAGCTGTTTGGACTCTCATTCTGATGGCACCCATTCAACTGTAAAGGATCCACTGAGGAGCAAGTGATGTAATGCTAAATTTCTCCAAAACTATCTACATCTTGGATGGTCGTAGGGCGAGTTCATTTTTTGGTTAAATATTCCTTAAATAATAAGTGTTCTCTACTCTGAAGTATGCAAATTGGGATTTAGTCAAGAAACTAGCTGTTAGCATACCACTGTGGTAGGGAGTGAAGGCTTGTCTCTGCTCTGGGCTGTAGTAACATTTTTCCCAAAACTTGGCAATCTCCGATCGGATTGTGTGAATTACATGCTCAATGTTTTTATTTTTGAGCTCCTCCAGTCGCTGAAGCTCTGCCTGCAGCTGTGAGAGAGTGAGAAATACAGTGTGAGGGATGGTTTCGAACTCCAGCAGAAACAATGTGACCTAGTTTAGTGACAGGTGAGTGTACTTACTGCATTCAGTCTGCTCTTTGTGCTAGTGTGGGTGTTCTGTGTGAGACTCTCTCCCTCTCTTTCTTCCTCACAAACCTGCAACATCTCCCACAGCTCCGCAATACGACCACGGATGGACACACACAGCGCTTCACTTTCAGCTTTACGGCTCTCCAGCTGAAATACAACACACACACCATTACTCAGTGACATCTCACCTGCTGAAAAACAAAACACTGACATCAAAAATGATCATTGATGTCATGACACCATGATGCAAAGCTGATTTCTCAGCATCATTACTCAAGTCTTCAGTGTCACATGATCCTTCAGAAATCAATCTAACATTAAGAAAAATTTCTTATAAAATTTTATTAATTATTTTTTGGAAATCATGATGCATAATTTCAGGATTGAACGGAGTTCTGAAAAACTGCATTTATTTTATATAATTTTTTTAGAACAATATAAATGGCTTAGCTACTTTTAATTAAATGCATCCTTGCTTAATAAATAAGTAAATAAATCATACTGTGAGAGGGTTCATCATTTTTTATTTGATTGTTTAAGTTGGACCAAGATTCTCCAGCTTTGTTTCTCATTTTAGTTGACAGCATTTGGGTTACAACCAACAGCTAAAAAATAAGTGTGTGAAGTGTGTGTGTACCTGGTGCAGTAACACTTTCAGTGAGCTGAGGTTTTCCACAGAAAGGCAGAAAGCGTCTTCATCTTCACACACGGCGTCGTTCTCAAAGGAGGTGTCCGGATGCTGTTCCAAATCCTCCATCAACACTGTGATCTGATGCTTCATTTCCACAAACTCGGCATGACGACGCTCCTGTGAACACACACAAGCACGCTTCCTGTAACCAATCTGGTTATAATTTCATAAGCAGAGAAGCAAACTAGCACTCTATTCATCCTTCAGAAATCATTCTAATATGCTGCTCAATTATTGGTGCTGTTATTTTAATAAGTGGGTTTTACTGTAAACAATTTTTTTTCCCCATAATTCTTTAAATGAATAGAAAGCTTAATAAACAGCAATTATTTGAAACCTTTTGTAAAGGTCTTTACTGTCACTTTTGATCAATTAAATGCATCCATGCTGAATAAAAGTATTTCTTTCTTTTTTTTACATCTTAATTTACCCAAACATTTGAATCGTGGTGTATCAGTTAGAACAAAAATATTAGGCAGCACATCAGTTTTCAACATTGGATATAAAAAAAAACATCAGCATATACTAGACTGATTTCTGAAAGATCATGTGACACTGAAGACTGGAGGAATGATGCTGAAAATTCAGTATTGCATCACAGAAATGAATTACTTTTCAAAATATATTCAAAAATAAAAAACTAATTTTAAATTATAACAATATTTCAGTGTATTACTGTGTTATTGTATTTTTGGTCAAATAAATGCAGCCTTGCTGAGCATGAGACTTTTCAAAAACATTAATAAATCTTAACTGTTCCAGAATTTTGACAGCTGGTATATATTCTGATTTACTAAATTAATAGAGTGGCAGAAAAACAGCTATTTTCATGTTTTTACTGTGGTTTTGTCCAAATAAATGCAGTCTTGGTAAGCGTTAGAGAGCTCTTTTAAAAACATTAAAATAAACAATTATTCCAGACTTTTGACCGGTAATGTATATATAAACTGTGACTTTAATATGAATTTATTATTGAATAATTGGAAATTTAAAAACCACATACATTTCCAATATATTCAACTTAGCATGTCAATACTATTTCACATACTAAAAAAAATAAAGACAGTAAGCCAGACAGCTGTGCAAGTGTGTTAGTGTGTGTTTGACCTTCTCCTGGTTGCGGGCGTTGATGTGTTGTCTGTAGTTCTGCAGCTGCTGTTGTGACGGCACTCGTTCGGGATGGATGGGAAAGAGGTCATCACACAGGATGTCACACAGATCTTGATCCTGCTGAATCAGAGATTTCAGCTCACTCTGACGAGCACTTTTCTCTTTTAGCATCATCTTGACCTGTGTACGGAGATCCTTCTCCAACTGCAGCATCGTCAGACCGTCCTCCTCCTGCCAAGCACACAATATCTCCAATCTGATTGGCTGGCTTTACAAAACATCCAGAAGTTAAAAGGGAAAAGGCTGTTACTATGCCATCATCCATCTAATGACTCACCTGACAGTTCTCCACCTGAAGTTCATTACACAGGCCGGTGAGCTCTTTTCTGCATGTTTCGATGCTGCTCAGCAAGCGCTTCTTCAAGCCCTCCTCCTCGGCGATCATCATGTCCAGCAGGTTCTGCAATCGCCAAGAATTCCACATTGAACCGGTTTCTCTATTCTCCAGTCAATGAGAAATGCAGATGACCTGAACTGACCTTGATGTGCATGTGTACGGCATCAGTGCGCTGCAGCCTCTGGTCCTCCGGGATCCCGATCTCCTCCCAGATGTCCTTCAGCTCGTTCAGAGCCTGGTTCAGACATGATACAGACTCTGCAGCATGGATCTCACTGAAATTACACACATTCATATTTAATGAATACATGCTTCTGTTATCTTAGATGCCATTTAAAGACTCAGATATCAGACAGTGTTGTATTTTAAACAGTATAGTAAAATGAGTTAGCCTTTTTTTAGTATTTATCTTATGAATTAATAATCAAATCAACAGCATTATAGACATTTATACTTAATGCATCCATATAACAAATAAGTCATAACTAAATGATCAATAAATGTGCAGCATTACTGATTGCTGTCTGGGTTGTTGAATAATAATACCACTAATAGCAGAATTATTGATTAGCATTAATATTTCTGGAAAACGGCTTGTTAAAGATGAGGGTTTATAAATCGCAGTATTTTCATAACTTGCATGCTAATGCTAAATCCATCTTAAAAAATAAACAAATCACTAAAATATCCACCATTTTTAACCTAAAAACAATTTTTAATAAAACATTAGAATCGAAATACTGAAGCTAACACACTAGCACAATGCATACACTAATCTATACATAAACAAATCTTTAGACTTCTAAACTCTCTCTTACCTCTTCCTCATCCTGTCCTTCCGCCGCGGTTCTCCGGTGAGATTTACACAATCTTTAAGTTCTACTTCTGAACTTTATTTTACGCTTTATTTCACGATCGCTACTAGACGCTAGCTTTGAAACCTCTGGTTTAAAATTCAAACGCCGCATTAAAACGCCTTTGGTCTCTGATTGGCCGAAACCAAGCTGGGCATCTTCATCCTGCTCGCTGATAGGCTGACGGACATAAAAGGCACTATTCAAGAGCACTGATTGGCTGACAACTCAAGCCAGCTGATTGACCAGTTTAACTGGCTGGGCTGATCAATGGAATGTGTCGTCACGTTTAGTTCGGAACCATTATTCAGCAGAAAAGAATGTAATCACATCGTGATTGATTATTTTTTTTTTTAAATGTAAATTTATCAAGGCAAATAGACCCTTTTAAACTTTTCAGTAGCATGTGATGAGTTTATTTTGGTTTAAGAATTTGAGATTAAAAAAAAAAATTACTAGATAAAAATTTATTGTAAATGAAATAAAGAAGAAATAAACAAAGACAGCATCAGGGAAACAGACTGACTGAAATATCGCAATCAGATCATGTTTATTTATTTTTCTGTTGGTGAGTTTAATAATTGGTGATAGGCTACTGTTTGACAATCTTTATGCAAAATCAACACCTCTTATTTAATCAAAGTCATTAAAACGGTCTGGAGTTATTTTTATTTTATTTATTTATTTTTGTTTACTAGATGATTAATCAGCATCATGATGAATTTTGATCTACGATTCTGTCATCAACTATTAACATTTGTCATTAAGAAATCAGATCTACAGTTAATCATGTGGCATCAATATAATAATGAATGCAATGAAATTAATCAACAACCATGAGAGACTGAAGTATTAAAGCTTCAAACGATTCTTTCATTCTGAAAGATTTATACATTCATTTATGGAGCTGAAGATAGAGATTAATTAATACATTAATAGAGATGAAGACTGATTCATATGCTCATTTAGCTGAGGATTCATTTATACATTTATTCATGGAGTTGAGGATCATTTCACTCATGGAGGTTGGGATCCATTTGTTCACAGCTGAGGATGTGTTTGTGTGTTCTTAGCCACTGCGGGTCATAAGCTCCTCCGGGGCTTTCTCTTTATGGTTCTCATGCACCAGTAAAACTTCTTTAATAGTGCTCTGCTGGAAACCCATCTCACAGAACTGAGCCAGCAGAAACAGAAACTCTGAAGCCTGAGAGAAACACAAAAACATCAATAAACTTACAATAGATCTGTTAAGTGTATTTCATGAGCTGAATGTTGATTGGATGTGTGTTAAATTCTAAATGGATGGTTTGTTTTGTGCAGGTATGTGTGTTTTGTGAGGGACGTTTAGTGCTAAATGCTGATTTGAGGATATTTTGGGCACTGGTTGAGTGTTTGAAGCATCAAATGCTGATTTGGGGGAGTGCACTGAATACTGATTTGTTAAGTGTCTGGCTTGCTAAATGCTGATTTGAGGAATGTTTTGTCCATTAAATGGATGCTGATTGGTTGAGTGTTTGATGTGCTAAAAGCTGATTTGAGGGGGGTTTAATGCACTGGATACCAATTGGTTTAGTGCTTGGAGCACTAAATGCTCATTTGGTGTATGTTTTGTGCACTGAATGCTGATTGGTTGAGTGTTTGGAGCATTAAATGCTGACTGAGGAATGTTTCGTGATTGGTAGGGCGTCTCACCTTGGTCTCACAGTTCTGAAACATCTCCAAAGCTTCTTCCACCTGAGTCTTCTCATAACCCAGCTGACACAGACGGTCACATGACATCAGGTAACTCAAAATCTGGAGAAGATCCAGAAAAAATGAGAGAGAGAATGTTTATATTTATATGCGTGTTTTCACGTAGTGTGTGTGTTACCTGATCTGGACTCTTGGGTCCTGTCCTCTGCAGTGCTAGTATGGCAGTGTGCAGTGTGTATCCATGTTGTGTAACAGCTTCAAGAAGATCCCTTTCTTCCTGACTCAAAGCGTACAGAAGATCTGCTGAAGCATCCTGCAGACCTGCGGACGTCCGCGGACGTACACCCTAAAACACAGGATCAGCTTATCAATAATCCTAGATAAGACCTATAAATAAGATCTATGGATCTACAGTGTGTATGTGTTACATTTGAAGAGTGTTTCTGAGTCCTGGCGGAGGGCAGAGGTCCTGCGCACGAGGGTCTCTGCTGTAGAAGGGTATGTGAGTTCCGTCGCCCGCTGGTTCTTGTCACTTTGGGCTTCCTGCGGGGGGCTTTGGAGCCGCGAGGGCTGCTCTGGGGTGTCTGTCTGAGGGCAGGGGGGACAGGCTTACATATGTCTTTTACAGAGGAGGCGGAGCTTGGTTGGGCCTTGTGGAGAGTGCTGGAAGGGATGGGGCGAGGGGTGGAGCCTCTCTGGGTGTGATGTTTTGAAATCCGCAGGGACTGTGGAACAGAAATCTTTGGTCTTTCTTTGCCACAAACAGCATCGTCCTCAGATGAGCTCTCGTAGTCTATATCGCCGATGAGGAACTGAACTGCCCGTAGTGGGCGGAGCTTACGCGAGTCAGCAGCACTGAGGCTTAAACTGCGGGGTCGTGGGCCCAGTTCCCATAGTTCTGCACTTCTGAGGCGCACCCTGCGGCTCTTCTGTGGGTTGCTGAACATCAGCCAATACGGCGGGCAAGTGGGACACACACTCTGAGGCGTTTTTTTGGCTTTCCTGTTTTTCCACTGCTGTTCTTCCCATTCAGTCATGATATTTTTCTCTAGAGTGAACGAATACTGCAAAACAGGTCAACATGTGAACACTGTTATATATAAAAATACATATACATAAAAATTCAAAGGTAGGCTATATGATGAATATAAGCAAACTCATAATAATATATATTAGATGAGTTTATGGTAATATTCTGACCTTTGTATCCCACAGAGTTTGAACACAGTCTGGGATCTTAAGTTCAGGAGCTGTGACCGGCTCTTTCTGACCCAACAGAGCAACATTAAATGGAACCTCATCCAGGCTGGTAATACTGATGACATGCACAGACAATTTAAGTAAGTTAATACGATTTCTGTAAATTAGCTCTGTAGTTAATATCTGTACACACAATAATATGTATTTCTGTTGTTTATATCTCTGTAGATGGCACATTCCATCCACATCTGCGTCACATGACGTTATTTTAGTATTATTTATATATTATTATAGTTTTTAAGTTTTCTTATGGTTTAAGTTTTTGTACATTTTTATTAGTTTTTTTTTTTGTTTTAATCTTCGTTCTCTGCTTAAATTCATATTCATTTGGATGAAGTTTTCACCCGATATTTATAAATTAATTTCAGCATTATTTCAATAAACAAACGTGTAGCCTAAACAAACGTGTAGCCTTTTATTAGTTTTGCATACAATAATCACCCTGGCTTAAACATCCTAAGTGTTTTTCTTTGTTTTGTTTTTTACACTACATATGTTTGATGAACTATTATGGAATCAAAATTTACCAAGCATGAAAAGATGTTAGCTTTAAACATATTAAACTAATGCATCTCAAAGGCCTTGATTTTATGGAATTTAAATCACAAAACTATGAATCACTTAATTCGAGAAAAAAAAAAAAATATATATATATCAAATTCAATTACATACGTAATTACATAAATACACATTACTTGTAATTTGACCACATTTCCAATTACATTTAAACATTTTGCTGTGCATAAGCATATTGCATGCATTTAAGTATAACTGTATATAATTTTTCTATAGATAAGTATAGATTACAGGTCATTAAGGTTTCTTACCTGTAGTGTTTGGTGGTGTATCTGCGCTTATCTGAACTATATGAGTGCTGTTCCTCGGATGCACAGTGACAGTGTATACTAATCAGCTTCACGTGTGCATAATAAGAAAGATAATGTCCCCATGTGAATCAACACAGGCTTACACACACACACACAAACAAACAAGCACTTTCAGGCTTATACAGTGACTTACAACCCGAATTCCGGAAAAGTTGGGACGTTTTTTAAATTTGAATAAAATGAAAACTAAAAGACTTTCAAATCACATGAGCCAATATTTTATTCACAATAGAACATAGATAACATAGCAAATGTTTAAACTGAGAAAGTTTACAATTTTATGCACAAAATGAGCTCATTTCAATTTTGATTTCTGCTACAGGTCTCAAAATAGTTGGGACGGGGCATGTTTACCATGGTGTAGCATCTCCTTTTCTTTTCAAAACAGTTTGAAGACGTCTGGGCATTGAGGCTATGAGTTGCTGGAGTTTTGCTGTTGGAATTTGGTCCCATTCTTGCCTTATATAGATTTCCAGCTGCTGAAGAGTTCGTGGTCGTCTTTGACGTATTTTTGTTTAATGATGCGCCAAATGTTCTCTATAGGTGAAAGATCTGGACTGCAGGCAGGCCAGGTTAGCACCCGGACTCTTCTACGACGAAGCCATGCTGTTGTTTTAGCTGCAGTATGTGGTTTTGCATTGTCCTGCTGAAATAAACAAGGCCTTCCCT
Source organism: Carassius carassius (assembly GCF_963082965.1). Taxonomy (NCBI): domain Eukaryota; kingdom Metazoa; phylum Chordata; class Actinopteri; order Cypriniformes; family Cyprinidae; genus Carassius; species Carassius carassius. The sequence continues at coordinate 4,131,411 of NC_081804.1, read as the reverse complement.
GAAATAGACGTTGTTTGGAGGGAAGCATAGGTTGCTCTAAAACCTTTATATACCTTTCAGCATTCACAGAGCCTTCCAAAACATGCAAGCTGCCCATACCGTATGCACTTATGCACCCCCATACCATCAGAGATGCTGGCTTTTGAACTGAACGCTGATAACATGCTGGAAGGTCTCCCTCCTCTTTAGCCCGGAGGACACGGCGTCCGTGATTTCCAACAAGAATGTCAAATTTGGACTCGTCTGACCATAAAACACTATTCCACTTTGAAATAGTCCATTTTAAATGAGCCTTGGCCCACAGGACACGACGGCGCTTCTGGACCATGTTCACATATGGCTTCCTTTTTGCATGATAGAGCTTTAGTTGGCATCTGCTGATGGCACGGCGGATTGTGTTTACCGACAGTGGTTTCTGAAAGTATTCCTGGGCCCATTTAGTAATGTCATTGACACAATCATGCCGATGAGTGATGCAGTGTCGTCTGAGAGCCCGAAGACCACGGGCATCCAATAAAGGTCTCCGGCCTTGTCCCTTACGCACAGAGATTTCTCCAGTTTCTCTGAATCTTTTGATGATGTTATGCACTGTAGATGATGAGATTTGCAAAGCCTTTGCAAATTGACGTTGAGGAACATTGTTTTTAAAGTTTTCCACAATTTTTTTACGCAGTCTTTCACAGATTGGAGAGCCTCTGCCCATCTTTACTTCTGAGAGACTCTGCTTCTCTAAGACAAAGCTTTTATAGCTAATCATGTTACAGACCTGATATCAATTAACTTAATTAATCACTAGATGTTCTCCCAGCTGAATCTTTTCAAAACTGCTTGCTTTTTTAGCCATTTGTTGCCCCCGTGCCAACTTTTTTGAGACCTGTAGCAGGCATTAAATTTTAAATGAGCTAATTAAGTGGATAAAAGTGAAAAATTTCTCAGTTTAAACATTTGCTACGTTATCTATGTTCTATTGTGAATAAAATATTGGCTCATGTGATTTGAAATTCCTTTAGTTTTCATTTTATTAAAATTTAAAAAACGTCCCAACTTTTCCGGAATTCCGGTTGTACACAATAATCCTTTCATGTCCTGTTGAAACGAACACACACATAATAATGTTCCTTTCCATTTCTCACATGAGTGTAAGGTGCTGAATATAATAAAAGGTTTTAAACTCCTAGAGATACCGTGAACAGTGATGCTGCCCGTCCAATAATACGTAATAAGATGCATGAACCTTCTCAGTGCGTTATTGCTATTAGTTTGAAGGTGTAGTGCCTGTTTACTTGCTGTGAATCTGAAAAAGGCTGAGACATCAGGAAATTGCACAGCAGGCGCTATCAGACATAACACAGTGTTAGGCCATCTTGCATAAGCAGTGATGATTTGTGTGGTTTATGGTGCCCCATAGAGTCCCTAAAATACAACAGCAGGATTTTTTGTTGTCTCCAGTGCTTAAAACACTCAAAAAAGTCTGGTTTTAAAAACATTAATCATTTTATTATGAGCAGTTAACTTATTAATGTAGAGCTAAACACCTTGGGATATGCAGTTGTAGGTAAAAGCAGTTTTGTGAAATCATCACTGGCAATAAACATTTTGTAAATAACAGTAAATACATGATTTCAGTTGAAATGATGTGAAAGAAACTGATCAATTGATGGTGGATGAGTAAAAACACACGATCTTCAGATTACAGACATCTGCTGACACTTTCACTCTCTCTCTCAAGTGCTTTCTGCGACACAGAAATGAATTTAAACCTCACTCAAATGATTATATACAAATACAATTCAATACAACATATTGCTATGGTGTGACCCGCAAACATTAAGTGACACCCACCGCAATTTTTCCACTCACACACACAATATTCCTGTTTCTTTCTAATAGAATTGATAGAACTGTAGATGCTGCTTCGGAAATGGAAGATGTGAGCAAACCAGTGGTCCCGCCCTAGTTTGTGATTGACAGAAACTCTGACCTCACACGAACCCTTTCTCAGCACTAACAATCATTAAATCCCTTTCTGCAATTCCTTTCTTTTACCTGAATGTGTAAATGAAGTACAAATAGAAATAGAAGGATGACAATATCTGCATCCCAATTTGCATACTATCCATACTATAAAGTATGCAAATCATAGTATGTAAAAAAATATTATATCTAAAGGTGGATGGTATGTTACCATCCACAAGCTGCTGGGATGCAGCTTGTGTGTGTCTCACACTTCACTCTGAAGTCCATCTCTATATTGCCATTGCCTGAAACACACACTCATGCCTCAAAATAACACTAACACAAGGACAAAACGCTGAAGAATGTACCGTCCCTGGTCCAAACTAATGCTTCACATACACAATCAAATATCTGGGAGTCTGATCCCAAAGCTTGCATTCTCATCAGTTATGTGCCAAACAGGAACAGGAAGATTAAGAATAATCGCATGCTTAGAATATCAAGTGCATTAAATGTGTCTAAAATACTGTAACAAATGTTTTTTAATAATTGCACATACATCCACGTAGTGATATCCGGGTAAGGTTAGGGTAATATTCATCCCGATATGTCTCAAAAGCAGTTCAGAGCCTTTACTGCAAGTGTAAACGCTATGATCAGAATCTGGAGTGACTCTAGTTTGATTAGACCGAGTTTGGTGCCAATCCCTCTGATTGGAAATTCGTCTGTGTACTTTGAAGAGCCAAAGTACTGCTGAACAACCAAACTGCATTTGTTTTAGGTACATAAGGACACTTTCTATAAGAGGGAGAGTATTAAAATCTTCTCTTCGACTATGCAAAATGTAAAAATATGTTTTGTTCTTTGTGGTTCAGAGTGTTTAGTCTTTGGTAAGCTTTACAGTGCTCTTGTGGTGGTAGAAAAATATCCAATCTGTACTCTCCAACTAATCTGTACGATATATCAGGATCTGATAAACCTTTGAGTGAAATGACTGATGAAAGATGATGTTTTGCCTCTTTCCATCTCTCTCTCTCTCTCTATATATATATACACACACACACACACTTATAAAGTAAGGCATGTTAGACTAAAATTCATCCTTTCAGTGACTTTATCACTCAAGAACCCTTAATTTGATGCCCCTTACACAAACTCTAATATGTGATGATTATATGTGACCCTAAACCACAAAACCAGTCATTAGGGTCAATTTCTCAAAATTGAGATTTATACGTCATCTGAAAGTCACCTTTAAATTTGTCCAAATGAAATCTTAGCAATGCATATTACTAATCAAACATTACGTTTTGCTATATTTACAGTAGGAAATGTACAAAATATCTTCATGGAACATGATCTTTACTTATTATCCTATTGATTTTTGGCATAAAAGAAAAATCTATAATTTTGACATACAATGCTTTTTTTGGCAATTGCTAAAAATATACCCCAGGGACTTAAGACTGGTTTTGTAATCCAGGGTCACATATAATAGTTATCAAATTGTTTCATGAGTTACTGGAATCATAAATCATGATGCAGCTGATGTTGGATCAGTGGTTTCCTGCTAAATATATAAGTCCATAAAGCAGAAAAAAAGCGAAACTAAACACACCAGCAGAAAACCTACAACACGCTCACACACACATACGTCATGCAGTTTCAATTGTTCATAAAAGCAGCTCTATAAATGTGCCATTATTTGTGGAGTTAAATATGACTTCACTTTGTCACTTTTCATCCTGTAAACAGTTCGTTCGGACTCACTGCATGGTATTAAAAGTAAACCAAACCAAAGCTCATTCACAAACAAAGTCAAACGTCTGTACAGCGCATATGTCTAGACGTCCCAGCTTCATTGGTGTGATCGGCTGCGATCAGATAAGCACACCCTGTGGCTGCTGCAGGATCTTGATCACTCTGCTGAGAGATTCGGTGGTGGCAAAGGCCAGATACTGACAGCACAACCAGTCCTCCAGACTCACACTGCAGCCAGTGTCCAAAGAACGCTCTGCAAACTTGATCATCATAAGCGTTCGCTTCAGGTCCAGCCAGTTCTGGAGGACAGTGTGGCGTTGGACTGTCCCGGAGGGGGGGTTCAGTGAATTGAACAGATCCTCTCGGGGGCCCCACAGCAAACACTGCAAACACGCACGGGCGTCTGCCATCTGGATGCGCTCGGAAGGGTTGGGATTGAGAAGCAACGTGGCAAGCTGTTGAAGGCCGTTGGAGTACAGGGACCGCAGGGGCAGCTGGGGCAAGTCAGAGCTGCAGTATTCCCTCTCCTTTAGCTCTGGACTTTCCTCGAATGGGTTCGGTCGATGCAGCATCTCATAGATCAGTATGCCTGTCTGGAATTCATCACACTTGCGGTATTGAGTGGCAGTGAGGAGCTCAGGTGCCAGACGGGACTGGTCTCGGAGCGAAGCAGGTTCCAGCACCACATTCTTGAGTTTGGCCTGAGAGAAGTTGCTGATGATGAGGCGGGCAGGGCTTGCAGAAGCTGCGGCGGAGGAAGGTCCAGATGCAGCATTGTTGTTTGGTTCCAACAGCTCCAGGTTCCAAGGGTTCCCGGGCTTGCAGTGCACCAGGAGGAGGTTCTCAAGCCGCAGGTCACAGTGTGTGACGTGGTAGGGTTTCATGTGCTCTAGTCCCGCACACAGCTGCAGCAGCAGCAGACACACCTGCCGTTCATACAGCTCAGGGTTTCGCGAATGCCTCTCCACACCCTCCCGTACGAAATCCGCCACCGTCTGGAACGGCACCTCTCGAGTGATCACCACAACACGGCTACAGAGTTTCAAGCACGGACCAGCCGCATCTCTCTCATCCTCCTTTCCTTTTCCCTCTTCTCTTCCTTCCGTACCGCCTTGCTTGTCTTCTCCATCCTCCTCTTGCTCCCAGGGCAGCAGGCGGGCCGGAACATCTGCCAGGAAGTGCCCACAGTCCTGCTGGATGTTGAAGTGAACAGCGATACTCTGCCGAACTGCTAAGCTGTGAAAAAACTGCTGCTGATTCTCCTTCACCACACCCCGACAGATCTGAGATCAGACAGAAAGAGAATGTTATTCTCTGCAAATACATGCAAGTCTGAGCTGACTACCTAGGCAACATTTTGAAGTACCAAAGGAACGCTGCCAACAAAAAGGGCGGGAAAATACGAGTAATGCTTGCTCTTCATAGTCAGAAGGTTACTTTAAGGTTGATAAGGGGTTTAATCCTAATTGATATGAGCAACGATAATAGGAACTATCGATAAAAGCCTTGAAGGCAGCATAATAAATAGAGCTTGGAAAGCTAGATAACTCCGTATGGGTAAGAAAGCACATAATGTAGCCTTTGTGGATAATTTCATAATGCATGAGAGAATCTCTGTCTGTAATAAGTAACAAGCCATTCGCTTAGCAACATGCTGCCAACAGATTTTATTGGAATCAACTGTTAGTCCAATCACTCTTGCTGTTCTTGCAAGAAGCAATGATTGGGAGTTCAAAAACATTATGGAGACAGCTAAATATGTGTAAAATATATGTAAGACTGAACTTTCACCTTAACGGCGTAGTTTGTCATAGGCTCTTTAGCGAAAGATGCAGTGTAGTACACAGCATCTCCTGCCTCGCAGCAGGGTTTTCCTGCAGTCAGCCGGAAATGAGACCAGCTGTCTGTACCAAAGCGTAGATGATCTTTTTGTCCGGCCATAAATCGATCTTCACATTTGGCTGCCAACTTGCGAAGGGTATCCGTGTGCAGGCCTCGGATCCTCCCGACCACTTCCTCCCAGCTCTCCATGCCTCTGTATGGCACTTGTTTCTGGGATTTAGCGGGTCTCCCAGCCCCTTGTGCATGGGCTGTCAGACTCTCTGTACTTCGGTCGCCTTGGCGGTCGCATGTCTGCATGGAGCTGCTATTGGTTAGGCAAGACAGGCTGTGCCCACCCACGGGACGCTCCAGGGAGTCTCCAGATTTGTCAGGATGTCGTGCCTCTGAGCTGACTGAGGAGCTCTGACTGGCAGTATCCCATGTGGATTCGAGATCGTAGAGTGGATTGGCAACACTCAGACTAGTCCCTCCTGGTCTGACCTCTCCTTTGGGTCGAGGGGCAGAGAGTTCTCTACCTAAAACTGATGGCTCTGTTTTGGCACGTGGGACTGACTTTTTAGGCAGGGGTGGAGGGGTGGATTTAGACGTGGGTTCGATGGCCTCTGGATCAGAGGTTAAAGTGTCATCAGATGCTTTAGGATGTCTGGGATGTTTTACAGGGATCATGTTGGCCCTGGACCGACCTGTAGAGTGAGAGAGGAGGAATTTCAGAGAGGATTAGGGCTCTGGAACAGCTCAGGGGAACACATGAAATATTGACCAGAACATAACTTATGCATTATTGGAATTGCATTACATATTGTTTCAGTGCAGGTTGAACAGTGTTAAAGCAATTCACACACGGTCCATCCGCAGGGACGTGGGATACAAGTTAAGAATTATTTAATAGTGTGAAACCTCATCTAACAATCCTCACTAATCTGCTTTAATCTCCCAATAATCTCAGACTGGGGCTTCTTCTGAGGCCCTTTCCCCAGGACAGGGATTTTTGTAGGTCACGTCTATAAAACGATCAAACAGTCAGCGGGACAAAATTAGAGCCAGTACTTTAACCCCTTGGAGACCCATGCTGCTACTCAGTTCAGAGGTTCATCACCATTGCAACACTATATGGTTAGATATCGGAGGTCAACTCTGTATCATTCATTATAAGGAGGGAAGGATGTAACCATCAGAACCTCACTCTCTCGGGACAGCTGATAATGTATTTTATCTCATATCCTGTGTGATGCCACACAGCTCAATATAGAAGGACCAAGTCTGATAATCTGTCAGTCTCTCAGAACTGTGGACATTAAAGTCCCCAACAAACTCAATCCCTGATTTCCACACAGAGACTACTGCCAGCTTGGGAAAATTTTTTATGCAATTCAATAAACCTCACATGTGGAAAAACATTACATAGTTTAGGAAACAAACACTGTTTGAAATCTTATTTGACGTTATTCAAAGGGTATTTTCCAATATTATTAGTTTAAAATCAATATTAGAAGCAAATTATTTTTGGATGTATCTTTTCCAGTTTTAACAGTATATTATATCTTTATATCAGGTTGCAAACATTAATATTTTATGTACATTGTAACGTTTTAATGTCTGAAGCATTTTAAATTTGAGATCTTTTAGGAGCTTTATTGTGTACACTTAAAAATGATATGACATATCAGTTATCATCCATAACATAAATATGATTTATGTTGACCTGACAATTTGTCATGCCATCCAAAAGTGAGATCACATTATAAATTTGAGATTCAAACTAATTCAAAATCATAAATAAATGTTCTAGAATTTTTAACCATTTTAAAACAAACATTTCTACGATATTAAAGGAATTAATGTAAATAAATTAATTTACAATAATTACAAATAATTACCGGTAACATTTGTGTGTACGTGTGTGTGTGTATATATATATATATATATATATATATATAAAATAAAAACTCATTAGTGGTCACTAGTCATTTAAGATTTTCGGACCCCACTGTATAATAAGTATAATGTGTGCTGCTGAAATTTACATTTCCTGCTAGTAAAATTACTTCAACTACACAATTCACAATTCAATAAACCAAAAAAAAAGAAAAAAAAAAAAAGAAGAGCAAAACAAACTGAAGAAAGAGACATATCCATACCTCCTTTCACTGCATAAACATCAGATAAATGGCTTCAAATTGAGAGATTGAGAGAAGTTATTTTAATTATGGTCTAGAAATGCTCTTGCACACACTGCTGCCATGACAACCTAAAGATGTTATGTCCAAAAAAATAGACCAAATAAAAGCACAAAGTGACCCATCAAACGTGTGTGTTTTACTTACCCAGGTTGGTGTATGTGGCCCTGCAGCTGCTGGATGTAGGAGATTGTGAGTTGGTGTAAGTGATTCCCTCTTCCTCTCGCTCTGCGTGCCTGCTGCTGTTTGAGGCGGGCGATGCTGGGGGCGGACAGGAGGCAGGCGGCTCGCGCAGGGGCGACAGCTCCAGCTTAGCAGGAAGAGAGGTGGCTGAGATCTCAGTATCCTGAACTGGAAGCTGACTGCATCAAAGAGAGACAAACAAGGGTTGAGAATTATTTCCACCCAACGTTTTCTAACCTAAATTGCAAGGATTTAGAAACTGAGGATGCAGATTATTTTACAAAGGTAAATTTAAGAGTTTAATTCTCTCTTTTTAAAAGGGAAAGTTCACTGAAAAAGGAAAATTTTATTTTGTTCCAAATCCGTATGACTTTTTTTTATGTGGAACACAACAGAAGATGTTTTCAAATAGTGCTGGCCACTCTTTTACATGCAACTACAATGAAAGAGAACGCAAAAAAATGGATGCAAAAGCACAATAAAGTATCCAAAGTAATCCTTATAACTCACATGGTAGATTACAATATTATAAGAAGCCATATAATAACTTTATGTGATAAACAGACCAAAACGATAGCCTAGTTGCTATTCTGAACTGGAGATATTTTAAACAAAATAGTTGATCTAGTACACAAACTCTTTGACTCAAAAATGAGTTTACAGCAGCTCTTGAGTTAAGATTATCAGTAAATATCAGTCAAAAGATCTTGAGAGTTAGCTGTAAATTTAGCTTTGTAAAATAAACCATACCCTCAATTTTTTTAATTCTTGCTTTTTAGGTTAGAAATCTGTGAATAATAATTTTCTGACCAAGAGCTATATAACTGACCACTTCGATAATAATTAAATGGTGCCTTTTTAGAAGCCTGAAAGCTTACATCACACTTCAAAATCTCCACTTTTGTGAGAAGGCATGATATCATATGAGTTTGGAAGGACATCAGGGTGAGTAAATAATGAGATGAATAAGGATTAATAATGAATAATTGTGTGATAATGCTTTTTTTTTATTTTATTTAAATTTAAATTTTATCATTTAAAATTTAGAGCTGAAACAACGAATCGATTTAATCGATTAAAATCGATTATTAAAATAGTTGTCAACTAATTTAGTAATCGATTCGTTGCTAAATAACTTTTATTTGCCGTAAGCGGCTCATTTCGTGCATATTTCAAATCTGCGGTGACCAAAGTGTGGCAGTAATGAGCCACCGGAGGTTTTACTCAGCCAGTACAACAGGAGAAGTAGCGAATAGCCAATAGCTGGCCTTGTTTTATGTCACGTGCTTCCCGAGCAGCGTCTCTGCGGCCATAGACATCATATGATGTCTATGTCTGCAGCATTCAGCGTGATGTGGGAGTACTTTACATTGAGCCTTTAAAAAAGAAGAGTAACCTGTAAACTCTGCACTACTGCACTGTTTAAGGGGACGTTCACATATCGCGTCTTTTGCGCGCTCAAGTTCGTTATTTCCAACACCGCACCGCATCGAGTTAAAAACATTTAAACTTTTCAGAATGCCGCAACCGCACTTCGGGTCATGTGACAAGAACTAACCAATCAGCTTCATCCTTTCCCGTAACAACGTTAAAAGCTCAGTCAAGATGAAAGGAACAGCTGATCATAGTTGTATATGGATTTCCATTTTGAAATAAATTTAGTAGCAGAGCTACTGCAAGCGATTTTTTTGAGCTACAAATCCATTTATCCTTTGCTGAAATTTCCGCGTCTTCAAGGAGAGAGCAAGGAGGTTGCTTAGCAAAGGCAGACGCCTCAGGGGCGCTTCTGCGCGAGCGCTTTGGAAAGAAGCGTTTTAGGCGCGATATGTGAACGGCCCCTAAGACTTTCATTTGTGCAGATTCTCCAGTACAATGTTGTTTGCAAATGTTTAGTCGTAAAAGCTGATAACATTGCTTTTTAACAGTTAACATTTAAAGCTTTACAAACATGTTCTGTGATCAGTTTGTCGTTTACCAGTTCAAAATTCAGTCGTGCAGCCTAATTATGACTGAATGAGAGAGGTAAATGTAGATATTTGAAATGCACTTTTTTTTCTAAGTATTCACTGCTCTTTTTCACACAGCAGGTTTTTTGTGTGTGTCCCATTTTTTTTCTGGACAACCTTCTGATGGATTTTACTTTAAATTGTGAGTTCCATTCAGGTTTCATGCAATTGGCACTTTTTTTGAAGGATTGTTTACAATTTCACAGCAAAAGCTATAAAGCTGTTTCCCAGTAAATAATAAAATACAATGCACTGCAATTTTATTCTGTTTTATCCTTATTCTTCGTGAAAATATGTTCTGAAAGATTCCTTAATATGCTTTGTTCAGGATGTTAAACTACTTTAGGAGCTCTAAGGACTGCCACGGTGAAAACATTATTTGAAATCTCCTTGTGAAATTTGCTAGAGTGTGGGTCAGTGTTCTGATTGCAGAAGAGTTCAACAAAAGAATTACTAACACAATAAAACAACTCCAGGTATATTTTTGATGAGGATATGACATATATAATCTCTTAAATCTATGCTGAATGATAAAGACCATTTATTAATAATTTACTTGGGGAAAAAATGGAAAAAACTAAAATATAAGTACATAAACCGATTAATCGATTAATCGTAAAAATAATCGACAGATTAATCGATTATCAAAATAATCGTTAGTTGCAGCCCTATTAAAATTTAATTAGCATGTTGGGGTGCAACCATACTCGACTAATCAAACAGAAAATACTGTTCTTTGATTAGATTCCAGTCTATCCCTATATCCTAGCATCAACACTACTCTCCTAAATAACCCATCCAGGAACACTAAATGGGAGGAATCTTCTACAGGCAGAGCATGTCTGGACATATAAAAAACATTCTGTTCCATTAAGTTATGACACACTCAGAAATCTATAACACAGAAGGTATTCTTAAATAAAGATAAGATTCCTAATGCCTCCAATGAAAAACCAGTGTAATATTTTTTTGTGAACACAAGGGAAGATATCACCACAAAAAGGTGTTTTTTAAAATGATAAGAGTATCTGGATATCTCAGTTTTTGAACTCAAGTATCTCTTTCTCTTATCTTGAAAGATAACACGGTGCAAACACACTCATGCACACACACACACACAAGCTGGAACGAATATCTATCTGAGAGCTTCAGTTTCAGTGTTGGTCTGTTTAAAGGAATTTGAGGAAGTAATGCTTACCCACCATACTGGCTCACACAGTCACCCATTCGATAAAGTCAAAGACAGTAAATGTTCCAATCAGAAATAGGAATTCCTTGCTTTCAAAGACTCTTTTTCCTACTCCTCCTCTCTCTGTTGTAACATTTGGTATGAATGTTTCTTCCTCCACTTGATTAACCCTTAACAGACATCTACCTGTGGTTGTTCATCAGCTTACAACTGTGACATATCAGGATCAAAGGTCCAAAATCACACACACATATGACTAACTAAATAGGAAGTGGTTTACTCTAGTTAGGAAATCACCTAGCTAAAAAAAGATAACTAATACTGATTCTACTTTTTATACTAATGCTACTACTATTGCTACTAAAACTAATCATTAAATTACCTGTATGCAGCATAGATTACAAATTCAAACATTACTTGTTAATCAAACAGTTCTACCATTAAGCTATTCCAATAAATAAATAAATCTATAAAAACAACAACAACAAAAAAACATAAGTTAAACTTTTTTTTTAATGTTGTATTTGATATTTTTAACCTTAATCCGAATATCTTACCATTATAAAAACATTTCCATTTTATAATTACTATAAAAGGTATAGGTTGTATAGAACCCAAACAAACTATAAAATTATGCTGTTCTGTATTTTCAATTCACTATGACTGAATAAAATGCTAGTAGCTACAACAGGACAATGTGAAGCTTTTTGATCAGGCATTACAAAAAGCTCCCCTTAGGGGTACAAATTTAAAAATTTCTTCTGGGATTAATATAAAGGCCATGCATAAAAAATACACACTGAGACATAGAGAGTGTGGACTGACAGAAAAACAGCTTACTTCATGACTCTGCTGATGAGGAGACTGGCTCTGCTCTTGGGTGGAGTTGACAGGCTGGAAGCTCCAACTTCTGATGTGACACCTTCCTTGTGTTCTTCAACCCGAAGCTCTGCCTCCTCTCCACCTTTGACACTCTCTGATTTGTAGGTGAATATGATCGTGGGTTTCTGGTGAGGGTCATCCGTCTTGGACTCTGAAAACCAGTGCTGTCTCTGTACAGGTGGAGGAGGCAGTACAGTGATGACAGTCCCATCCAATCCCAGCAGCTTCCCTTTTTCCTTCTCTCGTTCCATTTTCTCTTTCTGTTCATCCTCATCCTTCCGCCGGCGGAAGAAACTCTTGAAGGATATCCAGCGCTTAGGCTTGTTACCATCAGTTGAACGCCTTCCCTCCGCACCAGGACTGCTCTCTCCGTCAGTAGATTTGGTCCCAGCTTGTTTGGTCCAGTTGCTGAAATGCCTCTGGAGCAGGTTGCTTGTGTGGTAAGGAGAGGAGCTAGACCGGGCTGGGGGAAATGGGGCACTAGGTTCAGATTTGGGGCTTGTGGGCGGTACAGCAGCAGAGGCACTCTGAGATTTGGGAAGGACTTTAGGTGGAGTGTCTTTTTGAGGTTCTGCAGAACAGTGGAGTGATTTAGGTCTGTTAAGAGCATCTCTGGAAGCATCTGGTGGCAGTGAGTAAAGCTCCTCAGCACTGCATGTCTTATTCTGGCCAGTGGGGGAGTCTGGAGGAGAAGGCGGCGGCTGAATGGAGGCCACAATTTGAGACAGAACAGCACTTGCTTTCTCCCTCTGACCTGAACGTCCATTCGATGTGACCTGGCAATCTCTGCAGCCCTCTTCTGGTTGCTCACTGCTGTGGTTAGTACAAATACGATCCAGACTGCTATGTGCCAAAACAGCAGGGCCAGGGCTCATGCTGCCTGCAGGAAGGATGGAGACAATTGTCGTAGTCCTGGATTTGCCATTGTTTACAATCTGTCCGGATACTGTGGTGGTCCTCAGATCCCCAGGAGCAGTTACATCTGTTGTGTGCTTCGTCTGAGGTGATGTCTGCTCAGACGGCGAGGGCTGGGAACTTCCAGAAGATCCAATCTCCTCGTATGTGTTGCTGGCCACTCGCTCCCCGGCCCCAGGTTTGGAATGTGGCAACTCACCATTGAGCCCCAGGAAACTCTTGTAAACAGCTAGGTTATCGTATGCACAGGGATTAATCACTATGGGAACTTTCACTGGCTTTTTGGAGCTGCGTGCATATGCAGGCTCATCACGGATGATGATGGGAAATGGGGGCATGCCGGCATTGTTGTAGCTGTTAAATTTTATCTCAGACAAGTTAGGAGATTTACTTGGGACTGAGCCAAAGCCTGCAGTTGGAGATGTGGGAGCTGATTTGTGACTGATTAGTCTTGGGGCGGCACTGCCATTTGTTAAATCAACTTTCGGGATCTTCTGTCGAGGGCTGGTGCAAGACGTCCACACTTCTTGGTAACGGATGCTGCCAGGTTTTGTGCGGAAACCACTGGGTCTTCCAGAGGCAGGACTTGTAGTAGACTGAGGCATCATCAGAGACAATGAAACGGATGGAGATGCCACATGTGAAACAGGAGATCTGAGAGACTGAGGCGTAGTGGGTGAGACAGGACAGGGATCAGCAGAAGGGCAAAGCACAACATTAGGCCCACTTGACTTTGGAGTGCTTTCCACTTTTGGAGTGTGCTCATCTTTAGTGGCCATTGAGGCAGACACATCCACCACTGTATAAGGCTTACAGATAGGAGTCTTCTCGAGATTCACTACTCGATAAGGCTTGGCCTGCTCCTCGGTTGGGCTGAAGCTGATTGTGATTGGCTGGCCTGGAAGAGCTTGTGGGAGAGCCCCACCCCCTCTCTTACTGTCATCCTGTTCTTCCAGATGGATGGCTAGAACAGCTTTGTGCGTTTCATTGGGTTTTGGTGAACTCAGCCCTTTGGCTGAAGGTTCTTTGCTAGGTGGGAAAGGAATATTATTTCTCTGGTCACCAGTGCCCCTACTGCTGCCAGAGCAGGATTCTTCAGGCAGAGAAATCAAGGACTCGGGCGAGGTGGTGGACTCAGAAGTGGACAGAGAGCCACAACCCTGGTGGTCAGAGGAGTATGACAGAAGAGCAGGAGCTCCATTTGAGTCAACAGATGGGTATCCATTCAGAATCTCATCGTAACTGTCATCGTAATCCACTGCACAGAACCGTTGCAGTGAACGGTTGCGTATAGGCACTGTATTCCACTTCTTGCTTACAGTGAAGGGAACTGGGGACAGTGTGGCTGCACGGAAATTGGCAAACCGAGGTTGACCCCGCATCCGTATCCCCATTGCTAGCAACTCCTCATCGCTTTCATCCCAACTGTCATGCTCTCCATCATCATCCTCATCATCACTCTCATCCTCCTCATCGTCGCCATCACTGGAGAATTCCGGATAACAGAAACGTCCTCCCTCAGAGCTGATGACCTCTGCACTGTCACTGAGGGAAACACGTTTCATTGCTCCTCTACCACTACTCCCAGCATGGAGACAGCTTGATGCTGGAAGGCCCCTCTCTAACGAGCGCTTGTATGAACTGCAGATCCGGCCAAAGAAGTCATCTCTACTTGAGCTTGGAGAAGGTCCCAGGCCAGCAATCTCTTTTAGCACATCCGTCAGTCCATTGTTGTTGCTTCTAGTTGGCTGTGGGGAAACTGCACCATATGCCTCTGTTTGCCCAACCAAATCCTCCCCTTGATTGTTGTTTGTCCCTGTGGGTCTCGAGCTATTCAGGCTGTTGTGGTTCCACACAGTGAATGGTGAGCTTTTAGTGACCTGTACTCCCTCTGTAAGCCTTGGCACATTTCCCTCTGAATCCAACCCTGCTGGGGAGCATGGCAGCATCATTGTAGGCTTTACTGCAATAGTAGGCTTCTTTGCAACAGGTGGGCGGACCTGCCCTGCACGGGATGAGGACATGCTCCTCTGGCTGTTTGTGAGTTTGGCACCGATGTTTGTCTTGCTCTCACTGGCAGCATTGGCTTGCTCTGGAGGCCGGTGCAGGCTCTTGGGCTTAAAGCAGTTTTTGCACTCCCCTGGTTTCCACACATGTTCAGTGAAGGTGTTGCATGCAGACATGACTGCAGGGCAGTGCTGCAGCGTCAGTGAACAGGAAATCCCTCCATCACACAAAAACTAAAGGCTGAATGTTGCTCCCACACACAGTTTACAAACTGTGCCTTCAGTACCTGCAAAAAAGAATAACACAGTTATCCAGTGTTCTTTTGAAACTAAATGTAATCACTGTTTTCATCTCACATAAACAATCACTATAAGCTGCTGAATGAGTCACTCATTTGCCAGCAGGGGTCATGAATGTCTAGTTTCTCTCTTTTACACACGAACACAGGCTGCCAGACTCTCACAGATCTATTTTTGGATCACAACGCAGCACTGAGCAGTTGCAGGTAAACATCATGCCTTGTGACATACTGACACCACATACACAGACAGAGTCAAACATGTACACCTATACTTATGCTGGGGGCCCCACAGATTTATACAGGTGATATATTATACTTACTACATCCAACCCTTTAATTGTAATCCAGAACAAATCCTTCCCTACCATTTATAGACAGTTTTGCATGTTTAGACTTGAAGACATAACCTGTTCTATTTCTGAATTTTTTTTTTACAAGTGAAGGCCTTCCTAACAAGTCAGTTTAAAGAGGTTTTACTCTTTTTATGAGGCCATTCTCAGACATCTGGTCCTCACAAGTAGTGAAACAATTACACCTCTTGTATCGTCTCCTATGTCTCCCAACATTTGAAACACTTCTTTCAAAAATTTCCCAAACTCCCATACACAAATGTCCTGCCTTATAATCAGCTTGAAAAAAAACTTACAGAGAGTTAACTTTTAAGGACTAGAGGGAAGGTACTGGGGCTCTGTTTTTCTTATACAGCAGAATGACCTTTTCACTCATACACTCACTTATATATTCGATTTGGTGAACTGGTTCAAAAAGATCCGGTCACATCGAATGATTCATTTGCGAACCGGTTATCACAAACTGCTCTGTTTTGAACTCTCTCACAACAGACACAGAAGAGAAGACAACGCTGAATAAAGTCGTAGTTTTTGCTATTTTTGGACCAAAATGTATTTTCGATGCTTCAAAAAATTCTTACTGACCCTCTGATGTCACATGGGTTACTTTGATGATGTTTTTCTTACCTTTCTGGACATGGGTGAGTTATTAATTACATAATTTAGATTTTTGGGTGAACTATCCCTTTAATGAAAGAGAGAGACAGACCGACACAAAGAGAGACAGGAAGCAAAAGAGAGAGAGACAGTGCTCTCAGGAGGATGCAGCAGCTAGTGCATTAAGGAAGCTCTTTATGGCTTTCAGACAGATGGAGAAACATCTCTCCACCCTTAATTTCCCTCCTCAGAGTTCATGTCACTTCTCCTGTCTTCCTTCACTGTTCTTTATTTCTGAATTTGATGACTCAAGTCTGTACTTTCTTGCTGTACAATAAACAATTTGGATCTTTGATCATTCTGATCAGTTTTCTGGTCCTAACGCTCCTTAATTCTTTCAGGGTTTTTTTACGTGTCAGCAGTACTTAAACCACCAACTGTTACTGTACCCAAAAAGTTAGTAGAAAAGGTCTAAGCTAGAAAAGGCAGTCCTGTCTGAATAGGGCTGGACAATGTGTGCATAATAACACCAGATGTCCTCAGCACAAAATCAAACAGGCAGCGAACAGGCAGATGTGATTTTTTTCAGAGATGTGTTTCAGGACAGTGCCAGGAAATGTGTGGCACAGCTGTCTAGCTGGGGAACATGCTGCCACAGTTGCCATAGAAAAATTACAAAATCAGTGTGGTTTATTCATATAATGCTCCCCTGACAGCAGACAGAGGCAGGAACCAGGCACAATTTTGAAAAGAACCTGAAGGCTCCTGCTTCTATAGGCCAGATCTTGAGATATCTTGAAAATTAGACAAGCAGTCTGTGCTGTTAAAGATCTGAAAGGTGAAACATTGTCGGTTTAAATCAGCTATTGATTCTTCGAGCAAGGCACACAACGCCAAAGTACTACAGGAGACCAGATGTGTGAGTCACTTTGAATAAAATGACACATTTTGACAAATATATGACAAAACCATAATGGGACTAAGTCTCAGTTCATTCAGAAGTTTGTTGTTCTCTGGCTCCTTCACTGAGTTTCTCTTATGTTTCACATGCCAGAGTGATGACATCACTCCAACCACTCAGATCTAAACTCCACTCTCACACTCTTTCCAGAGCACTCAGTGACTGACACACCTTGGCAATATAATCACCATTGGCTAGTAGGACGGTGCAATTAATCGCATGCGATGGTCATGTGCATCTCGTCAGTAAAGCCGGTTCCGTGATTAGTAGTAAATCTCCATCACCTGCTTTCAGATGGAGCGGCATTTAATACACAGAGCAGTAGATCACGGACAAGCTACACAATATTGCATTAATTATCACAGGCGATTCGATCTGCGATAATTAACTCGATATTGCCTAACTGTCAGTGAAGTACAGCTCTGTGTAGTAAATACCACTTCATCTGATGAAATGAGATAGTACAGATTACTTGACAAAGAGTGAAACTCTGAAACAATCAGTCAGTGTTTGGCTAGTGAAAATATATCTGTGCTAAACTTATTATTAACCTCCAACACACACACTGGCGAGTAAAATCTAAGAATTTATTAGCCAATGGCTAATGTTAGACATCATTTAGTTGCCCCGAGTAAGATTTAGTCGTATATGCGACTTACTCGCATTTGATTTACTCGCAATGTAGAGGGCTGCTAGTGAGATGTGTTGGGTGATCAGTGAGTAGGTATGGTGTCACAGCCAATATTTATCTAGACGAGCTAGAACCGATAGAGTTACGGCAGAATAGGTATAGGGTTACAGATTTGGAGTTATAGCACATTGATTAGATATAAAATTACCAAAGCAGTAACTAGAGAAAGTTTAGGGCTACAGAAGACTGAGCAGTTAAATAGTAACAGAAGCTAGAGCAATAGAGAAAGCAGAAAAAGCAGGTAAAGTGTTACAAAAAGAGCAGATATAGAGCAGATAAAAGATTCAGCAGAGTTGAGTAAATGGAGATTTATAACCGTGGTTATAACGTTACAGCAGTAATAAGACCAGGTATAAAGCTACAGAAATTTGTGCAGTTACGGAGTAAAACAAGCTAGAGCAATTGTAGTGTTACAGTAGATTTAGTAGGTATAAAATTACAGTAAATAGAGCTGATATAGTTGTAGTAGCTAGAGTAGATATGTTACAGTAGATTGAGCAAGTACAGATAGAATATTTGTAGAGTTACAGCAGAGCAGGTAGAGGGTTACAGAAGACTGAGCGGGTAAAGAGTAACAGAAGCTAGAGCAACTACAACTGATACAGTGTTACAATAGCTAGAGTAGATATAGGTGATACAGCAGAGGGGTGGGCGATATCTCGATATTTAAAATATATCAAGATATTTTTTAAACACGATATGGATTTTGACATATCGTATATATCGATATATTGTTTATATTTAATTCTGATTCCGCCACTTTGCTTGTTTGACTTCTCTGCTATGCTCGCCCCCGCTCGCTCAAAAAAAAGGACAACTGGCTCCATTATATTTCGATACTTCGGTTTTCAGACGTCGGGCGAACAGCAGGCTGATGTCTACTGTATGGCCCATGGATTTCCATGATGCAGAAAACGTGGAGGGAATCGCGGAATCCAGTCATAAAAACGGAATTTACAGTTTAACGCGGAATGGCACGGAATTTTTTGTCAAATTTTGAATGAATTAATCAAAAGTAGGTCATTGCACTTACATCAAATCGCGATATGGACTAATATCTGCAAATATTAAGCCGTAAAGGTCTATTTAAATATGAATCCTGCGTGTCTGTGTTAACGAATGGCGCAGAAGCGCGTCTTCATTCATTAAACACACGGAAGCGCGCGTGATGCTCGTGGTGATTTCAGCTTCTGTCATCTCACTAAATCAGGACGTAAACACATGAAGAACATCTCCAGAACTGCTCTGAGAGTCACTTCATGAGCATCTGACAGTTTGATGAGTAAAACTAGCGTCATATATCACATCATAGACTGTAGTATCACATACACAGAACTGTAAAGGTACAGTAACCAGTCAAAATAAAAGTATTTGCCAGAAATCTATTACTATTGTTCAGCAGAATGTACATAGCCCACTACTACTACTATTAAAAAGAAACAACATAATTCTTAAAGGAATAATCACACATTTCTTCCATGTTTTATTTTTAATAGTAAATCCCCTTTATTTACCAAAAATAAGGTTTGCTTAATTTTAAATAATTAAAAGATAAATTAAATGAATGTTTTATGCCTTCATTTGATAACCAGAAGAAATGTAAATACACAGAATTTCTGAAGGGAAAAAACATTTCACATAAGGCTATTGTAAAAATTTGTGTAGAATTTTTAAGAACTAATTAAGTTGTTTTTATGCATTTAAATAATTACACATGCTAAAACACCGAATTAGGTAACAATAAAACATATGGTGAAGAAAAAATAAAACGTTTCATAGGGCCCTAAACATGTAATATTTGGCATATTTGTTTTTGCAGTAGTTTTTGGGGGGTTATTTTTCCTGTAAAGATAGAGATATATATCGTATATCGAGATATAGCTAAATATATCAAGATATATTTTTTGCTCCATATCACCCAGCCCTAATACAGCAGATGGAGCATATACAGATTTACAGCAGCTAGAGCAGTTATAGAATTAAAGCAGTAACTAGAGCGGGTATAGAGTAAAAGAAGCTCGCGAAAATGAAGAGTTACAGAAGACAGAGTTACTATTACATCAGATTTTGTATGTAAAGATTCACAGCAGCTAGAACAGGTATAGAGTTACAGTGGCAAGAGAATGTGTAGAGTTAATGCAGATAGAGAAGTTATAGAAGTTATATAGAGTTATATAAGATGGAGGTGGAAAGTTTTGGAGAGTATTTTGCACTAGTGTTCCAAAAACATCATAAACTGTGCAGAAAAAGAGTTGTTTTTAGTTGTTGTTTTTTTTACAAATACACAAGGAAGGAAACCTTGTGACTTTGACAAAAAAGCATATTCATAGGCACTATACACAGCCAATTACATCAACAGATGTAGAAAGAGAACCAAACAACCAATTATTTTTGATCCACAACCAATGCAGCAGTGTTGCTTGATAACAACAGGATGCACGTTCACTAGCAAAAGACTGATTGGAAACGACTCGACACCACTGGCAGGTCTTGCTGGGTTACCATGACAACCTAAAAGATCATGCACAAAGACCTGAAATGCAGGTTCCAAAATGACTCTTCACAACTTGGAGCAGAAAATGTCTCAATGCTCTGAGCGATTACCATAGGATCATTAAAATCATTTGACAATGAGCCAGAGATGTAAAACTTATCCTTCCACATTTCAACTAATATTTGACCTAGAGATGCTCCAAACCCCAGATCCAGTCTGACCTGATGAACCAAGGGGATTTTTCAGCTTCCTGAACACAGCTGCAACCTTTCTTGAATAATCAGCACCTGATAATACACGATTAATCTCCATCACTGTCTGCTTTGAAGCAGAAGAGCGCTCGTGGGCTTTTAAACATCAAATACATAAACAAGCAACAAAGAAACAGTCAGGGAGAGAGTACTTACAACATGATCTCCCCCATGCTCCTAAACAGATTAGCTTGGGAAACCCAATTCGTGGGAAAGCTAAGAGGAAAAGACACTACGATAAGATCCATTATGACATTAGAAGCTTTTTACTCGACTTGGGAGTCTCTCTGCCTGCATTTAAATGTTTAAATGAATCCTCTGGTCTGAGATGTTACTCAGTGACCAGTGGGATCTTCAGGGTGATGTTCTTGGTCAGCAAAAACCATTATCTATAGGTGTCATGAAAAGTGCCATGCCGAGCCTTTACGTTCCTTCAATCTGAACTGATGGCTGCTGGTGGTTGGCTCCCTGTTGTCTGATTGAATCTGTGCAGCGAAGAGTGCATATATTGCCCCATTTGAGAAAAATGCATCATGGGATGTAAAGGTTTCAAAATATATTGTGTGTATATAAATATATTATATTATATATATATATATATTATTATTTTCCGCCTTTTTTAATGTCTATATATAGTTTTTCTTAATTATTTTTATTAGAATTTGTTATTAAAAATTTTTAAAAAATTCATCATCATCATCATTTTTCAGTTAATGTTTCTTTCAAGTAAACAACCTTCAATAAACATTCCCTATAGTTGTCTCTTTTCTAGGAAAACGGTATTGATGACTCATTCTGGATTTCACAAATCATCCCATCAAATTCTCCCAAAAATGAGTTATGTCCCTTCTCCCAAAACCTCCCCCAACTTACTAGTTAAAAAGTTTTTTATACACGTTATATGCATTTTTATACACATATATATTTATGCACTTTATAGACTAAACTCTTGATTCAAGAGAGTGAGAAAATTCCGGTTTATATCCTGCATCCTTGAACGATTTATTGATCACCTTTGTCCTGTAAGCTTGTGTAATAACTGCCAAGTCAATTTTCTCGTAATCTGACCTAACAGTGCTTGAACGCACACCTCACCATTTTTCTGAAGACAAATTAGAGGGCTGATCAGCTTGAATCCCAAGGGAAACAAAAGCATGTTGCTCATGTTTAACAGAGTGGTGTTAGAGGAACTTGCTCAGTCCGACTCATGCAGATTAACCATTGTGTGTGTGCATTAAAGGGATGACAGATTCCCTCAGTGAGCTGAATACAGGATCAAAGCTTTACTCTAATCACACAGTGAATAATAATGAGAAACTGATCTGCAGCGCACACACATGCGTACACTCTGGCATCCTCCGTCGGTGTGCATGCAGCTTCCATATGGGAGCGTTACATAACGGAGTCATCTTCACTACACACTAGCTTCATCTTATTCTTTTATTCCGGCCGTCACACCAGTCTCTCCCTCTCTCAGCAGGTGATTGATTATGCATATGTTCGACAAACCCATGACTGAAATAATTCAGTCGAGGTTCACTGGAGAGCTAAACATTCAATGTAACTAGGACAGGAAATTCATGAATACTTCACATAAATAATGCGAACACACACACAAACAGCTGCTCCAAATCATTGAGAAGAGCAACATTACGGGTCTGTTCCAAAAACAAGTGAGTTGCCCTCTAATACAACATCAAATTCTGCTTTGTTTTTTTCACGCAGAGGTAAAAATAAGATGGAAATACCTGAGCAGTGGTATACTGTTAGCTAACATATCACTTCATACAAGAAATGTTTTAAAGCCAGCAGCTTCTGCTTTAAATTTCTCCCATAAAGCAGCTCTCCAGTGTTAAGTGTTTTTACTTGTGTCTGATCTCAATGGTCTGAACAGAAGAAATGAACCAGAGAAGATTTCCACATAAAAGGCGGCGGAGCTCCAGAGCTCCCTACCTACTATGTAATCACCAGAGACCAATGGTAGTTCAAAGGTGTTTACCAAGATCAAAACAAACGTCGTTTTAGCCTGATATTGTTTGAAATGATGTCACACTAGTTTGTCAAATTCACTATTGGAGCCTTCAATAGCACTCAACTCAACTTTCTCAAATAGGATCTGACACTAGGGCTGCAACTAACGATTATTTTGATAATCGATTAATCTGTCGATTATTTTTACGATTAATCGATTAATCGGTTTATGTACTTATATTTTATTTTTTTCCATTTTTTCCCCAAGTAAATTATTAATAAATGGTCTTTATCCTTCAGCATAGATTTTTAAGAGATTTTAACCATTTTGCACTGTCATATCCTCATCAAAATATACCTGGAGTTGTTTTATTGTGTTAGTAATCCTTTGTCGAACTCTTCTGCAATCAGAACACTGACCCATACTCTAGCAAATTTCACAAGGAGATTTAAAATAATGTTTTCACCATGGCAGTCCATAGAGCTCCTAAAGTAGTTTAACATCCCGAACAAAGCTTAAGCAATCTTTCAGAACATATTTTCAGGAAGAATAAGGATAAAACAGAATAAAATTGCAGTGCATTGTATTTTATTATTTACTGGGAAACAGCTTTATAGCTTATGCTGTGAAATTGTAAACAATCCTTCGAAAAAAGTGCCAATGGCATGAAACCTGAATGGAACTCAGAATTTAAAGTAAAATCCATCAGAAGGTTTTCCAGAAAAAAAATTGGACACACACAAAAAACCTGCTGTGTGAAAAAGAGCAGTGAATACTTAGAAAAAAAGTGCATTTCAAATATCTTTAAACATTTACCTCGCTCATTCAGTCAAAATTAGGCTGCACGACTGAATTATGAACTGGTAAACGACAAACTGATTACGGAACATGTTTGTAAAGCTTTAAATGTTAACTGTTAAAAAGCAATGTTATCATGTTTTACGACTTAACATTTGCAAACAACATTTTACTGGAGAATCTGCACAAATGAAAGTCTTAGGGGCCGTTCACAAATCGCGCCTAAAACGCGTGGAAAACGATAGGCGCACCGCTTTCTTCTTCTTTCCATAGCGCACGAGCAGAAGCGCCCCTGAGGCTTCTGCCTTTGCTAAGCAACCATGACGTGCTCTCTCCTAGAAGACGCGGAAATTTCAGCAAAGGATAAATGGATTTGCAGCTCAAAAAATCGCTTGCAGTAGCTCTGCTACTAAATTTATTTCAAAATGGAAATCCATATACAGCTATGATCAGCTGTTCCTTTCATCTTGACTGAGCTTTTAACGTTGTTACGGGAAAGGATGAAGCTGATTGGTTAGTTCTTGTCACATGACCCGCGGTGCGCTTGCAGCATTCTGAAAAGTTGAAATGTTTTTAACTCGATGCGGTGCGGTGTTGGAAATAACTTGAGCGCGCAAAAGACGCGATATGTGAATGTCCCCTTAAACAGTTCAGTAGTGCAGAGTTTACAGGTTACGCTTCTTTTTTAAAGGCTCAAAGTAAAGTACTCCCACACATAAACATCATATATGATGTCTATGCTCCCACATCACGCTTGAATGCTGCAGAGATGCTGTTCGGGGAGCACGTGACATAAAACGAGGCCAGCTATTGGCTATTCGCTACTTCTCCTGCTCTACTGGCTGAGTAAAACCTCCGGTGGCTCATTACTGCCACACTTTGGTCACCGCAGATTTGAAATATGCACGAAATGAGCCGCTTACGGCACATAAAAGTTATTTAGCAACGAATCGATGACTAAATTAGTTGACAACTAATTTAATAATCGATTTTAATCGATTAAATCGATTCGTTGTTTCAGCTCTATCTGACACTTAACATTTTATGAAAATCGTGTTCCAATGGAGTTTACCATTGAATGACGGAGAAATGTGTTTTGTCTGTTATTAGAAATGAATGGCTGCATTTAAGGCAGTAAGTGTACTGCATCACATTTTTATCAACTTACAGGTTATAAAGATTATTGTAGCTGTATGGGAGCTCAGATTTTCTTACATTTCCTTAAAATCTCATTATATAAAAGATGAACCACCTAGGGATGGAACTGTTCGCAAAAAAAAAAAAAATCGAACTATACAGCTCTCTACACACAGTTTGGCACGCGCTTGGACCGCTGTTCAAGTTTACATATTTAAGAGCCAAAGGACATTAGCTCGGGTGTGTGCGCAGTGAGAAGGTTTGTGCGTGTGCTCATCCAAAGCGTGCAAACCCACGCCTCAAAACACGCTCAGATATTAAGCTCTCTCTGAAGTATTGTGTTTAAATGGACAAGTTTGCACAAAATTATGTCAAAATGCCCATCTTGATAAGTATCCTATAGCAGACATAGTCAGCTGAACGTACTGTATCAGTGCATTCTCTTAATGTGACAGCACTTTCTTAATAATATAATCAAACAGCAACAACAGAGAAATCACTCACTGCTCTTGATTGAATAGCTTTTGTAACTTTAACAAAGATTCATCTGTAATTTATACAGGCAAATATGCAATTCTGTTTTACATGTCATTACTTTATTCAATTTCTCTAACTAAAAACTAATGTTAGACCTACCTAAAAAAAAACTGAAAATCACAAATTTTATTTGCATCTTTATTGTTTTTATTTGTGCTGTTGCTTGTAGTTAGATTTTTCTTATTTTCTTTATTTTTATTTGACAGTATAGTTTTTCCCTGAACACAGCACATACTGAACTGTACTGAAACCATGACTGTTAAACCGTGATACAAATCGAACTGTAAGTTGAACAGTTCCACCCCAAGAACCACTATATGCAGGACATTAAAACGTACAAAAGTATATAGGCTACAACTAGATGGCAAATGCTAATTCTTCTACGTGCTTTAAACATAAAAATATTGCAAACAAGCACAGATCCAAATCCAGACTGTGCGCAGCACATCAATCTAAATGGAGGCGGGGGTGGAGTTATGAGGTTTCATTGACAGTTGAGGATTCAATAGAGTTACAAGGTTTAGTCACAAGCTCTTGAATGCTTTTCATCAGACGAAACGGACTCAGACAAAAAGTCATCAGACGAAACGGACTCAGGTGGAGTATCGCGTTGCCCCGCCCCATGTGACGTCACACGCACGCCGTTCACAGGAAGTGGTATATAATGGTTGATTGATGGCAAAAGGAGGTAAGCAGCGTCCGATATTTTATATTTTAACAGTTTTATTCAAATGTTACACTATTTAAGTTATATAGGGAAGAGAACATGCTTTTCGAGAGTCTTGAGTGCACGTTTAAAAAGTTAGTTAGCTTGCAACTAGCTAGCAACTAGCTTTTATTTTGGCCAAGTAGTAAAATTACCCTTAAGAAAAATAACCATGGTTTTGCTATCAAAAACCACAAAAATAAAAAAAACACATGGTCGATATATAGTTAAATCATGGTAGCCACAGATTAACCATGGTTTTGCTACTAACCATAGTTTAACCATGGTGTTTGTAGTAAAACTGTGGTTATACAAATGGTACGTTAATCATTACACTAAAAAAACGTTTAGTTTTACTATAATGAAACCACAATGCATTATATATAGAAAAACTTTGTTGTTTCATCTCATAAATAATCATAATAATTATACGTATAAAACTTACTTATTTGTGGATGTAGCTTTTATGAGTATGATTATGTATAACACGCAATAAACACCATGCTAAATCCACATGATTTATAAGGGTTTATAAGTCTTATATCTTGACATTATTTATTTAAAATATATACAGTATCTTACTATCTTATTGATATGACAATATAGTTAAAATCAAAAGTGCCATATTACACTTTCATCTGATCAGATATTTGATATAATGGCTGTTTAAGGAAAAATAATATTTTTATTTTCATTATTATTGTTGTAGTTATTTATAGTGGTATTTGCCTGCTTTGAGTAAAGTAACAAAACAACAACACCAAGATATGAGACTTGTATTATATCTAAGGGAAACATTCTATTGTAAGTTAAGTGGATGCATTATATTCACTGCGTATTATAAATCATAATCTTAAATGCTATAACTACAAATAAGTAAACATTACAACACATTAAAACAGTTTTTATGATTACTCATGAGATGATATGACATATTACAAAGTTTTTTTTTCTAATACATATGCATTCATTATAATGCCATAAGAATACTCTTATAATTTGTTTTAAATACGGGCTTCATAGGAAGTGTTACAGTTAAGTTTAATCGATATTGTACTTCTTCACTGATGTTATACAATATCCTTATACAATTGAAAAAAAATGTTTACAGTATCTAATGCTTTTATCTTGCAGTGAAACGCATCTGAGAAGAAGAATAAAATCAAGTGAGCCACAACGATGGCATTGTCCAAGAGCACAGGCATGTATTTTTCTTTTCTGCATTGGTAAGAACACTATTAATGTTTAATTTAACTCAAAGAAAGTATATGTAAACATTTAAACATCATAGACTAATAATGAACAAGAGTGCAGATTAAGTAACAAATATATAAATGAAAACCATCCAAGATCAGTAAACAATCTTTAACTATTACTGTATTTGTTTTATATTAAGGGAGTTCATCCAGAGGCAGTGAGTGAACTGTGTGTCCTGAAACCCGAATCAGTTGGGAAGAATGGAATCAAGTTTACCCCATAAAAGGCTTACACAGGTAATTCACAACTCTGTTTGTTTGTGTGTGTGCGCACAGCTATAGCTTAATGTTTTCACGACTCATCATTTGTGTTCATTTCTTTAGGTCCCCTTCCAGATGCTGATGTCTTGGCTTCTGGTGCAAAACTAATCCAGATTAATCCCAAACCTTTGCTGCCACACATACTTGAGGGCATGTCAAAAGTAGAGTTGTACCTCTTGGCAGTCCACTTTCATACCAATGTCCCCCTATAGCTGCAGGTGTTCCTGATGTTAATTTTTTTCCCCCATTACCTGTGCTTGGTTTTCAGTTTGGCTGTAATTTTAAAATAGTCCAGTCGGACGAGTGCATGATCCATCTGAAACATTCCAGTTTGGACTAGTGGAGGTAAAAAGCACCTCTGCTGAAAACATTGCTCAGGTTCCATTTATGAAAATTCAAAGAGGACTAGCCAAACTTAGAGACCCATAAGTACTACTGGCAGGTACAAGGTCAGACTGCAGTCACTGGTCTACACTGGTGAGACTTTGTGACTGACACAAAATCAGATTTCATAATACAGATGATCTGGCGAGATGATGCCTTCATAGCATCAATGAAAGTACTGTTATAACGTTTACCTGGATGTGTATCTTTCAGTGGTATGAATGGACAGACTCTTTTCATATTATAGTATGAACTAGGGCTGGGATAAACGATTATTTTTTAAACGATTAATCTAGCGATTATTTTTTCGATGCATCGATTAATCTAACGATTAATTTTTCAGGCCGATTTGATTTCGATTATCTCCCCATTAATTGACTACTAACAATTTATACATGTTGATTTACATATCTGAATGAAAAAAACAAATTCCTTAACATTGCAATATATGTTTATTGCTCTTAAAATTACAAAATAAAAGACTGACTAAGAATGCATTACTTTGCACTTGTATAGAGATGCATTCAATAAAACCTTGAAGCCTTGAAAACACATAGCTTAATGAAACAAGCTTACTGAACACATAGGGCCTAGCTTACTGAAAAAAGAAGTTCTTTCAGATGAAAATAACAACAACTTGATGTCTAGTATTCAATAAAAAAGGTCACCCAAAATACTTGTTTAGAGCAATTGAAAGAATACAGTATGTAAATGTAAACTTGAGGGCTTTAAGCTAATACAGAGAGTGCTTTTACAAAAAAAATAAAATAAAATAACAGTGGGAGCCAGCAGCCTGTCATGGAGAAAAAAATCTCCGAATGCTCCACGTGAAACTTTGGCGTTCCGCCCTTTTTCTATCGTGTCTAATGATTTTGGTTAATATGCACAAGGGAGGGAGAGAGCAAGAAGCGCTCGTGTAGTTTGAAGACTGTGAGTGCGCGAGCGCACGTGAAACTTTGGTGTTTCGCCCTTTTTCTATCGTGTTTAATGATTTTGATTAATATGCACAAGGGAGGGAGAGAGCAAGAAGCGCTCGTGTAGTTTGAAGACTGTGAGTGCGAGAGCGCACGTGAAACTTTGGTGTTTCGCCCTTTTTCTATCGTGTTTAATGATTTTGATTAATATGCACAAGGGAGGGAGAGAGCAAGAAGCGCTCGTGTTGTTTGGAAACTGTGAGTGCGCGCGCAGCCGGGGCTCTCTCTCGTACGCGCCTTGTCACTGTCACTCACCGATCAAATAAGGTTTTGACAGCCGCCAAAAAAAAAGATCAATGCAGAAAAACCCCTGGATTGGTTATATAACGTTGGACAGAATGTTGATCCGGCCATCACGTATATTCAGCGCACATAAGGTAAACGTTTTGCAAACGTTTTTTAGAGAAATAAAAACAGGTCGACGAATCGATGCGCATATTTTGCGTCGACGTCATCGATGACCTCGACGGGTTGTCCCAGCCCTAGTATGAACCTAAGATTTATTTTTACATTCATAGTAAATATATACTTTATGTAGTTGAGTAGAATGTAGCATATTTTGTAGTAGATCTTTTGTAACATATTAGATACATCACAAATTATAACAATAAATATATTGTACTTGCTATTAATAAGAAATATGTACATACCAAGGTGAATACTTTTTGTATTAAATCTTCTGTAATGTATATCATATGCATATTCTTTTACTAGTTGTGTATATTTACATTTGATAAACTGTATGATATAACAAAGAAGATTTTTTCACGAGTTATTATAAAAATACTTTTCATTGTGTCTGTCAAATTATTTTCAGGGACATTTTATTTAAATAATTTCATTATACAAAGCATAAAATTTTACATTACAATAAAAAAAAAGTAAAAACACATTCAATGATGGTAGGTATTAAAGGTATGCACTGCAACTAACTGAAAAGGTAAAAAAAAAAAATTAATAAATAAACTACTATCAAATGTTAACACTGTAACAGTACTATTGTAATAATCACAGTCATTCTTCAAAATCTAATATACTTATATACATTCACTGCTCAAGAAACATTGGTCCCTGATAATAAACCATAAAACCGCAATTATGCCAGATCTGAATAATTCTTCCTGACAAGGTGAGTGGCACAACAGAATCCCATACGTGTATTTCCTTGACCCTTCTAATCACCCTTTCCACCAGAAGTCTGAGGCGTGCAGTGGCCTGTGTTTTTTCACAGTCCTGTTTGCTGAACTGCTTGGCACATTTGAAAGGTGGAATGATCCGTCTAGCACCAACACTGGAGAGCATATCTTCAATAGTGAACCCTAGGGCCGTAGCTATTGAATATTTTAGTAATCGAGTATTCTACCAAAAATTCCATCGATTAATCAAGTAATCGGATAAAATGTGTTTTTGCTTAATTAAAGTGCAATATTAATTATGCAAGAGAAAATAAGACTCCTGGGTCTCTTAAATTGAACAACTAAGTTTCCATTTTTAGAAAAAAATTATTTTTATTTTTAAAAGCATAGAATGCAATGCATACATCAAAAATAAACATTTGATTATTACCCATTGTTTCTCTGTCTGTACTTGTACTGTGAACAATGACAATAAAGTTGACCGATGAATTAAGTGCATTTAAGTGCCATTCAGTTGGGGTTTTAAATAAAGCATTTTCTGATATGCACATTAAACATTAAACACATAAAACATTAATTTAATTATCTTTTAATTATTGAAAATTAACTTAACTTTTTGGTAAACAAAGGGGATTTACTATTAAAAATAAAACATGGAAGAAATGTTGTGTGATTAAACCGTGAAAAAAAAAAATAATGTTTGATTTTTTTATTTTTTTTGTAGGCTATGTACATTCTGCTGAACAATAATCTTTAACCGGACTTTTATTTTGACGGGTTGACGTACCTTTACAGTTCTGTGTATGTGATGTGACGCTAGTTTTACTCAAATCAAATGGTCAAATGCTCATGAAGTGACTGTCAGAGCAGTTCTGGAGATGTTGTTAATGTGTCCACGTCCTTATTTAGTGAGACAGCAGAAGCTAAAATCACCACGAGTGTCACGCGCGCTTCAGTGTGTTAATAAAGGAAGTCGCGCTTCTACTCCATTCATTAAGACAGACACGCAGAACATGCAGGATTCATATTTAAATAGACTGTTCCGGCTTAATGTTTACAGATATTAGTCCATATTGTGATTTGATGTAAGTGCAATGACCTATTTTTGATCAATTCATTCAAAATTTGGCAAATTCCTTGCCATTCCGCGTTAAACTGTAAATTCCATTTTTATGACTGGATTCCACGATTCCCTCCGCGTTTTCTGCATCGCGGAAATCATAGGGCCCTAGTTGTGCTATGCCAGCTCTATCTTGCAATGGACACACGCCACGACGTTCTCTTTACGTTTGCATGCGCCCTCAGATCAAAACACTGCTGACTCCATGCAGTATGTGATTTCGGACTCAGCGCTTGTGTCTGGGTGACGTAAACGCATTGTGTCACATTAAAAATCATTGCGAAAGAAGCTGACGTGAGATTTAAAATAAATTAAAAGAAGCTTCGAGGCAGAGGAATTTACCTCGATCATTTTTTGTAATCGAGTTACTCGAGGAATCGTTTCAGCCCTAGTGAACACCTTGTCTGCCATAACCACATCTCCACTGCACCACACAGAGCTACCCCAACCAGACCTTTGAATGTGGTAGTGCACTTATAACTTCAGAGTGGAGTTTCAGTGATGTAGGGCTTTCACAGCAGATTTGAAGGGGTTCACTAGGGTAACATTACGAGTGGCGACGATACAGGATGGCTGCCTCCGTGACGTGCTCTGCAGTTGTTTTTATGTTTTTGTTAGTTTGTCCTGTCTTTAGTTATATTCCTGCAATCAGTTTCACCAGGGACGAATTGCTGGATATTCGGCAACACACATCTCCCGATATTTCACCGGTTTTCGACTATTCTGATGTTTTGCTGGACATTCTTGTCGGCGGAGCGGCTGCGCTGATCACACGCTTCAAGAGGAAACGCAGACGGGGAAAAAGAGCTGGCGCGCTCGTGAGACTCAGAAAACGCGGATTTCGAACGCCGTTGCCTAGCATCCATCTGGCAAATCTCCGCTCTCTACCCAACAAAACGGATGAACTGCTTCTGCTCTCTCGGACAAATAAAGATTTCTCTCACTCTGCTGCTCTGTGTTTCACGGAAACTTGGCTGAATGACACCATACCGGACAGCGCGCTCCATCTGCCGGACTTTCAGCTGTTTAGAGCGGATCGCGACGCAGAATCAACGGGGAAATCGCGCGGCGGCGGGACATGCTTTTACATCAATGAACGGTGGTGTACAGATGTAACTGTGTTAAAGAAGACGTGCTGCTCAAATCTCGAAACGCTCTTCATTAACTGCAAGCCGTTCTATTCGCCGCGGGAGATTCATTCGTTCATTCTGGTTAGTGTTTACATCCCTCCTCAAGCGCACGTGAGCTCAGCTTTACAGAAACTCGCTGAGCAGATCACAGAGACAGAACAACAACACCCAGACTCTGTTTTAATCATTCTTGGGGACTTTAATAAAGCCAATCTCTCCCGTGAACTGCCAAAATACAGACAGCATGTTACTTGTCCCACAAGAGACAGTAATATATTGGATCACTGTTACACAACAATAAAGGATGCATTTCACTCTGTTCCACGAGCAGCTTTGGGACGTTCTGATCACCTTCTGGTTCATCTTATACCGACCTACAGGCAGAAACTAAAATCAGCTAAACCTGTATTAAGGACTGTAAAAAGATGGACTAATGAAGCAGAGCAGGATTTACAATCTTGTTTTGACCTCACTGATTGGAGTGTTTTT
Source organism: Carassius carassius (assembly GCF_963082965.1). Taxonomy (NCBI): domain Eukaryota; kingdom Metazoa; phylum Chordata; class Actinopteri; order Cypriniformes; family Cyprinidae; genus Carassius; species Carassius carassius. The sequence goes on along the minus strand of NC_081804.1, from coordinate 4,098,948 downwards.
GAAGCTGCTGCCACCGATCTGGATGAACTCACAGAGACCGTAACATCATATATCAGTTTCTGTGAGGATATGTGTATTCCTACCAAGACTCAACTAAATTACCACAATGACAAACCGTGGTTCACTGCAAAACTCAGACAGCTCCGTCAGGCCAAAGAAGATGCTTACAGGAAGGGGGACAATGTCTTGTATAAACAGGCTAAATACACACTGGAAAAGGAGATCAAAGTGGCAAAGAGGAATTATTCTGAAAAAATAAGGACTCAGTTCACTTTGAACGACTCCGCATCAGTGTGGAAAAGCCTAAAGAAGATCACCAATTACAAGACACCACCCCCCAGCACTGTGGAGAATCAACGACTGGCAGACGATCTGAACGAGTTTTACTGCAGGTTTGAAAGAACACCCATCACCTGCCCTGAACACCTCCCCACACAACCGTTCACACCAATAACAACTCCTGCAACCAACCCTGAATGCCTCTCCAAACAACCGTTTACACCATTCACAGCTCCTGCAACCAATCCTGATCACCTCTCCAATCAACCGCTCTCACCATTCACACCTCCTGCATCCCCCCTCTCCCCCACACCTGCAATACAGATCAGCGAGGATGCGGTGCGCCAGGTCTTCCGGAAGCAGAAAAGGAAAAAAGCACCAGGCCCAGATTGCGTTACACCAGCCTGTCTGAAATCCTGTGCTGACCAGCTGGCCCCCATCTTCACACAGATCTTCAACAGATCGCTGGAGCTGTGCGAAGTCCCTTCATGCTTCAAACGCTCCACCATCATCCCTATCCCAAAGAAATCCAAAATTACAGGACTAAATGACTACAGGCCTGTGGCTCTAACGTCTGTAGTCATGAAGTCATTTGAAAAACTGGTGCTGGCCCACCTGAAGGACATCACTGGACCCTTGCTAGATCCTCTTCAGTTTGCCTACAGAGCAAACAGGTCTGTGGACGATGCAGTAAACATCGGACTGCATTATGTTCTGCAACACCTAGACAGACCGGGGACCTATGTGAGGATCCTGTTTGTGGACTTCAGCTCTGCCTTCAACACGATCATCCCAAACCTCCTCTTGCCCAAACTAACTCAGCTCTCCGTGCCCACCTCCGTCTGTCAGTGGATCAACAGCTTCCTGACAGACAGGCAGCAGCTAGTGAGACTAGGAAAATACACATCCAGCACCCGTACAATCAGCACCGGAGCTCCCCAGGGCTGTGTTCTCTCCCCACTGCTCTTCTCCCTGTACACTAACGATTGCACATCTAAGGACACCTCTGTCAAGCTCCTGAAGTTTGCAGATGACACCACACTCATCGGCCTCATTCAGGACGGTGACGAGTCTGCTTACAGACAGGAGGTTAAAGAGCTGGCTGCCTGGTGCACTCTCAACAACCTGGAGCTTAACACGCTCAAAACAGTGGAGATGATCGTGGACTTCAGGAGAAACCCCCCTGCACTCCCCCCACTCACCATCATGAACAGCACTGTGACTGCAGTGGAGTCATTCAGGTTCCTGGGCACCACTATCTCTCAGGACCTGAAGTGGGACATTCACATTGACTCCATTGTGAAAAAGGCCCAGCAGAGGTTGTACTTCCTTCGCCAGCTGAGGAAGTTTAACCTGCCACAGGATCTGCTGAAACAGTTCTACTCCACCATCATCGAATCCATCCTCTGCACTTCAGTAACTGTCTGGTTCAGCTCAGCTTCTAAATCTGACCTCAGAAGACTACAGAGGGTAGTCCGGACTGCTGAGCGAATTATCGGTACAACCCTCCCATCTATTCAAGAACTGTACTTATCCAGAGTGAGCAAAGGGCTGTTAAAATCACTCTGGACCCCTCACATCCAGCACACTCCCTCTTTGAACTGTTGCCATCTGGTCGACGCTACAGAGCACTGAGCACCAGAACGACCAGACACAGGAACAGTTTCTTCCCTCAGGCAATCCATCTTATGAACAGCTGATAATAACTGTGGGACACACTACACTATTTATATTTATATACACTACACTTTTTATCCAACACACATACTTAGCGTACACTTAAATCTTTTGCACATAATATACATGTACATACATGGAACACACTACACTACTTATATTTATATACACATACACTTATTTATCCAACACACATACTTAGCGTACAGTTAAAACTTTTCCACATAATATACATGTACATACATAAATGCTCATTTTAATATACCTGCCATACATTGTCAATTTGTATATTGTCAATCCTTACCCACCTATTTGTATTTTTTTGTATTTTTATTCCTTATTGTGTTTTTTGTTCTGTCGCTGTTATGTTGCACTGCGGAGCTCTGTCACGAAAACAAATTCCTCGTATGTGTGAACATACCTGGCAATAAAGCTCATTCTGATTCATATTCTGATTTCTGTACAGTCCAGGATGACATGCAGGTTTGGATTGAACAAACGGTAATTCTCTGGCATGGAGGAGCTTATTTGTTGCCTGGACATCTAAATGGGTACTGAATCCAGGTAATCGTCCTGCTCAGCATAGCCACGCTTATCCAGAAAATGTCAGCGATAACTTGATTGACTGAAACAAATATATATTTAATTATAAGACAGAACCCTTGTTTTTACAAAATCATTTAATTCAACAACTAGTGTTAGACTCATACAGGTATGTTATAATTAGACCAAGATTTCAATCTAATAGCTTGAAAGAATTTGCTTTACCCAGACGTAAAGTGACCATGGTTTTATTATAATAAAAGTGTAGTAACATGTTTTTTTAGTGTAATGATTAACATACCATTTGTATAACCACAGTTTTACTACAAACACCATGGTTAAACTATGGTTAGTGTAGCAAAACCATGGTTAATCTGTGGATACCATGATTTAACTATATCGACCATGTGTTTTTTTTTTTTTTTTTTTCATGAGGGTAATTTTACTACTTGGCGAAAATAAAAGCTCGCTAGTTGCAATATGGCTAACTAACTTTTTAAACGTGCACACAAGATTTTCGAAAAGCATGTTCTCTTCCCTATATAACTTAATTAGTGTAACATTTGAATAAAACTGTTAAAATATAAAATATCAGACGCTGCTTACCTCCTTTTGCCATCAATCAACCATTATATACCACTTCCTGTGAACGGCGTGTGTGTGACGTCACATGAGGCGGGGCAACATGATACTCCACCTGAGTCCGTTTCGTCTGATGACTTTTTGTCTGTGTCAGTTTCGTCTGATGACTTTTTGTCCGAGTCCGTTTATTGTAACGTTAATTGCATGAGACCCGACACCTGACGTCGTTTTTCCTGAGACCTGAAGCTTTTCAGTCAGAGGCGCGATGCCGTTTTGTCCTATGACTGAAGCCTTTTAGTCTGAGGCATGACGCCTTTTCATTTAATGACTGAGGTCTGAGGATGTCCTAAAATGTACACCGTACAATAAGGATGACCAATAGCACACACTAGTGTGCTGCGGCACAGTGGTTAGGAAACATTGCTCTACACAGGATTGTTTCTAGTAAGAGTTTGGGATTAGCATGATGCTAAGCTGTCAAGCACAAAGCAGGGCGCAAACAATGCGATGCTCTAAAAATAGCCCATTTACAGATACTAGTCCATGTCATGATTTGGTTTGTGTAATGACTTACATTTGATTAATTAATCCAAACCTTGAAAATTTCGGTGACATTCCATGTTATTTATGTTATGTTATTTTGTGTTCCGTTTTTATGACTGGATTCCGTAATTCTGTCCATGTTTTTGGCATTATGGTGGAATACTAATAAAACAGAGATGGCATGACCCAACAGAAAGTTCTCAATCTAAATGTGGAGCTATAGCTTTAGTGGTTGTGTTTCAAAAGAAACGAATTTAAAGATGCAATGTTTCGAACAAGTTTTACCACGCAAACTGTGTAACAGCTAAACCAGAGGACACAAATTAATATAAGATATAAAAAATCCATACATACAAGAAAAAATATCAAATGCCCTTATTGACTAGAAAAAAAAAGAAAAAAAAGTATCAATTTGCAAAGATATGACAGTGAGCAAATGATGAAGGTTTTTTACTCATCTTGCACAAACCATGATTCTTCAATGCATGAGGAAAAATCTAAATGTAATAACTTTCTTTGCTTTACCTTTTCTTTCTGCTGATGTAAACCAAGCCTGCACAGGCAGAGAAAAATGTCATTTTCCAGCCTTCTTTGTCTTGCTTTCTAGTACCAAGGTTTATTTCTCAGACCATCTACCTTTCCCTTGGAACTGTGACCTTGGTTTGCTCGCTGACAACTTCATGTCACTATTCTCCGTAAAGCTGCTTTGTATCTATTTCCATTAAAAATGAAAAGTGCTGTGCAAACAAATTCAATTATAATCAAATTGCTTTTCATACTGGACACAATCGAGTCCAACCCTACATTATTTCCCACTATTCAGTTTTACTCAGATATAAGTCTCATAATAGTTGCCGAGTTTATTGAGTTTATTAGTTAAATATTAAGAATAGGGCTGAAACGATTCCTCGAGTAACTCGATTACAAAAAATGATCGAGGCAAATTCCTCTGCCTCGAAAGACTCTTTTAATTTATTTTAAATCTCACATCAGGTTATTTCGCAATGATTTTTTAAAATGTGACAACGCGTTTACGTCACCCACAAAGCGGAAGGAGACACAAGCGCTGCATCTGAAGTCGCATACTGCATGGAGTCAGCAGTGTTTTGATTTGAGGGCACTGGCAAACGTAAAGAGAACGTCGTGGCGTGTGTCCATTGCAAGATAGAGCTGGCATACCACAACTAGGGCCCTATGATTTCCGCAATGCAGAAAACGCGGAGGGAATCGTGGAATCCAGTCATAAAAATGGAATTTACAGTTTAACGCGGAATGGCAAGGAATTTGCCAAATTTTGAATGAATTGATCAAAAATAGGTCATTGCACTTACATCAAATCACGATATGGACTAATATCTGTAAATATTAAGCCGGAACAGTCTATTTAAATATGAATCCAACATGTTCTGCGTGTCTGTGTTAATGAATGGAGCAGAAGCGCGTCTTCCTTTATTAACACACACTGAAGAGCGCGTGACACTCGCTGTGATTTCAGCTTCTGCTGTCTCACTAAATAAGGACGTGGACACATTAACAACATCTCCAGAACTGCTCTGACAGTCACTTCATGAGCATTTGACCATTTGATTTGAGTAAAACTAGCGTCACATCACATACACAGAACTGTAAAGGTACGTCAACCCGTCAAAATAAAAGTCCGGTTAAAGATTATTGTTCAGCAGAATGTACATAGCCTACTCCAAAAAAAAAAAAAAAAAAAAAAAAAAAAAAAAAAAAAATCAAACTTTTTTTTTTCACGGTTTAATCACACAACATTTCTTCCATGTTTTATTTTTAATAGTAAATCCCCTTTGTTTACCAAAAAGTCAAGTTAATGTTCAATAATTAAAAGATCAATTAAATTAATGTTTTATGTGTTTAATGTTTAATGTGCATCTCAGAAAATGCTTTATTTAAAACCCCAACTGAAAGGCACTTAAATGCACTTAATTCATCTGTCAACTTTATTGTCATTGTTCACAGTACAAGTACAGACAGAGAAACAATGGGTACTAATTAAATGTTTATTTTTGATGTATGCATTGCATTCTATGCATTTAAAAAATAAATATATTTTTTTTCTAAAAAAGTAAACTTAGTTGTTTATTTTAAGAGACACATGAGTCTTATTTTCTCTTGCATAATTAATATTGCACTTTAATTAAGCAAAAACACATTTTATCCGATTACTCAATTAATCAATGGAATTTTTGGTAGAATACTTGATTACTAAAATATTCGATAGCTACAGCCCTGATTAAGATTGAGATGAACGTTATTTTCCAGTAGGAAAGGAAGAGTGTGATATCACCATAATTTCCAGCATCCTCTTGCACAGCTGCAATAACAGGCCACCCCGAGCTGGGCAGAACGGAGCAGGACTGGGTGAAGTCGGATGACACAAAAAGCCTTTAGGATTACACCGGGCCCCTGGGGGCCACCATGGCCTGTGATCTTCCTGGACACATTAAGCCAGTCAAACCAGCTGTCCTAAGGAAATACTGTGAGAATTCAAACATACACACAGAGGCTTTGAACTCGGCCTGTATGTTTAATCAAGTAATCAATACCTCAACCATAACAGACCCTAAGTCTCATGTAGTCAGGTTTGGGATGAAAAATTCCAGTCAACATACGTCCTCTTAGATAGATGGTAGCCAAATGGCCTGTTTAAACCAAGATATCTGTTACTATAATGATGTCAAGGCCAATGGCCAATGGAGTTATTGTCCTTGATGTAAACAAGAATTAAAACTACCAAATCTTCAGCTTTTTGGGGATACAGTGGTATTAAAGGGGTCATATGATGCTTTTTTAGAGATCATTATTTGGTATATTTGGTGTAACAGAATATGTTAACGAATTAATGTTGAAAAAACACATTTTTTTCAAATACTGTACATTATTCTAATTCCTCTATGCCCCCTCTCTCAAAGGCATAGTTTTCCTTCTTCCGACAAGCGCAGTCTGCTCTGATTGGCCAGCTGACCCCGTCCATTTTGTTATTGGCTGAACACCTCAAGCACTCGTCGGAAATGTAACGCCCCTTTCCATAATCACAAGCTTCATCTTTCAAAATAAATGTAGTTAATATTGTCCTTAGTTTTACCATCAGTTCAAGCCACGAACAGTTAAGACAGCTGACTCCACTGTGATGTGATGTTGTCTCTCTCTCTCTTACACACACCTCATGAAGCACAAAACTCTGCATTTGAACAGTCAATACTCAACAGCAAATACTTAAAGTAATAACAAAACATACTTCCAGTAGCTGATTCAGAAGCGCCAGATTGTCATAGCAAAGTCAGAATGACCTCCTCTCCTAGGTTCATGAAACGGTCGTCCATAAAATGCGTTGCTGTTCTGTTGTAAGTAATTTTAAAGATTCCAAAATGCATCTACTTTCAGAAGGCCAAATAAAGTGTTTTTGTTTTCACCTAGATACACACAGTATCTCCCTGACATGACTGCTTCAACACTAACTGCAGTTACTGAAACCATGCCTTCTTTCTTTGCGTGGACATTTGCATGAACAAGATCATAAGGGATCTTATCTATGCACAATCAGCTTGTAACACACCAAAGATCAACTTGAAATCACAACATATGACCCCAGGCCAATACAACAAGTACTATTAAGTATTTAGTGATAACCAATAAACGGGTAATTTAATTATAACATAATAAAAAATGTCTAAAAAAATTATATATAAAAAGTGAATTTAATAATCACAAAAAAAGATATTGATTTTGATATTGATATTTGCTAAAGACTGCATTTAACAATTTTATAAAATTATTAGTGTTTTTAAAGGTAAATTTTAAGCGAGTGTTAGTCTAGATGATGACAAATGTGAAAATAATAAATGATCATAAATATCAAATATCCTTTTTCACATGACATTTTCACCGGTGATAGAATTACAGTGTCTACATAAAAAAAATGAAATGTGATTTTTGTGAATTAGTGAAAAGGTGAATTACAATAACAATATTACAATTTGCTAAAGGCTATATTTAACAATTTCATGAAATTATTAGTTTTTTTAGATTAGCTTTGAGTGTTAGAGAAAAAAAAATTTGAAAAGTAAATTAACATAAATATGCGATGTTTAATCAAATAAAAATACATAAAACTGTAATAATTTTTAAAAGAATTTTTTTTTTTACTATTTTAACTTTTTAATAACTAACTTTTTTTTTCATTCATCTAAAATTGATCAAACTACGAAGTGCAAATGTCATAACTGTGCAGCAGTATCCCATTTAATGTTGTAGGCCTAGGTGTCTGAATATCTTTATGCTTTCTTTGGACAACCATATGTCAAGCCCCTCAAAAGCCCCTTTCACACTGCAATTCCGGCAAATACACGGGTAAAGTGTTCAAGCAATTGTTCCCGGGTCGTTAGATTTTGCACTTTCACACTGCCAGTGATTACCCGGGATATGTGCGTGCTTTCACACACAACCCGTAAAGATCCCGTAACGACACGTGACATCAGGGTGACGATCTCGATTGAGAACTTTGTCTGTTGGGTCATGCCATCTCTGTTTTATTAGTATTCCACCATAATGCCAAAAACATGGACAAATGCGGGATCCAGTCATAAAAACGGAACACAAAATAAAAACGATCTCGGCGTCAGCGCGGAAAGTGAGGAACAAACTGATCTCTGCTTCATTACAGTTTGCACATATTTTTTCGTCGCAAACGTTGATCTTCCTTCAAAACAGCCGGTAAAAGAGTCACGCGATAACGTGCGTCATCACTTCGACACGGCATTAAGATCTGGCTTTTGTTCACACAGCGCTCGTCCCGGGTCGTACCCGGCAATGTTACTAGGTCCCTGACCCGGGTTCAATGCCAGAATCAATCCCTTGAAAGTGGTTGCTTTCACACAGAAGGCGACCCGGCAATGTTCCGGCAATTTGCCGGGTACGACGTACAGTGTGAAAGGGGCTAAAGTGAGACAGACTGCTCTAATCCAAACCTGTAAACCCCCTCCCCCCTTCTCCTCCTTCTATCAAAGTCAGATGCACACAGGAGCAACAGAACTATAATACAAAAGACGCTGCCTCACAAATATACACAAAAAATGTGTGACATGCTGTTTGGTTTAATAAACAACTAAAACGTGATTCACACGCACACACAGATGTTTTGGCATGTTTCGCTAACCTCTGTGTGAGTGTTGATAGCATGTTCTCATGCCATAGCACATTCCAACCATGTCAAAGACTAAACAGCAGCTACAGCGATAGAGACCAGAGGAATTCAGTGCTGTCACCTACTCCAGTGTATGTGTGTGACAGGGGTCATTGCAAGGGCATCATTTTATTTGCCGTAATTGGTTTTTGAGTGCCATTTGGCTGTTTCACGAAATGCTTTTAACCATTTCTCAACCATACGTTTGCGAGCCGGTCTTGAACTGATACAGATATTAGCTGTTTTTTAGGTTCAGTGTTTGTTTGTGCGCTCACAGGATGTGGCTTTGGGAAAACAGATCTCATTCCTACATTCCTCGGTCACCATAATGGCCTCACTATCGGCCAATCAGCATCCAGAACCAATTATGGCATTATGACCTCAAAATCTCCCTGGAGATAAACAAAAAAAGCAAGACAAAGACAAGCAAGTCCATATTTTCACATGTAGGGGAAGTTTCTCTGCTAGACACCTAAACAACACGTGCACAATTCTATATAAGGTGTCTTCCTGTGGGCTGTGAGTCAGCGCTGGTGCTTTATAAGAGAGCAAGACTAATATTTACAGTACAGGGAGGTCAGAGAATGTGTTTGTGCTACAACTGTTTATATGAGCACTCACACACACACACACACCCATTAGAATAATCAATTCCTATGGGTTTAATAATTAGATATGGTGGGAGTTCTGACATCACTTCCTGTTGGGGTGAGCGACAGGAAGTCCCAGAGGGTTAAATGAGCCTGTATAATTAACAATCTTCAGAATACTAGCTGCTTAGAGCAGAGCTTTTTAAAAATGCATTGCCATGCCATGTTATTTTCATAGTACCTCAACGTTTAATTTAACATTTTGCCTCAAATGATCATCTTGTTTTTCAAATTTTCTGTGAAAGTGTCATATGTACTGTACTTATATCTCAGGATACTGTCTCATGTAGTGTGCTCTATTGTATAATTCACATAATCACAAATTATGCATACAGAAAATTTGTATACATAGTACACATATGCAAAAATGAAACAATAAAATGGTAGTTTGCTATTCCCAACAAAAAATGCCAAAAAAACTGAGATCATAAAATATGTATGCAACTTATCCATTGGATTGCAAAAGCAAAAGCCTTCTGTAAATACTTTAAGGTGTAGTACACCCAAAAATGAAAATTCCAGTGCTTCCCAAACTTCATTTGGCAAGCCACAATATCAAGACAAAAAACAAAGAAAAAACAAAAACAGGGTGACTTATGAACACGTAATATGACAGACATATGAGCAGCGAACGGAGTCAGAACAGCGATCGCAGAAGAGATCTTACAGGCTGCCGATATGATGATTCGAAAAATGAGCATATCACCCAACACTACTGAAGAGTCTTTAGTTTTATCAGATTTATAAGACAGATACAACTGTACCACTTCCCCCCGAAAACAGTCAAACTCCTGGAGGCGTGCAATTGTTTGGTTTCCAACATTCTTCAAAATATCTTAAAAGAAAAAAAAAATCATACAGGTTTGGAACAATGTGCATTTTTTGGTGAACTATGACATTAACATGCCTTACTGTGCAAATTTAGTTGTAATAAACCTCAGTAACATGCTATAAATGTGATTATTTTTAAACTATACAGATAGAAAAAAAAAAACTGCCCATAAAAGACAAACATTTATGTGAATGCTCACTAGTGCTGGGCGGTTTGACCAAAAATTTAGATCAAGTTTTTTTTCAAAATTAAGCCGGTTTTCCGGTTTATGACTTTTTTTTTTTTTTTTTTCCATGCATAATCAGGTGTACAATGCATTTTCTGCTGGTTGATATTCCAAGACGTGCTTGCGGCTAAGGTCCTGGAGCAAATTGCTCGTGTTGCCGCCTTTGGCGACAATTGTAGCCCGACAGCACTTGCATAAAATGGATGTTTGGTCAACGTCGGATTTTTGGAAACCAAAAAACCTCCAAACAACAGACCCGGCTCCTCTTTTTGGCACAAGTTCTTCTGTGTCATGTTCTACTAGTTCTGCAGCATCCATCTTCCCTGTAACGCCTGTTTCACACATACTCCGCTTGCAGTGCATATACAGCATATGCATATATATATATATATATATATATATATATATATATATATATATATATATATGTATATGTATATGTATATGTATATGGGTTTTTTTCCAGCATTGTGAGTCTTATCACAGAACAGTTACAATCTTTCATAGTTATAGACATTAGTTTAAACTCAATAAATATAAACAACGCATTATTCATGCGTTTTACTTCTAGGTTTGTATAATAAGCTGCTCAAGCAAGCGGCAAAACATTTTAACACAATAATTAGCCTATGACTTTTCTTGTTAAAATTTTAAATTAAAACACCACAGACAGAAACAGTCGCGTGCATTTTGCATTTAAATCTTTATCACAAGCAATCCCACGGGTCCAAATAAACTTTGATTTTCTGCTTCAATAAAAGTGAACATATATATTTTTTTCCTTGTTTATCTAAAAGTGCTATTTTTCTTGTTTTAAACCTAGCCAAAAACGCATGTGTTGCATGTGAAACACAGTAGACTTTAATAAGTATATATTTATTGTGAAATGACTGCGTTTTCAAGTCAATCCATTTTTCATTCATTTTCGTTCATTTTTCCGTCGTTCATCAAATTAATTCAGCGCCTGCAGCACAGCAACATCGCTATTTAGAAGTGCAACATTGTAAAGGGTCCGTCTGAAACAGTGTCCCGTGAAAAATTAGAATGAAAAGAAAAAAGCTGGCCCTGAGAGTGTTTCGGCCTGAAAACCCTTTGGTTGGTTATGTAGGAGTGTGTGAGTGTTAATGGGCAGGCAATTATGAAACCTTGATGGGAAACTTTACAGTGAACGAGTGGCAGCACTACTGTTCTAAAATATCAGCATTAACACAATTTCAGCCTACACAGCTCTCAATGCCAACTTCCAACCACCTCCACTCTCTTTCTCATTGTCTGTCTCTCTTTCCTTTGGTGTCTCCCATTCCCTCTGTTATTCTGAACGCCCGTGGGCTGTATCTCTCTCTCTCTCTCTCTCTCTCACTCACTCACTCATGGTTGTTTGATAACATCTTATCTTACTTTTATCCTAAGGTGGTTTTGCAAAGATCTAAAGATATTTTTTTATTCCAGTAGATAGTTTGTTTGAAATCTAGTTCATACAACTTCACTTCCTGACCCTCATGCCAAGCCAAATGCAGTTCAGGGTGGCCAGAGTCTGGAAACTTATAAAAGTCTCTAAGTGCAGCCTGAGACGGCAGACAAGATTTTGGGAGCTGATATGGAACGGAGCAGGGGGTGGGGCTAAAGCGCAGTGGGTGGGGCCTAGAGTATGGGCAGAGTGGCCAAGAACTCAGCACGGTAAGAACCCACATGAGAATCGAGCCAATTCCAGCAAATTCCTTTTCAATGACAACAAGAACGAACCATCTCCGTGACAATTAGGGCAAATCAGGGCAGCCCGTCTGGAGGAAGCATGTTTCTGACATTAGGATTTCCAATGGGACCATTTAAAGAGAAGCACACTGTGATCACGATGGCAAAGACGTCTTGGCGATGACATCATGTATGATATCACCCTCTATTATTAAGCCTAATATTCTCACTGTGGATTAACATATCATAAAACACGCCAGTAAATCACAATTAGGTCCTGAGGTGCTATGACAGGCAGATGGTGCACGTTATCCACCAAAGACACACACACACACACACTTAAACAGATACTGTATCAGTGTATAAAAGAAACCGGCTTGACTCACCGAGTTTCAAGTCAACACCAAATGAAAAGGCATCATCAGAGTTCAGAAAGGTTTTTTGGAGATGGTTTTCACAGACCCTGCCAGGATTTGCTGCACTTCATTCAGTGTATCCTTGAATTAACTGGCACCTTGTTGCTATGGGAACTGCTGATGCTATTGTCATGATGTCATTTTGACTAAATCTCAAAGATCTATGACATTTATCCTATCACCACTGTGGAACTGATCACACACCTGAATCCCAATTCACATGCTTCAACATACTATGGATGAGAAGCGTAATCGACTATTAAAACACCATTAGAACTGCAAAAATGGATTTTACTCGGCACATCTGCAACAATAAAATGTACTTTCCTACTTAATCCCTCCCAAATGAAGATATTGAATGGCACCCAATCGTGGTACAGAGGAAATGCAATGATCTTCCAAGTGGCAGTATTTCTGTATTATTATTTTTTTTTTATTGGAGTCCTGCATCCACAGGATGAAATAAATACCTGTTACAAGCCCAATGCATGTACTTTTCTTAACAGTCATGGGAATTTTTGCTCTATAAAACAAACAATCTAAAAACTCTATGAAACAAAATGTGAAATTTTTGAGTTGTGAAAATTACGTGATTTAGGACTTTCATACAGTGCGTGCCATTGAGGCAGTACCTCACAGCCTGTGTTTCATTTGCGTTAAAATCGTAAAATAAAATATGGTGTCTAACCTGACTAAGGTCAATAGAAAGATATATACAACTAGGCTACTTAAATCAAAAGGTTGAAAAAGGTCAAAGTTTTAGGTCGACGAATTTAGCAGAGAATTTCTTAACGTTAAAAAGCGTTAAGTGCAACAAGTTGCAGAAAACAACTCTTTGCCGTCTTGTCTTGCTGTCTGACTCACACCTCAAGCGCATGGCCAAGCCACATCTCAGACAGCATGTGATCTATTCAGTTCTTACTGTGCACATAGCCGCTGCCACACACACACAGACACGTTTGCGACCCCGCAAACGCCGAGTTGATTCGTCTTTCACATCTCCTTCACATCACAGACACATACCCACAAAATTGTGTCAAAATACCTGTCTTGACAATCATTCTCATAAACGCAGTCAGTTATGTTTTAAAGTAATGTTGTGTAGCGATACAATGTTGTTTCTACAAACAAACAAAAATGAACAGCGTAACAACTTACCAGCCAGAGCTAGCTTCTGAAAAAGTACTTGAGGACTGGAAATAAAATGCATCCCCCGGACAGCAGTTATTAGGCTACGTTCACACTGCAGGGCATAATGCTCAATTTGATTTATTTGCAAGGCCGTTCTCATTTCGAATTAAATGCAACCTTTTGTGATCTCCTGTGTGAACGTGAAATGACCCAGAAGTGATCCGCATGCGCAGAAGAGTACTCAACGGCCTACGACGTCACTCGTTGTTTGCGGAAGTAGCTAAACATGGATGTCAACAACAGTGTAGTCAACAGCGGAGCTCGTTTAGCAATATTTAAGTTATTTAAGCAGCATCGTCTGCCATGGTTGTTTATCTTCTCATTCCCGCCTACTTCAACGCAGAATTATGACGTTTGTAGCGTATCAATGACGTACGGGTCGGATACACATGTCCTGGCCATTCGCGGAGGTCGCATTTCAAAAGATCGGATATGTATTGGATTTAGGACCACATACCCAAGTGGCCCGGGTCGCATTTGAAAAGATCGGATCTGTGTCGTTTCAGTCTGCAGTGTGAACGTAGCCTTAAGGCCCTTTCACACCAGATGCGTAACGAAAAAGCGAAACGAAAAAGCAAATAGTTCGCGTCAAAACCATTCACATCAGCCGCGACGCGAATTTGCGATGTCTGTGACGTTCAGAGAGCTTCAACATTCCAAAACTTTCGCGCCGACAGTTGAGAAAATGGACACTTCAACATCATCATCCAGTGAAGACGAGCTTTTCATTTTCTTTTAAAGACAGAAAAGAAGGTTTTGGGTGCACCCAGTCCTAAAGAACAGAGAGTCTGAAGGGGAGTATGCCAATCTTGTACAGGAGCTAAAACTTTATCATGGCCGGTTCCGCACTTACTTTCGGATGTCTGTGGGACAATTCGAGGAGCTCCTTCAGATAGTGGCACCGCATCTGACGAGACAAACCACAAACTTCAGGGAACCAATTGATCCGGAGCAGCGTCTGGCAGTCTGCTTAAGGTGAGCTGTCCTCTTAAAAACATCAGCCCATAGAACACACACACAAGTAATCAGAAGATCCGTCATTTTTGCTGTGACGTCACCTTTGTTTCCCTTGTATGTGATTGGTTGAAGGCTTTTTGTCGCCTCAAAAGTAAAAAAAAATCGACATCAAAGCGAAAAAAATAAGTCGTTTTTTTCGCCTCAGCACATTCGCGTTCGGTGTGAAAGCACTCATTACACAAACAGCTGATCAAAAAATAAAACCATCGCGCGAATTATCCGCGCGTCAAAATCGCGTCCAGTGTGAAAGGACCTTTAGACACGCGACCGATAATACGGTTTGTTAGTTTGCTTATTATGCCGTTAAAAACAATAAGATAAACACAAACTGTCCATATAATCTAAAATGTTGCAGAATGCTGGAGGAGAATGAACTTACCGGGGTCTGACAGAGACATGACAGTATGCGGAAATTTGTGCGCGATAATAAATTCAACTCTTAGCGCGATCTTGTATATCACGAGCGCGTGGTATAAAACGTACTGTAAATAACCGACAGATATATCACTCCGCCAGCGGCACTAAGTTCAGCTGCAAACACTGTACTGGGAACAGCGCCGCCGTTTCAAGCCCGGTTTACACCGCCTTTCTCCACAGAGCAGCTTCGGATGATATTTACACTTTATTGTGTGTTGTACACACACCAGGAATGGAAATTAACTCTTTTGTCCACCGGCCGGGTGAAACAATATGCTATTTTTATTTACCCACAACGGTAGCTGGTAGGTAAAGCGACTATCCCCGCCACAACACAAAATCACCCTCATTTGGCTGGTGGCGGGTGCTAATTTCCATCCCTGGTGTGTGTGTAAATAAATGTTTTTGAAAGCAAGAACACACTAAGAAATTGAGCCACAGTCAGGTAAACCCCCCTAATCACTAACAGCCTAATCACTCTGGTCTTTATAATTCTAAAAATTATAATTCTGTCATCATTTATTCACCCTCATGCTACTCCAAACATGGAAGACCATTGTCAAAAAAAAAAATTAAGAGGTTTTTTTTAATGATACCCGGAAGATTTGAATATCAAATTACTATCTTCATTTGTGTTCTGGGAGTCTTATGGGTTTGTAAATAAAGACTCAAATAAAGAAATAAAGAGAGATTTTCCATTATTGAGTGAACTATCTTTTTAATACTGACTTGTTGACCAGATGTTCAGGCATTCCAGTAAATTTTTATTCTGAAAACACATAGCCTTGCTCATCCCTATTATCCTCTGATTTATGACAAGGCACTAAATATTATTCCTAACAGCATCACATCAGCGAACAGCTACTGACTTCTGGAAAGCGAAAGAGCTGCATACAAATGAAATCCGGCTCTGCACAATAAAGCTTCATTAAACTTGAACTTGCAAAAGAGTCATCCCGCTCTGGGAGTGTTTGGGCACAGGGCTAGTAGAGGTGTATATTTAAACCTGTCTGGCTGAAACTAGAGATTGTGTGTGTCTCATACCAAACACCTGAGGCAAAAAGATCCCACAGTTCCCTGTCTATCTGTCCGACTCATGCCAGCTGCAGACTCATCACACAACAAACACCTTTTTTGTCATCAAGTGTGTCACACACACCACCTGTTATTTTACAAATGCACTAATGCCATTTTCACACGCAACTGCAACAGGTATGTGGGTGTTAGCATTTTGTTTGTGTACAGGAATGCATGTGTTTGAATTGTATAATAGCACTGATATGTTGGCTTTGCATGTCTGTAATGACTCTCACACATCAAACTGTTGGTTTCTAGTAGGAGTTTGTTCTTGACCATCAAATCCACTTCCATTTGACATCAGTGCTTTTTCGTTGTCAATGTGAATGCCACTAACGGGTTGGGTTAAATTAGCCAGAGTTGAGATGAAGGGATGACTGTGTCTTGTTAATCCAATCTGATCTTTGCTCAACACCCTGTCTTCAGTCAGGTCCTGATCTGATTCAGTGTCCTCACTCTGTGAACATAATCACATACACACACACACACTCCTCCCCAGGGTGCCCATCACACCTGTTTCCTAGAGCTCAAATCCTTCCCTAACCAAATCACAACCCACTGACAACTAACCTATTCACCGAAACACAAATCTCCACTTAAAGCCTGTGGATCGACTCCAGAAAATCTCACGAAAAGAAAACAAGCTTCTTAATTTGATTTTTCTATAAGCTCTGCCACTGCCTCACAAAAAAAATCCCCATGGTAACCACAGTTTCCATTAAACTACTATAGAGATTTTTAAAGGAGAAGACTGGTTCACCAAAAAATTAAAATTTGCTTAAAATGTGTTCACCTGGCTTCAGGCCATTCAAGATGTAGATGAGTTTGTTACTCCATCAGTGGATCCTCTGCAGTGAAGGGGTGCCGTCAGAATGAGAGTCCAAACAGCTGATAAACATCACAATTTTTTTTTTTTTTGGCCAGAAGCAGAAGTTGAAATTCTTTGATGGGTTTTGTTTCTTACAAACGCTCATCTTTTCACTTCACAATGCATTAATTTATGGACTTAAATCGTGTAGATTACTTGCGGATTATTATGATGTTTTTATCAGCTGTTTGGACGTTCATTCTGATGGCACCCATTCACTGCAGAGGATCTACTGGTGAGCAAGTGATTCTCCAAATCTGTTCAGATGAAAAAACTAAATCATCTACATCTTGGATGGCCAGAGGCTGAGCAAAATCTCAGCAAATTTTCATTTTTGAGTGAACAAGTCCTTTAAAACTTTGGTAACTAGCTATAAGCAAAAATATCTGATATCCAAGGAGGAACACACATACAACAGTAATTAATTACAAATAAATTATCAGATTAAAATAAATATATTTCACACAACATTTATTCAAGGGTCACTCAAAAATAAAAATATGCACATAACATTAACTCAAAAATAACACCCCTATGATTCAAGCATATCCAGGCTCACCGCCTTTTCACTGCCAGTGCCCTTCGGATACCAATACTGCAATTCATGTTCATCAAGTCATAAGCACTGGAAAATTAAATTATGCATGTATGGTTACTACTAACAACATATAAATTACACAGCTATAATGTGTGAGCTCAAATTGATATTCTTATCTATAAACTATTTGTCAGTGAATATGAAAATGACAAATCATCCGATCCATATTAATGACAACTGAGAAGACATGATGTCCCATTTCTGAAATATATTTTCTTTACAGTTTCTGAAGTGAAAGTTGATCTCACACACACACACAAACACACACACACACACACACACACACACACACACACACACACATAACAGAATCCTGACAGAAACACTGAGGAATTCTCCAGAACCGACGTCAAGTCTTCTCAGGTTTTCCTTCACACTTTATCTTCTCGCTGAATGATTTGGCGTTAATGACACTTTATCCTTTCCACACAGTAATTACTCCTGAAGCTGTTACGCGCCACAATCAGAAATACGTTACACCGCGTACCGTTACTGACGCTCCGAGACGCGTTCTGATTCAGTTTAACCGTTTAACCACCACAGGACAGACGTTTTATGGCCCTTCACAAATGTTTAACTACTTAAACTGACAATAAACTTGGTTTTAAACCACCACAGCTGAGCGTCACCGTCACGCGTCTCTCCTTGTTTATAAACGCCATACGCACGCGTTGATGCGTCTCGCGGAGCGCCGCGTGGATCTTTCTGTGAAACTCCGTACGAACTTTCTGCTCTTACCTTCAGCGAACGACAACGCTCTCCTCATTAACCCGTGTGCGCCATCGTAATCCAGATATCGCTGAAGTGTCGTTAAACTGAAAGCGGGCTCTGATGGATAGTTTGATCCGGAGAAATCTGTGATCACACGTCCGCGGTACACCGCTCCGTCAACAGGCTCGAGCTTTACTGCACGGGGGCGCGCAGAGGGCAGGGCGCTGTGGACGCGCATTTCGTGTTGGAATGTCGGAAACGCGCTTTGCTCCAAGCCAGATTTGCTGTTTTTCCTCGTTTGAAATTTTAAGGACATTGATAATCATGATTAAAATTAAAACCGTATTATATTTTTAGACGAACTTTTTTTTTGAAATGGGAAATGCATCTTATTATTAAGGAGAGATTTGCAGTATTTTATTTATAACATTTTTATAACATTTAATACAAAATACATGCTAATTAAAAATTAAAGCATTAAATGTGTTAATACAGACCCAGTTTTGCATAAACTGTGGTTCATATTTGTGTTGTCCCCGTAGAGAAAGTTCAGTTTGTCGCGATGAGACGTCACGATCTTAAACCCGCCCAGAAGTTACATTTTCATTTCAGGGGCTAAAATGCAGGACCAACCTCTTAATTTGTACAGTAGGCTCCTACATAGGCCTACATATATACATTTTTCATTTTCAATTTAAATTATTTTTACATTACAATTTTATCGTCAATGCAACCAACAAAAAGTTTATGATTCTTGCATGTTTTTATCATTACAGAGGACATATTAACTGTACATAACTGTACATTCTTTACAAATGAACACAGCTGTAGTGAGTTTTGAAGCCAAAAGTAAAAAGCCAAACATAGGCTATAAATGAACTACACAACATTAATTTCAGTGTCACCACCATTAAGCTCACATCGATTCTTCCTGTCTTGATTTAAAAACATTTTCTCTAAAACTTCAAAAGGTTTTGTTTTCATGTTGTAGTATAAAACATGAGAATATCTTGAGCTTGTGTTCAACACAGACCTTATTTCTGGCAAACTCCTGTTAATAAAACTCAGTGACTTTAGGATGATGGAACTTGAAATGCTAAAATACTAACTTATTTGGGTTTTGGCCTGGAAAAATCCATAATCTCTGAAGCCCTCAAGGTAAAGCACAATAAGTAAATACTTGTAGACCGAGAACAGTACAACATGACTGTAAAACCACATACCATATGCATGATTATGAAGTGAATGACAGAAACTTCCACATGAGGCCTCAAATCCCCCTACAGACTCATTATGAGTTGGTAAATTCTAAACAGTTAGAAAACAGATCTTTCTGAGAGGTGCATCATGGGTTGTTTCCAACCTAATGTCTATAGATAACATCAGAAAACACATTTACAGTAATGGGAAACTTCTGATGAAAGCATGCAACCTATCTTGATTTTAGAAACCTCAGTTGAATCTCGTTGCATCTCGGTAGAGATCTGTTAAACTAATGCTTCTATATTCAAACCATTCCATGCCTCTAGCTGCTATATGCTTTTCATCGTTGTAAAAAAGAGGAGCGTGAAGATTACGTTCTTCTTTAGTATCGCACAAAAGGAAAGAAAGGCATAAATTATTCCTGAAAAGCCAATAGCTATTTCTCTTTTGCGTCAGCTAAAACTCATGCATAAACCATCACTACAATATTAATCTAACACATATCTGACCATAGCTCTTCATGATACATCTCAATGCAATTTGAGAAATATTTTATTCCAGAAACCACAATTTATAGCAGAATATTGAAGAATGACAGTGACAGAAGTAGACCGTCATCAGTGCGGAAACGCAGGAAAATCCTATTCCCCCATGACAGGACCAAGCTGATTCAGAGAGTGTATTGCTGAGCTCAGTGTGTGTGGGTTATTGGTTTGTGTGACTCCATTGTCTGTGGATCCAGGGTGGATGTTCAGTATAAGAGACAGGAAATGAGCTCCACATCTCATGACTCACACACACCACATCCTAATCCTGAAGGATCCCCTCTCCTCTCCTCCTTTCTCCTCTCCTCTCCTCTCTGATATGCTGTTTATCTCATTTGAGGAAATGAAAAACATCTATAGGGCAAAGGGAGTCTCATTTTATGATTTGATTATGAGTTCTTGCAATCAGCTGGATCCCTGAACTCAAACAGAAGGCATTAGATCAGCCGTCAGTTTTCACTTTGGGTGAAAGAGATATGAAGAGTAACAATTCCATGGTTTATAAAAATGAGTTACTCAATGTCATGCTGTTACCAACCCAGATTAATTCTGTTTTTTTCTTTGGAAGACAAAAATATGTATTTTTTAAAAGCATGTTCAGTTTTTTCCTTTCCAATCTCAATGAATTAAAAGCATTCATCTTAAAAAAAGATGCAAAAACACCACAAAATATTATAAAAAGTTTCTATACAACTATATTCAAAGTGTTCTGAAAATTTACAATAGCACTGATGAAAATGTCCTTTTTTTCAGTGGTAATCACTGAGTAAGTTTAGTACTTAAGAACTAATTCACAAGTGAAACATTTGAACTGGTTTTGTGATTGTTTGACTCACTGACAGGATCCATTTCAAAATAATGAGCTGTTCACAAATAAGTCTCCAAAATGTAACTTTTGCTCCAGGTAGGAAGTTTTTGGATGTACCTTGTGTGTTTGGATCCCTTTTTTTCATTGATTTATGTATTATTACTTTCATTTAGCTTTATTTTAGACAGTGAAGGACACAAGGTTTAAAAGGAAGTTAGGTCATCTAAACTTTCTGTGCAGTGGATGACACAAACTTTATTCCTGACAGATGATAGGAAGTCCTGCTGTCTGACAGGAAATAGACATGGCAACACAGGAAATTACACATGTCCCACAATTGCCAGTGCAGCTGTAAATTGCAAATTCTGAGATACAAACTCAGAATTAACATATAATTGCAAAGAAGTCAATTGAGAGTTTGTATCTAGCAATTATGACTTCTTCCCTCAGAACTGCAAGAAAAAAAAACTAAAGTTGGAATTGTTAAATAAGAGTTGCAGTTCTAAACTGAATCATGTCACTACACAGACTTTTTGCAGTTGTTTTAACAGCAGAATTGCAAATTGTTTAATTTTTGAAGTTCATAATCATTGATAACATTATTATCATGTTCATTACTTTAAATCTGCTTCAAAGCAGTCTGTATTGAATTAAGGTAGCTTGACTATTTTATACAGCACTCTTGCATTAAATAAAATCAACAGTCACCGTATCTCACCACAGACATCCGTTTTATTCATGTAAAAAAAGCCATAATTAATTCACACCTGGCTTACAGCTGTTCAGTACCGGCCTTGCAGAGTGTGTGCAGTTCAGCAGACTGTCTGTGCTGAGAACTAGAACACTGCTGTCCCAGAAGGAACAAAATCTAATTAATTAATAGCAACCATCCAGCAAACGAGCCGAAGCAGAGAGAGAATCAGACACTCATCAATGTCTTCATACATCTGCTTTATTGAATTCTTCAAATGTCAAGAACATACAGGGAATTCAGAACTCCGGCACAAAGACACAAGCTACAGATGAACCTGCCTCTCTTCACACAAATACAACATTTTAACTTTCTTACGTAACATGAAAGAAATGACAAGTATAAAATTGAGCTTAAAATCAAAATAACGTGTACCCATGCAGAGGAAACCATATCATTGCTAAAATAATGTTGCATTTTTTTGTTGTTGTTGTTGAATGCATGGCAAACGTGAACTGCTAAATAAAATATTAAAATAAGCAGATAAAAACAGCATTGTAAAAAAATAAATAATAGGACACAATTACTGCTCGACACAAGAAGTGGTCATAGCAGTGTAGGAGGGGCTACTGCACGAGGGGCGGGGCCTCTCAATTACCTGTGGGTGAATCAGAGCAGTGCATTATCACACTCTGGTTAATATTCACATAAAAAAAGCAGGAATAGTATGGTGTGCAGCTACCTGTCGAGGCGGTTGACCACATCCCTGACGGTGCTGATCAGGTGCTGGTGCTCCTGTGGGTTGGACAGAATGATGCCGTGAAGTTTCTTCATGTAGGAGCCGATAGAATCGAGTGTGGGCGTCTCGCCGCTGCCTGAAGGCAAATGGGAAGGACAGTCAGGGAAAGTATACCACATTTGTACTTTTATTGTCATTGCATAGCAATATTCTATTTGAATTCCTATTTCTGTTTCTAAGGATTTTACCATTACCTCTGATCCACAAATCAAACATCCTACTAGTGAGTTGTTTGTAGAATTTAGGATCACAAAGCTTGTATAAATCACACTAATATAATGAAGAAGCTTGTTTGGAAATAAAACAAAGGTATATGTTGGAACCATAAACAAAGCAAACATTGACAGATTTATTTTTAGTTGAAAAGATTGTTGAAAATGTATTTTATTTATAATATTTCAGAATTTTTTTTCAGAAAGGAGGCTTTAAACTGCTCAAATGTGACAGTCAAGGCATTTCTAATGTTACAAAAGATTTCCATTTCAAATAAATGCTGTTCTTTTGAACTTTCCACTGATCATAGAATCCTGAAAAAAGAAATGCATCATGGTTTCTACAAAAATATGATGCACTGTTTAAATGAACCCAGCTGGCTAGAGGTTTTTGCAGTGAATTCTGGGAGTGTGTGTGTCACCGGGCAGGGGGACGGCAGAGAAGCTGTGTGTGAGGGCCGAGCGCAGGGTGTCCAGGTGCTGCTGCAGGAGGCCGTTTCGTGTGCGTTCCTGCTGCACGTCTCCTTCCAGACGCTCCACGGCAGAATGCATGCTCTCCACATGCTTCTGCAGCGCTGCGTTACGCTCTTCATACTCCATATTGGTCTTCCTCAGCTGCCGCAGTTCAGCCTCACGTGCTAGAACACACACAATCACTGAACGTGTATCACACTGTTCCAGACAGACTCACATTCACCAGCACTCTGCTCTCACCTTTACTGTGATTCAGAAACTCTTCAGTGAAGATGGGAATGTCAAACACAGAGCGATCCTTTATCTCCAGATCCTTCTGAGAGACAGACAGAAAGTTGTTCAGTCTGAAATCACTGCTCAAACTGCCATAGATGGTCAGATAGACCTGCTCTGTCTGCACCACAGATCTGCACCCACAGAATTACAACGGCCGTCCTCTGTTGCTTGCAAGTCTGTTTATTCAATATTCTGGCTAAATTGATCATATTCCAGCTATCAATAACGGTGCAGTAACCTCTACATCATTTAACACAAATTTGATCATATTTAAATAAGGGTTTTCACATCTTTTGACCAACATATTTCTATTTTCCAGTTGTTTGGGATTACAGGATAATTTTATAATCAGTGTAGCCTATTAAATATTTTATAAAAATTTCTAAAGACAAAAAAAATGTAAATAAAAAGAAGTATAAAAATGTACATAAAAATATTAATTAAAAATCTAGGAACGTTAATAAAATAAGTCAAGAGTTTTCCATGACTGTGTAAGATTGTATTTATGAATTTTATTACTTTATATGACTTTCCAGTGGTTAACAGATAATAACAGTTATGGCCAATTAAATATTTTAACACACACACATACATACATATATATATATATATATATATATATATATATATATATATATATATATATATATATATATATATATATATATATATATATATATATATATATATATATATATATATATATAAATATATATATATATATATATATATATATATTTATATATATATATATAAATATATATATATATATATATATATATATATATATTTATATATATATATATATATATATATATATATATATATATGTATACACACACACACACACATATTTTTTTTTTCTTTTGAGTTTTTCATTACTTAATTTTCATGACTTTTCCAGTAGTTTGAAATGGAATAATTAATAAGATAGCTAACTAAATATTTCAGAAAATAAAAAAGTAGTTATATTCCAATTGTTTTTAATGACTTTATTAAGAGTTTATTAATTTCTGTGGATTTTGTAGTCATTTTCTAGCAGTTTATGATTACTTGATTTTCTTTTTTAAATTGTAGCTAATTAAATACTTTAGCCTTATTTTATTACGTTATTATATTTTATTTTACATTATTATATTTATTCAAATATATAAAAACTACAAAATTTGACAAAATATTGAATATAGTTAGTCATGAGTTTTCCACGACTGTTTAAGATTTTATTTTCCATTACTTTTCCAGTCTTTGCCAGGGCAAAAATGCCAAATAAAATATTTTAGAATAATTCAAAACATACAAAGTATAAACAGATGTTGACTAAAGCGTTTAGGATTTTATCATTTTTTTCCATAACATTTCCAGACAAAATTATCTGCTAATTCCAGATTTTCTATGACCCGAAAAAAAAGGTGCAGATTCTGTGTGGGTCTCAGCGTTGATATTTTACCTCATGAAGTGATTCACCAGGCGCCTGCCTTCCAGCATCTGATAAAGAGAGCGAGAGAGGAATTTTAGATTAAACAAGTGATTTGTGATGCTCTTCATTTCTATTTTTGAGTTACTGTGTAGCACCACCCTCTGTGAAACCTCATTGGTCCAAAATCCAGCTCTGCACTACTTTATAGTCTACATCACATGTGCTCAGATTGCCTGGGGCTGTCCCTCTTTTCTGCAGCTTCGTCTAAATTCACCTGCCAACAGTTATTTTGGACTGTGTCTTAGATCGTCTGTGTTCGCACCTCCTCTGTGCCTCTTTCCTTTTTGTTTCTCTTGCACCTTCCTGCTGAAGTGTTTATAGGCTTCAGTCTTCTGATACTGCTCTAGTTCTCTCATGTAGTGCTCCTTATCTTTGTCCGCTTCATCCAGATACCGCTGAGACAGAATGAGACAGAGAGAAATGTTAGTCTCTACAGAGGTATTAAACTTTATTTTTAAACCTTATACACTGGTGGACAAAAGTGTGGAATTATTAAGATATTTCCATGTTTTTAAAAGAAGTCTCTTATGCTCACCAAAGCAAAAATACATATAAAAAATAGTAATACTGTGGAATATTATTACAATTTAAAAGAACTGCTTTCTAGTTGAATAGTATTAGTTTATGTGTCTCCTGACCTGTTTCTCTTCCGGAGGCAGTTTGCTCCACTCATTCCCGAGCATCCTGGTGATCTCTGGGAAAGGCACGTCTGGTCTTTCCGCCCTCAGCTGCTCGCGGCGCTCGTTCATGAAGCGCACGTATCCTGTCAAGGGGGCTTTGGGGGCGTTACTGTCCTTCAGTGGCTTCTTCCTCCTCCTGCCTTTGGTCCAGTTGCTCCTGCGAGGTTTCTGCCAGAAACACCATTCACTGATTCATTAACACCGCTCGACCTGTACAAATACAGCGCGGGCTCAACGATCACATGATCTGCTCACCTCCTCTCCATTGCGCTGACTGCTGTTGTCTGTGTTGGCCCCCGGTGACCCACTCTGCTCCTCCATGACCTCTGACCTTTAGTTTCACATATAGCAGTGATGTAAAAAGAGAAGATGATTGGATTCAGCATGTAAAAATAAATCAGAGCTCAAATTTACATGTGCAACATTTGATTGTATTTGATTGATTATCATATTTGATTACATTTCAGTTATGTTTATTAACTTTAAGAACATGTATATATATATATATATATATATATATATATATATATTATATATATATATATATATATGTATATATATTATATATATATATATATATATGTATATATATATATATTTATAATCAAAATACATTAATATAAATAAAATGTATTAATATAAATAAAGCCTCTGCATAAATAAAGCACAAAATAAAGCAACAAAATTCACTAGTATATATAAAAATAAACATATATAAAATACAAACTAATAATATAAGAGAACTCAAACACACACACACACACACATATATATTACATTATTATATTTATATTATAAATAAAAGAATACAAAACATGCATTTAAGTAAACATTTAAAACAAGTACAAAATAAAAAGTTATACACACACACATACATATATATATATTTTTTTCTTACTTCTGTCTGTAAGTTTGTTTTGTTGTGTAATGTACTTTAATTTAATTATTGGTATTACCATGGTTTTATGAATACAGTACCATTAATACCTTATTTTTGGATATGTAACTTACCATGGCCTTCTTATTACTGGTTATCGATATGTTAACGTTAATAATTATTTGAAATACTATTGTAAATTCATATAATAATAATTTTGGTATCGTAGTATTCCCATACAATCATTACACTATAGCACAACAACGGCGCTTTCTTTGGCAAAGAAGATTGTAAAAACTCATTATCTACCGAAGCATTACAGTCGTTCAAAACCTGCCCAACATCAATCATCTCACCTGTGGTTTGATCTCAGGCTGTAATCGGGTATAAAATCGCGTCTATAATGTGTTTTCGTGCGTTATTTCAGGAATTTTAGAGAGGAAAAATATTCCGAGCCAAAACAATACAGGGAGCCGGCTGACGTCATCATCACGCGGCGACAGGAAGCTCTCCCTCATGCGCTCTCAGTCCTCGCAGCTCCCCGATCTTTCTCTCCACATCATCACGATCTTCATCCTAACTCTCATCATCACCTGCTCCGCCTCAATGAAAGAGGTTTGTCGCGGGCGATGGAGCGCTTCTGGAGGTTAGACCGATTTGGATCATGCTATGGTTTGGATAGATTAATGGAGTGTTGCTGCCCCCCGCTGGCCACCAGCTGCAAGTGCAACCGACACAACGACTTAAAGCTGCAGTCGGTAACTTTTGACGCTCTAGCGGTTAATAAACAGAACTGCTTGCGTCTTGCGGAAGAACATTGTAGCCGGAGCTACTTCTCTCTGTTTATGTCTATGAAGAATCACAAAGGTACCGGGTTACTCCGCCGCGGTACCCCCGAAGCAATCTAAAATAGTCCGAATATAAACACTTATTATAGATGTACCCTAGTGATTCAGGACAGGCTAAAAACACGGTTTGGAAAATGGATTCATGGTGTACTCGCTTATTATATACAATTTGTAAATCTTGAACACAAAAAAAGTTACGGACCTCAGCTCTGATTGGTTGTTTCTTACCAGGAGCGGATGAATTTCTGCAAATGGCAATAGGACCACTGGGAGGAGCCAGAGGAGCTTGATTTTTTTCACAGATTTTCTGTCTCATATTCTACTGTCAGGACATAATGACAGGTTTCACAAATACATTTTTACAAAAGTTACCTACTTCAGCTTTAATTATCTTTTCAACTTTTTTTTAATTTATAAAAAATTGGAATGAGTACTAATACACAACAACGTGATATATATTGTAATAATTTAATATTGTAATATTGTCAAAAAATTATTTAGTAATGCAAAAAAGTGATAAGCTCTACTTTTCTACTTTTCACCATGTGACTTTGAACATCTGTCCAATCAAAACGATTTTCCAACCATTACGCCCCGCCCACTTTGTAACTCTTCTGTTTTGTTCTTGCTGCTCTACCGATTTAATTTCTTTGTCGCACTGCCATCTACTGGCCATATGTTGCATATGTTCATCGATTATTATTTTCAATTTGTTACTGTTCTGTAATAATACGTTTTTGTTTTATATTGGATTAAGTATATATATTTTCATGTACTTATATATTTAGTTATTTATTAATTCAATATTCTATTTACGTATAAATAAATATATTGGATATAAATATATCTATTTGCTAGAGACAGCCCTTCTTTTTTCCCACATGTTCATCAAAGCTGTTATTTGAAGACTGTCAGATCACTTTCACACTCCGTCTGTCTCTTCACAGAAGGTCTAAAGGAAGCTAAAGTGTTGAAGGAAAGTGTGAATTACAGTTGACTGTGTATGTGCTGAGGGTAAAGACAATTCATGTTTCCATAAACACTTTCCATTATGTCTGAAAGAAATACAGACAGTCTGAAAATGTGCTGAAGGCTGTAATTAATCCATGTGGTCTGAGGGATCAGTTTCATGTCTATATAAATGATATCACAGTGACATATAGTCTTTCTGCTGCTGCTGCTAAGGCCTCAGGGCTTGGGAAATGTGAACATCATTTCATGAAGTTAATGAGGTGACCCTTTGCCTGGCATGGAGGCATGTTTTGTTGTTTATTATTGTCTTGTAAGAATAAGGTAGCTGCGTTTACAGCCAAGATTCTGGAATAGTTTGGAGTCCGGATGAAGATTACATCCTGTAAAAGGAACAGAGCACCGGAATTGTTCATAATAAGTAAAAAAAAATTAAATAAATAAAATAAACTGAAAGAATAAAATAAAACAAAATAATTCAAACGTATCCTTGAATAAAAAATAATAAGTAAAGTAAAATAAAAGAAAAACTTAAATTGTTAAATTATAACAACAACAATAATATTTAAATGAAATTGAAAAATAATAAAACAATGTAAAAATACATGTAATAATAAATAATAAATGTAATATTAACTGAAATGAATATTCAATCAAATTAACTTTATCAAATTAAAATAGTAAATTATATTAACAACTTATATGAAAACGTATTAAATTATTATTATTAAAACATGTTATAATAATAATTTAAAGATAAATAACGAATTACAATTTATACATTTTTATCAATTACAATTTTTGTGTATAAAAATAATACACATAAAGACAATAAAAAAAACAATTCATATTAATTTTTCATATTTTTAAGAATACATTTTAATGTCTCATTACCCCCTAGTGCAGAACCATAATGATCTGTAGGGGACAGTGGTGAGCTGCTTGACAAATATTCACGTGATTTGTTTTTTCACTATGTGAAAATTAGGTCAGTTTATTGATCAGTTACAGCAATTTATCAGCTTGCAATATCATTAATCTGAACTCTGCCGATAAAAACTTGTTACAGACGTTTCACACAATATACATTTTATATGAATTGATTATTGTTATTTTGCCATTTAGTGATTACAGCGGATCAATGCCAGAGATTGTGAGTGTCCCTGGAGTCACCCTGCACCAGATAGACCCCTGATGGGTTGTACAAATTGCTGATAATCAACCCTCCAGCCTCTCATGTTGTTAAACTCCAGAAAAACAGATTCACCACCCCAAATGCTTCATAGTTCATGTCATTCTGAACCATTGTGACTTTATCTGGGTGAACTCTTAAGAAGTCTAGTTGTCAGGTAGTGCGTGTGTGTGTCTGTTAGTCAGATGAGGTTTAGGTAAGCAGATCTGGGGCAGAACCTCTCTCTGCATGTCTCTTTGTGATGTGTGTATCTCTCTTTACCCCGTGTTCCTGACAGCTCTTTGACAGTAGTTTGAGTCTGTTGGCTCACGCTGAGCTAAAAACCTCTGTCTGCCTCTGTTTAATGTCTGTTCACTATCTCACCTTATAAAAGAAGTGCAATAAATACATTAACCTTGAGCTCAGGAAACAGAAAAAGACAGGAAATCTATTGAAACAAGTATCCCAGTAAGATCGGAGTCTGTAAAAACTGTAATTGATTTTGAGCAAATTTGTGTTTCTTGTAAAAAAAAAAAAAAACCAACCTAACACAAATCTGGTGTTTAAATATCAAATTATAATCAGACTCAGTTATTTCAATGTCTGTGCAGATGTCTCTGATGATCTTTATATGAACATGAGAGGTAATGTACAGTCAGCCAATCAGACGTTCCTGCAATCTGCTGACTGATCCTCTTAACAAATTCTCCAATATAAAAAAACATCTTTTTAATTGCATATCTGTACAGGTTTTACAGGAAAGTGAATGTGATGATGCAAAAGAAGGAGTTTATTTACCATGTCACATTACTGAAATTAACCCAAGACAAAGAAGACAAGGTGCATCCTAATTCAATCTCAATATTTAAACACTTTCTGAAACAAGGGAAACACATTTAAATGTCTCTGGTAATGCTGGACAGATTAATGCTGCTTGGGTTTATGACATTTACATTACATTTACCTGACGCTTTTATCCAAAGCGACTTACAATTGCTATATATGTCAGAGGTCGCACGCCTCTGGAGCAACTAGGGGTTAAGTGTCTTGCTCAGGGACACACTGGCGGTTCACAGTGGATTCGAACCCGGGTCTCCCACACCACAGGCATGTGTCTTACCCACTGCGCAAACACCACCCCCACCACCCTTATGAAGAACGCAGAAGACCAGCGAGAATACGGTACATCAGCGAGAAGAGCGACTGCAGGACGAACGCAAATGCTTTTGTGCATCGTATGATCGTGTGTATTTTGCTAAGTGTTTAAAATGTTGAACACTTACATAAGACTCCAATCTTATATGGAACCTGTTTCTTCCATGGAATAAAAATAAATAATAAAAAAGGTCATAATTGCAATTACAATTACATAATTACAATTTATCAATTTTTATCAATTACAATTTTTGTGTATAAAAATAATACACAAAAACAATTCATATTAATATTTCATATTTTTAAGAATACATTTTAATGTCTCATGACCCCCTAGTGCAGAACCATAATGATCTGTAGGGGACAGTGGTGAGCTGCTTGACAAATAATCACGTGATTTGTTTTTTCACTATGTGAAAATTAGGTCAGTTTATTGATCAGTTACAGCAATTTCACGAGTTATCAGCTTGCAATATCATTAATCTGAACTCTGCCGATAAGAACGTTTTATTTTTTTTATTTCACAATTTTGACTTTTTTCCCTTGCAATTCCAAGTTCATATTTTGATAATTTAATTAATTAAATATTTAATTTTATTTAGTTGTGAGGTATAAACACAAAACTGCAAGTTACAACAAAAATTTGGTTATACCAATAAGTGCTGTTCTTATGAAATTTGTATTCATCAAAGAATCCTGAAAAGAAAATGTATCAGGTTTCCACTAAAATATGAATCTGCCCAACTGTTTTCAACATGGATGATAATTAGAAACGTTTCTTAAGTACCAAATCAGCATATTAGAATAATAGAACACTGAAGACTGGAGTTAGTTAGGTAAGGATGCTGAAAATATATTCACA
This sequence comes from Carassius carassius, assembly GCF_963082965.1. NCBI lineage: Eukaryota > Metazoa > Chordata > Actinopteri > Cypriniformes > Cyprinidae > Carassius > Carassius carassius. The sequence goes on along the minus strand of NC_081804.1, from coordinate 4,067,376 downwards.
ACACATTTTAAATCATAACAATATTTCACAATATCACTGTATTTTTGATCAAGTAAATACAGCATTCGTGAGCATGAGAGACTTTCTTTCAAAAACATTTTCAAAAAATCCTACTAAACCCAAACTTCAAAAAAATAATTTATGCTTTTTTGAATTATTATATTAGTACTTGCCTTTATAAAACTTCCCATCACATTGCTAAGCAGTCGCTAGAGTGGTTGCTAGGGTATTGATTAGTCAGTATGATACCCATAAATATAAGCAATATTAATTGTAAGTTTGCATTTCAAAGTGCAGTGGTGAGAAGATTCGATGAGACTCTGCCTTTAGCATTTAACGCATTCATGCGGACCTGAAGAATGAGACACAGTGACACAAAAGAGTATAAATATTTTGCGCAAGAGCACGAGAAGTTACCGCAAAGTGTGTTATCTGCTTTCCACATCACCAGGAAGTCCCAGCTGTCTGCCAGGATTTGCTTGGAAAATATTTACCCTTCCACTCATCATACATTCGGCAAAAGCCACGTGACTGAGAACATTTAACAATGGGAGCGCAGAGAGACAGAGATCTGCTTCAGTGTGAGATTGATCTGTAGCTCTGACACTTTAGTGTGAAGAATGAACCTTGGAGAGCATCCTGAAAGAGTGTGTGAGTGTGTTTGGTAAAGCGCTGAGATCCCTTTTAAGGACGGGAAACAGCTTTCAGAATCAGCCCTGCTTTTTACAGTTGTACTCGTGTGTCGTGTCACTTATACTCGTACATATTTACATAATTTATTGTTTGCATTGTTTTTGTATTTTGAAAAACTAAGGGTCCATTCACATCAAGAACAATAACTATAATGATATATATATATATATATATAATGATATAACTATAAGTTTTTGTGTGAAAAGGTTTTACATTTGCCAAAAATTTCATTTTTTATATTAAAAACAATCAAGCAAGCCCTGCTCAGAAGATTCGGGCCTAACAGGTGCTGGTTTAAGGCCTTGGGCCCGGTTCCCCGATAACGTTCACTCTTAGTGCGCTAAGAAGACATCGAAAGATATATCTTACCAAAGTTGTTGATGTTTCTAAGTGTGTTCCCCGAAGTGTCCCTTAGGAAGCTTCTTAGCACGCTGCCTCTTACGTCCGACGTTACGAGAGCGCTGTCCAAAGTCAGGGTGCTGAATTAGTTGGCATCGATTGCTCATGAATCGATTTTCCACTTCACATGAAGGTGCATTACAGCGTTAAGAAAGACAACACGTTCTATGCAAATGAAACATTCCTCAAATTATTACAGTAACATTTATTTTAACATAGTTTAAGTTATCAGTAGAGTATAGACTATAAATTAAATTATCAAATGGTCAGTAATATGTTCACATGATAGGCTATGTTGTGACGGTTAGACGAACCGGGTATCCCTCGCTAATCATCCACCCTCCTTATCCCGTTGTGCCGCTTCTTGACATGGGTTTAACGACTTATGAAAATTATATAATACACTTTTATATTAATGGTAAGGTACTTTACAATCATAATTGATTGGCAAGCAGCTGCAGTTACTTCTGTTTAATGCGGTATTGATTGCAATTGGTTAATGTTTTTAATAAAAAAACAACCTATCTACAATGAACAGAGAGAGAGAGAATTAGATACAAAATATGCTGGGGAAGCAACGTAAACAAGGGCACCAAGCTTCTCGTCAGGGAATTTGAAGTTTTGCTGGACCTTGCCACCAAGTCGAAGATCACACTCCTATGGTCCACTATAACCTGCATGTTTATGGTCGCGTATCCCTTTCGCGATATTTCCTCCCGATCAATCACTAATGGATTGGCGATAGGGATGAGTGTGCCATCCACCAGGATGCAATCCCCGGCATGGCGCAGAAGGGCGTTGGTGACTGTGTGGACACACCTCCACATCGAGGTCTTGATTAGGCCGTAGCCCTCCCCCACGACCTCGATGAATCTCTCTGTAGCAAAATAAATAAATAAATAAATAAATAATTGTAATAAAAAAAAAAGTAGCGCTGGGCTTCAGGGCTTAAAGCAGAATTCCGCTGCTTTAGCCTGGCAAGCGCAGGTCTGGGAAGGTCCAGCTGCTCCACAATGAGTTGTCTTGGGAGGGGATTTTTTTTAAATATAGCCCCATCAGGCAAAATGTCAAAAGGGCTTAAGTTTTGCCGAATAAAAAAACTGACATGGACTAAACGGCTCCGAGTCCGGCTCCGTCTTTGATTCAATACAAGAACACGTTGAATCGCTGCCATAGTTGGTCGCTTACTGGACACCACCATGCTTACCCAATTAAAGATCTTAGCCATTTAGAGCCAAATTGTTTGCCAGATTTTAATTATCAAAAAAATGATTGCCATTTCGCTTTAATTACATTACGAAAAAGCCTAGGCTAATTACCACCTTATTAGTTCTGTAACCACATAAAGTCAACTTCATAAATAGGCCTGTATCCATTGCGAACATAATTTATTATGAGTCTTAAAAAATAACAGAAAATCATTGTTGAGCCACAAAATTATCAACATACCATAGTTTGACTTGTACTTCGCTGCGCTGGTTTCTAAAGACTGCTGTACAGTAGCGTCATGAGCTCAAATAACGCTAAGAGAGAGCTACGAATGGTCCAGACCAACCTTACGAAAGTGTTACTTACAGAAGATATACTTAGCGTACGAACGTGTCGGGAACCGTGCCATAAGGTTAAGAGAGAGGTTAAGGAATAGATTAAGAACTACTTAGCGATAAGAGCGTTTTGGGGAACCAGGCCTTGGTTGGTAGGGAACACCTAACAGCTGAAAAGTAATTAAATGAAACATTGCATTTTTGAGATCTGCCATGTTACCCAAGGTTCTGCTAGACACTGTAGAAAGCCTTACATTAAAAGCTTCTTAGCTGGAGGTCAGTTTGTTTTCTTTATAATTTCCCCTGGTATAACTGTGCATGATTCATCAGTGCATGTCATTCTAAAAGAAAAAACTGTGTTGTTTTTAAACTCGTCCATCAAAATAAAGTAACTTTCTCTGCCTCAAGTTAATATTGAGTGCCTTACTTACACTTAGAAACAAATTTGAGGAAATTATTAAAAACACTTATAAAGAGAGTTACTTGTTATCCTAAATTATTATGAAACCACAAACTCTATATAATAAATGAAAGTGTGTATGAACAAATGGGATGAGTGAACAGTTAAATTATTCACTCATAACTTATTTTGTTCATGAATTATTCAGTATTATTGAATGAACCAGTTCAGTGAATGATTCACATAACAATGTTACTTGAAGAAAGAGTCAGTAATAATCCTCACCAGTAATCAGGGTTATTAACCAAAACTAATGCCATAAAAACATTTTCTTTACTTGAAATAAATGAATCAACAACAACAACAACAACAACGAAACGAAACAAAACAAAACAAAACAAAACAAAAACAGTTTTTAGTTAATTAAAACGAAAACTGAAACTAAAACTAAAACCATAAAAAATAATTTTCATTACTTAAAATAAAAATTAACTAAAATACAATTTTTCTCAACATTTCTCATTTTAATTTAGTTTAACTAGACATACTAAATCACTAAAAAATAAAACATAAAATAAAAATGATAAAAACTATATAGACATAAAAAAACTGAAACTACAGAAATGATAAAAAAACAACATAATTGCTAAAAAATGAACTACAATGAAAATAGAAAATTTGAAAATAAAAACTGATTTAAATAATTAAATTTTAATTTTATTAAATAATTAATAAAAACAGCATCTCAGTGAAACTAAAATAACAGTGATAAACACTGACACAACATTTTATTTCAGATAATTGCCATTGCAATATTTCTAATTTTCATTTAGTATAACTTGAGGTTCTAAAATAACTAAAACTGAAGTTAAAACTTAAAGACACAAGTTAAAAAATGACAAACACAACAAAATTAATAAAACTTTACCTAAAATTAAAATAATATTAGAATATGTATATTATATAGCCTTTAAATATGAATAAAACTAAAAAATTTTAAAATAAAAATCTCAATTATAATACAAAATTAGCACTTCCACTAATACACAGACTAACAAAACAAACATGTCACTCAGCCAATCACATCTGAGGACTAGCAATACTTATTCTATAATACAGTATAGGATGGTCTGCTTGATCCAATCAAATCCTGATGGACAAAATCAAGTCCAGCCCTTCTGAATAATCAGCTTCACTCAGCATATAGCTGCATGTAGCAGAAATTAAATAAACATTGCAGATGACATTTCACAATGCTTTTAAAGCTCTCAGGCTGTGAAGAGGCATGCCTCTCTAGAAGTCCTTCGCTGAGGAATCAGCTCCTCTCGAAAGCTCCACATTCACTTAAGAACAACATCAAGAGGACACTGGGTGCAGAACATCTGCCAGTTCTTTTATCTAGGGCTCAGTAAGCTCTGTTAGTGCTGAGCTGTGTGTTCGTTCCTCCAGGGCCGTGCCAGTGTTTGTGTTGACCCCTGCGAGAGAAATTTCTCCCCTAATTAATCTGTTTTAATTGTCGGTCCCTCATTGTCTGCATCAATGTTAATCCTTGAGTCTAATCCGCGGACACACACACTCATTTCCCGTCTCTCCGTTGCTCGGGAACTTTTGGGGGAACGTGATAAGTGTTAGTTTCATCACTAATGAAGCCAGAAACACTCTCCGCTGTTAGCTTTACCGAGAGTCATTAAAACAAACGCAGCAGAGAGGAATGAAGTGGCCAGGACACACCTTCCCCCCCTTGAGAAACGTGCTGCTGTATAATCACATTTCCAGACTGTTAATTGAAAAGCAGAGTGTTAATCTTCCTTTTCTGAAGCGCTCATAATTACCACAGCTCAGCGGCATCTCCAAGATTAAAGTCATTGGGAAAAAATCTCCCTCACCTTCATGAAAGGGCAGAACCGGATGCTCACTTTCTCATAGCCTGCTTGTGGTAGTCTTGCAATATTCTGGCCAAGATCGCCCACTTAGACAGAAACATACATACATAGTTGCATAAAAAGCACAAAAAGCATTCCATTTATTATTATATAGTTTAGAATAGAGCCTTCAGAAGCTTATATCAATGATACCCTACAGTCAATGCAACAAATAAACTCTCAGCTTGACCTAGATGTAAGTTAAAAAATCTCAGTAATTGTTTATTTTTTATGAATACGAGTATTTACTGAATACTTCATTAAGCAAGTTCCTTAAATGTACTGTAATCTTTTGTTTATCGTTATTTCAAAGAGGATATTAGACTTGTTGTGGGTTTCTAAAATATTTAGAAAGGAGAGAATAGTACCCAGTACACTGCAGTCGCTTGCCAGATACCTTATATTTATTTAAACAGCAACATTCAGTCTACAGAAAATAATAAAAAAAGTCTGAAGACATCCTGCTGTGTATATACATAATATATATACACATTTATACATGTGTATATAAAGTTATGGATAATTATCGAGGTATGGTGTATGCTTTAATTGGTCTCTAATCACGTGGTTTTTTAAATCTCCAAATCTCAAAATCCTCGGAAGCCAGAATTTCGAGGATGCTACATCATCGACATCCGTTGAAGGACTGTTCCAATGTCGAGGATCCTCGGAATTTCAACCAAGGACTGAGTCCTTCGTTCGAAAAATATCCCATACACAGGAAAGGATGCATATGTGTAACCTTCGCGCTGTCAAATCACCCACAATCCTATGCGCGCAGCTTTGCTATCTTGTTCAAAAATTAAAAAATGTCGAGCGTTAGCAGAGTCGGAGCGTTAACGTTTTTTATTTACGTTACCAAACATTTGTTATAACTGTAGTAAATATAAGTAAAGTTTAACGTTTAAATGCCAGTACAAATTACTACCATATTGATATTGTAAATTATAGCTACAAATACAAATTACGTTATTGATGGCAAACTGAACCGGACTTGTCATTTAACAATTGTTAGCTTGGTTGCGTCACCGGCATTTCTTTTATAAATAACTAGTTAAGTTGTCCAAAGTAATTTAACGTTAATATTATTCCATTATACCATTCACAGCGTTATTCAAACGGACCTTTTCACTGACGTAATGACGCAATGACGTGCACTTGCTAGCCTGTTCCATTTACGTGTTCTCCGAATGCTAAAGAGGAGCCTCACCTAGCCTCTGAAGGAAGAGTCACAATTACCTTTATTCTGCATTCATTGGTGGAATAAAATATATAAACAGAGAACTGCATGTGAGATATAAACTGAGAACCGTTTCAGGAAATTCAGAAGAACAAAATTACTCAGAAATACCAGATCAAATGTAATTTAAATTTTTTATTTATTTTATGTTTTATTTATTTTTATTTTGTGGCGGAAATGGGCTTCCATAAATTATTAATGTGGCACTCGGAATTATGTAATATATCCATGTACTAGTTTTATGTTCCTTTACATCGTCAATATCATAAAGTTCACTTTTGATTATCTAAAATATTTAATTTCTTCATATAACGTTTATTTTACTTCAGCTTAATATATATATATATATATATATATATATATATATATATATATATATATATATATATATATATATATATATATATATATATATATATATTATATATAGAGAGAGTTTTTTTACTGTAAGAAATGAGATGTTAATTTATGCATGCTGAAGCAACATGGCGGTGAGTCATTGGAGAATCATGTAAACAGCAGCGTCTCCTGCCGTGCTGAGCTGCTGTCAGTCACACAGCACCGAGCTGCCGGATCAATATATCATCCCGACAGCACTCCAGGGAGTTTACTGACAGAAATTATGCCTGAAACTCAACTCAAACGGAGTGCCACGACTCTCTGCATCTCATTCAAGACCTCGACATGGTTCGCCAGTTGAATAATTAAAATAAACTTTTATTAAGACATTAAAAGCATAAAACTCATCGTTAGCGTGTTCTGTTGATATGCGGTTACTAAGGTGTTTTTAACTTGTTGCTATGTGGTTGCTTACAAGCCAAAAGAGCCTACCACCAAGTCTGCTTTTTTAATATTAAAGGGTTAGTTCACCCAAACATGAAAATTAGCCCATAAATCACTCACCCTCAAGTCATATGTGTATATGACTTTCTTCTTTCAGATGAATCCTGTCAGAGTTATATTAAAAATAATCTTTGATCTTTCAAGGTGTTTCATGGCATTTAGCGGGTGTTGCATGCATCATTCCAAAAGAAGTTAAAGAAAAAGTGCCAATCCATAACAAAAAAAAGTGTCACACAGCTCTGGGGGGTGAACAAAGGTCTTGTATAATGAATCGATGTGTTTTTGTAAGAAAAATATCCATATTCAAAACGTAATCATCACTTTAATGTAGCTTGCGCTCACTGTTATACACGGAAGCAGTTCCAGGTGGATGACGTTTGGAGGTCAGCTTTGCGCACCTTTATTCAGGATTCAAGATTTTTATTTGTCATATACATGGTTATATATCAACAGTAAAATGTACGTAATGTAAACAATGTAAGTAAATTCAAATATAATTTCTACCTTAATATGAATGGGAAATATTCCACATAGTCTAACTCTTGATTCTGTGATGTCAGCAGGAATGTATTACCATCTTCAGAGCAACCTGGGATTAAAGGTCTTGTTCTGGGATGATTATATTAAACCAGCAGTCTTCCTGTTACCAGCTTTACTCCTCACACCAAACAGATGTTCTGTTGTCTGTATGTTTTCAGAGCAAGAAACCATGCGGAAAACAGGTTTGTCTCGTCTGACCTCAACACACACTAATTTCATGTGTTAAATTAACTTTTGTGATGGAGTGTTCATGCTAATTAGAGACAGAGCAAGATATAATTTAGGATAATAATAATTACATTTAACAACTTAATAGCCTTTAATTAGGTTACATTTATTTTTAGCTCATCAAACAACAACAACAAAAAACAGCTCCAAAACTAAGCAGAAACAGAATTAATTGAAGTGAGTCAGTGAGCAACATTAGTAGCATTGTTAAATGAATCCTTATGAATGAATCATTGAATAATAATGTAACCTGTAAAAATCCCCACCGCTAATACACAGTCATACATACAGTATAGCCAATACACAGTTAATAATAAAAATTATTATTTATATTATTAAAATTTACATCAAATGATTGTAAATAATCTTTTTTGCATGATATATATTGCAATAACTGTGGCTTATTGATTATAGTTTATCATCATCAGAAAGCCATAGGTAACACATTGATTGAGCTATTTTAAGCTTATTTGTGAAATGCTTGATAGTATTATGTTAACCCATGTTCAGTTCATTTTATTGATTCTAGAAGATTGAATATCAGACAAGGTGCTGAGCTCAATTAGAAGAACAGTAGAGGAAAATGCATGTTTTGATGAGAATCGCTGCCCAGCAAATTGGTGGAAATGTTTGGAGCATCTGGGATCATCTAAAGTGGAGGAACGTTTGGAGCTCTTGATTGCTGATTAGGGAGCGCCAGAGAGAGATCAGAGAGTGTGTGCCGCCGCAATGTGTCACACACTGCTGTAATTAGCAGCTGTGTCACAGAGCTCAGGTGCTGCGGAGAGGTGCCAGATCCCCCTAAACCGCACCGTCCAGAGGTCCACTCAGAGAGGGACAGAAACTGATCACTCCAGGAAATTATGAGCTCGAGAGCCCATCATTTACAAATCTGAAGGAACTAGACTATACACTCTAAAAAATATATAATTTTCAAAGAATAATGGAGTAAGGGAATTTAGAAGAAAATACTATTTTGGTCTTTCTACTTAAAATAACACTGAATACGATATGTCATTAAATTCAACATGCTGACAACATTCGTTTTGATTTGATGGTCTTAGATGGTCTCCTAGTTTTGTGTACTTGTCAGATGAAGAAAAGATTAAACCAGCTAAGACCAGAAATGTAGATTTCTCTTTTTCATCTTACAGCAAAAAGAAAATCAGAAATGAATCATTTGATGATTTCAGTGATTCATGTTTGTATTGTACACACAGTGTGTATACACAGTTACCACCAACAATAATAGACAACAACAACATCAACAATAATGTTATTATAACTAATATTATTAAATACAAATATAATTAGTGCTGTCAAATGATTAATCGCGATTAATCGCATCCAAAATAAAAGTTTTTGTTTACATAATATATGTATGTGTACTGTATATATTTATTATGTGTATATAAATACAAACACATGGATGTGTATATTTAGTATTTTTTTATGTTTATATATTAAATATATTTATATATAATAAGAATATAAATATATACTGTACATGTATTAAAAAATACACTGTATGTGTATTTATATACACATAATAAATATACACAGTACACATACATATATTACGTAAACAAAAACTTTTATTTTGGATGCGATTAATCGTTTGACAGCACTACTAAAAATATAATCTTAGTCGTATCTAACCATTGTGTCACGGCTTACGCTGCTGGAAGGAACACGGAGCCGAGGGATAAACGAAACAAGGATTTATTAAATCAAACATAGGCAAGGGAAGTAGCAAATAACAGGTGGCAAGTGGCAAGTAACAGGTAACAAGTAGACAAGTAACAAGTAGACGAGTAGACGAGTAGACGAGTAGACGAGTAGACGAGTAGACGAGTAGACGAGTAGACGAGTAGACGAGTAGACGAGTAGACGAGTAGACCCGACCAAAACAGAACTGAAAGGACAAGGCTTTTATACAAGGGATAATAGGGAAAACACAGGTGGATGGAATGACTAAATTAACAAGGACATGGAACACATGCGGAAATGACTAGACACACCTGGGAACTAATCAAACCACATAGAGACAGAAACTGGGTCACAGGGGCAAAAACACACAAAATGAGTCCAGGTGTGTGACAGTACTCCCCCCTCCCGGTAGGTGCGTCCTCGCACCGTAGAAACAACAAAGGGAGGCGTGGGTGGGAACTTGGGAGGAGGTTCCGGTGGAGGACAGCCTCCCAGGAGGGGGCCAGCAGACAGGGACTACAGAGGAAGGAGCCAGGGAGGAGATGACGGAGGGAGGGGCAGGGAGGAGACAGGAAGGATCTGAAGCAGGAGGTACCCAGCAGGACCCAGGCCACAGCCATAACGGCCCAAGGTGGGGCCGACGGTGGAAGGAGCCATGGAGGAGGAATGGTCACCGACTCCAGGGACTCGACCCACGGCAACGGAGCAAGTGGAGGAGGAGCCCGAGGCGGAGACGGAGAGCCGAAGAGCCAGGGTGACGGGGAGGAGCCGGAGGTCCTAGACGGGACTGATGGCTCTGGTGACTGACGCGGCGATGTGGATCCGGAAGGCCGCGGTGAGGCCAGAGTGACCGAGGACTGAGGTGTAGCCGAGGGGATGAAGGAGCCTGACGGAGCCGGAGCGACGGAGGGATGAGGCGAAGCCGGAGGAGTGGAGTCCCGAGGCATAGGATGGACGACGCCAGACCAAGGCGGAGCCGGAGGGACGAGGGAGCCAGGCAGAGCCTGCGGACTGCCGGGCCACGGCGGAGAGGAAGGAGCTAGGAGCCATGGTGGAGCCGACGGGTCAACGGGCCGAGGCGGAGTCCAGGCCTCAGAGGCTGGAGGCGGAGGTGAGGGAGACGCCGACCAAGGCGTCGCTGGAGGATGGCGGTCCCGCTGAGCTCGCAACTCAATGATGGTAGGCTGAGGGCAAGCAGAGGGGCAGCCAGATGACAGCGGAGGAGGAGGCAGGAGTGGGTGGGAGGGTGGGAATTTTGGAGGAGCAGGCATTGGAGTAAGCTCTGGGGCTGGAGCCCCTCCTGGGCTTAACGGAGGATCAGGAGCCCGTCCTGGGCTTAACGGAGGATCAGGAGCCCGTCCTGGGCTTAACGGGGGTTCAGGAGCCCGTCCTGGGCTTAACGGGGGTTCAGGAGCCCGTCCTCGGCTTAACGGGGGATCAGGAGCCCGTCCTGGGCTTAAAGGAGGATCAGGAGCCCGTCCTGGGCTTAACGGAAGATCAGGAGCCCGTCCTGGGCTTAACGGAAGATCAGGAGCCCGTCCTGGGCTTAACGGAAGATCAGGAGCCCGTCCTGGGCTTAACAGAGGATCAGGAGCCCGTCCTGGGCTTAACGGGGGAACAGGAGCCCGTCCTGGGCTTAACAGAGGATCAGGAGCCCGTCCTGGGCTTAACGGGGGAACAGGAGCCCGTCCTGGGCTTAACGGGGGAACAGGAGCCCGTCCTGGGCTTAACGGGGAATCAGGAGCCCTTCCTGGGCTTAACAGAGGATCAGGAGCCCGTCCTGGGCTTACAGGAGGATCAGGAGCCCGTCCTGGGCTTAACGGAAGATCAGGAGCCCTTCCTGGGCTTAACAGAGGATCAGGAGCCCGTCCTGGGCTTAACGGAAGATCAGGAGCCCTTCCTGGGCTTAACAGAGGATCAGGAGCCCCTTCCTGGGCTTACAGGAGGATCAGGAGCCCGTCCTGGGCTTAACGGAAGATCAGGAGCCCTTCCTGGGCTTAACAGAGGATCTGGCATAGGTCAATTGGAAACCCCCTCATTTTGACCCATTTGGCGCTCCACATTTTGCTCCCTCGTGGTGGGCAGTGTCGCCGGCTCTCGCACCTGGTCTGACGGGTTGCTCTCTGGCTCTCCGTCATCGGTGGGCTTGGGCTTATGCCTCGTACCGTGGGGAGATTGTAGGCTGGGCTCTGGGTCCAGAGTGGACCTGGCGAGATCCTCCATTGGGCCGACCGTGAGAGGTGACCCATTTCTCACCAGATTCCACTCTATGAATGCGGCGAAATCCTCCCGAGGACCATCTTCGGGCGACAACGCTCTGCACCTGGAGTTCAGGCTGGCGTGATAAAAGGTGCAGAGCGCGTGGTCCGGGTAGCTGGTGGCATTAGCTAGGATTAGAAACCGTCTAGTATGGTCCTCGAGAGACAGTCCCTCCTGCTCCAGCAGGAGGAGGAGGTATTCGGGGCGATAGAGGGGATCCATGACACACTACGGAAAGAAAAAGACTGTGAAAAAACGGAAAACAAAACGGAGGGAAAACACGCAGTTTTTAACTTTTTAGGTCGGGTCTTCTGTCACGGCTTACGCTGCTGGAAGGAACACGGAGCCGAGGGATAAACGAAACAAGGATTTATTAAATCAAACATAGGCAAGGGAAGTAGCAAATAACAGGTGGCAAGTGGCAAGTAACAGGTAACAAGTGGACAAGTTGACAAGTAACAAGTAGACGAGTAGACCCGACCAAAACAGAACTGAAAGGACAAGGCTTTTATACAAGGGATAATAGGGAAAACACAGGTGGATGGAATGACTAAATTAACAGGGACATGGAACACATGCGGAAATGACTAGACACACCTGGGAACTAATCAAACCACATAGAGACAGAAACTGGGTCACAGGGGCAAAAACACACAAAATGAGTCCAGGTGTGTGACACATTGACTTTTCATCAATTTCAGTTGTTCTTAAATTAAGATAATTATAATTACAATTAGGACTGCATAATTTGTCTAAAACGTCTGTGATTATATATCAATATAAGAATAAAATAATAATTATGCAAATAAATAAGTACATAAATATTACTTGTTACTGTTATTATTATTAAATGCAATTATAAAAATTACTTAATAAAAATGAAATATTACTATTGCAGCATTTCATTACAAAATGATCAAATATTTAAGAAAAAAATTCAATAATCATTTTATTTTACATTACAACTGTAAAATTAGAATATTAATTTTTATGGTGGTCTTATTTTTTCAGTTTCAAACATTAAACCATCAAACCTTTATTTTGACAGGAAGCTGCAGGGAGGCCTTAAAGCTTCTCTTTTGTTGTTAATCACTTTTTATCACAAATTTGGGAAGATGTTTGGTGCTGAGACAAGTTTGTGTGGAGCAGCATTTACTGTGTGTGCATTTACAACATTTACTGTTAACTGAGCCGCTCTGAGACACTGAAAACACCAGATCTTGAGCCGCTCTTGTTTAAATGAACACAGTTCTGAGATTTGCTCTGAAACACATATATTTATTAATTAAATCGCTCATTATTGTTATATCACTAGTTAAGTTTTATTCTGATTTATCATGCAACCTTAATTAATACCCCAAAATACAACCCATAGCTTGTTTTTCAAGTGTATAGATACATTATTTAGCCCATATTTCCTTTTAACAAGGCTTCCCTAAAGAAGATTTAAGACCTGGCTAACATTTTTCATTCTGTCTCCAAAAGTAAAGCTAGGTCACATAGGTCTATAATACATCAGGATGTTTTTAGCAGGCCTAGGAATGTAGAGCCACTGACTCTTATCGATCAAGCAAGTTTTTAATGTTTCGATTTGGTCTGAGATAACAGGAAGTTCAGAGCATTGCCGTAGGACATTAAAGGAACCTCTCCAACCCCAGACTGGCTCATGGCCCTTTTGGAGGTTACGGCACTCATTGATTTAATAACAAAAGGAGGTGCTGCTCTCTGGAGAAGCACTTGATGCTTTTAAGCAGCAGAGAATCAGATTCTGCATTTTTTAGCCTGAAAGTTAGTCAATATCTGCATTTAGATTCATCGCTCAAGAGTCCAGAACTAACAGACATTTGGGTCAAACAGAGAGAAAGTTTTTATTTTATTATCAGATGAAACTTCAAAGTTCTCTCTCTCTTAGAGGTGTGTTTACAACATTTTCAACTAAAAATTAAAAACTTTTAATGCGTTATGGCCATTCATTTACTTGACAAAAACCTTTTGGGGGCCTGAAAATGCAAATTTGAAAAAAAGAGGGGAAAAAAAAAGATGTTCCAAACCTGTATTAATTTATTTTTTTATTCTTTCTTTTATTCTTCAAAATATATATTTTTGTGTGTTTAACAGAAGAAAGAAACTTATGTAAATTAAGATTTTTTTCCACCCTTTTGTACAAATTAATACATGATCGCTAATCAAAACACTGACTGTAGCTCTAAATTTATAATTTATTTACAAGGCCATTTTTAATTACAAAGACAAAAATACAATCAAATACAATTTACTATGTTTAGAAGTATAGAGACATTATTTTGGCCTTTATGGCTTATATTGCATGTTTTCCAGGTGGGTTCTTATAGGCTATTGAAAAACATACATAAATCACTTGTCAAAAGTAACACGGTAACAGTGACACCAGCCCATAAAGTAGATTATGTCATCTTATAGTATTTTATTGATTTTGTACTCTTTATTATTTTCTTTTTGTGGAACCACTACCTTTTTTTCTCCTCTAAAAGAGCCCCTGGGTTGCATATTATCAATTTGTTTTAGGCCAAAAAATATAGCATATTGTTTCATATTCTAGTCTAGAGCTATGAATTTTATTGACTTTTTCCTATTTAAAGCATCTTGCAGATGGTCATTGTAAATCTGGACCCTTATCATGCCACTCTGTGATCAGATTATTCAAGGTGTCAGTCTATTTATTGATTAACATTCACAATGAAATTTTATTTAGAATGTGTCGACTAACCGTATTTACAGTGTTCAAGGAATAAATCTGATTGGATCGTGACCACATTTACCGTAAAGATCTCTCAGGACAGATGTTTGTTGTGTGTGTGTCAGTCGAGATCATTCTGGTCACGGCTGATGCTGCAATATTGCATGATCTGCTTGTAAATCACACGGACACTCAAAGATTGAACATGATGGTGTGTGTGTGCCATTATACAATAAATGTCGAAGTGTGAGTTAGACCCTTCGCTGTTTTAGTCTAATGGTAAAGGACATGGAGGCTGATGGAACAGTTGCAGGTTTATTTCCAGGTGTGGATGGCCCTGATCTGTTCCAGGAGTCTGGCATCAAATAGTTTAACCTCTGATTGCTCCTCCACGCAGCAGTAAGTGTAAGAGTGAGAGTAATATGGGAGCCGCTGCAAAGGTTGTATGTTCAATTCCAGGATTTAGTGACCTGGAAACTGAATTTAAATGACTCAGAATGAATTGCTGCTGCTGATAGTGTGGTGTATTTGCACATCTGTATGTGATGTCTCAGCATCTGATTCTCTAAAGGAATTATGCAAATCAAACAAATTGTTGTTGAACTCTGTGTATACAGCACTTTCAGGCAGCACTTCCACAAAAAGAAATTTTTTTTAATCAAGAAACTATTTATTTAAATTATTAATTTAAAATATGAATGAACCTATATAGCTTTTCTACAAAAGGCTCAATACTGATTTTGTTTGAGGTTTAAATAACCACTAACCTATGTGGAAACTACTTTAAATTATTGTTTTATTTCTGCTTTAATAATAATAATAATAATAATAATAATAATAATAATAATAATAATAATAATAAATATATATATATATATATATATATATATATATATATATATTAAAATGTAATTTATCCATTTATTAAGCTGAATTTACAGCATCACTACTCCAGTCTTCAGCGTCACATTATCCTTCAGAAATCAATCTGATTTGCTGCTCAAGAAACATTTCCTTATATTATCAATGTTGAAATCAGCTGTGCTGTTTAATATTTTTGTGTAAACCATTATACAATTTTTGGAGGATCCTTTGATTAATAAAAAGAACAGTAGTAATGTGAAATATAATTATTTTGTACAATATAAATGTCTTTCTTTACTGTTATTAATCCTTGTTTATTGAAAATATGAATTTCATAAAATAATAATAATAATAATAATAAAATCTCTAAAGTATAATAGTTCTTTGTGGAACTACAAAAGAACTAAAAGCCTTTTTGGTTTTAATAAGAACCTCTATTTTTAACAGTAAAGGTAATGTGATAATATGCAAAACATTTGAGTTTCAAGCTGTTTTAATGAAATTAAGACTTTTTTTCTCTTTCTTTCTGTAACTGTGGTAATTAAGACCTCTTTGAAGACTGAAGATTTATACAGTATTTTATTTTGTAGCGAAAGTAGCTGACAACTCTTTTATAGATGAAGACATAAACAGAAAGCTTCATATATTTTTATACAGCTACACTGTAAAAAAGAAAAGGAAATTACATTTTATCCAGCATGAGACATGGATACTAAGAAATGTGATTTACTTTGAAGCCACATAAAACACACGTAAGTATAGTATTTCCCTGAATGTTGTCCCAACCAGCCGGCCAGAGTCTGAACAAGCAATTTCATATACTGAAGCAGGATATCACTGATTTGTTAAAGCAATAGTTCACACAAAAATGAACATTAGTTGAAAATGTACCCACCCTCAGGCCATTCAAGATGTAGATGTGATTCTATTTTCATCAGATGTGCAGAAATGTAACATTACTCCAGATGCTCAGCAATGGATCCTCTGCAGTGAATGAGTTTTTCAAAACTCAAAAATGAGTTTTGTTGGTATTTATTTAGGTTGATTTGTTTGATTTTAAATGTTACCATTTATCTTTTTTTCAGGTTTGGGATAGCATCTGGTTTCCACAAACCTGATACACAGACACTGACACAGACACAGAACACACACACACACACACACACACACACACACACACACACACACACACACACACACACACACACACACACACACACACACACACACACACACACACACACAGATGTCTTTTTACACATACCAATGTGCTATATGAGGAACATAGCTATCATTCTGGCAGGCTATGTGTAACCGGTACAGAACGTGTTTTGTTAAAACATATGTATTGTTATAATTCTCACAAAATTGTTTTTCCACATGCACCTGATATGATGCCTAAGTGTGTTGAGTACGTTTCCCCTTTAATTGCTGTGATGTCATCATGAGCCTACATAATTTCCTGTTATGTCCCCTCCTCTTCCTCTTGGCATTGTAATTGCATGGAAGAGGTGGGTTATTTTTGGCTCCTGCTAATCCTTATTAATCTTTATTTTAATTGTTGCTTTTATTTCTATATCTTCATTGCAAATTATGTGTATTATGTTATTTTACTTACCTGTGTGGTTATTTTTGTCATTTTGCCCAATTTAAGTTATATTTGTCTCTTTGGCCTAATAAGTGGAGATGAAAAGCACATGGTAATTAAATCTACGTCACATTTGTTTTATAGAGCAAGATAAGGGTGATTGTACTCAGAGGCTGTTTTTATATGTTTTACATCAGGTATGTTTTCTCTGTATTTTGCTCTTGGCATTGTAATTGCATGGAAGAGAGCAAGATAAGGGTGATTGTACTCAGAGGCTGTTTTTATATGTTTTACATCAGATCTCGGAGTAAAACCCAGTGGAACCGTCGCCTTTTGTCCCGTGTCTGTTTTCACAACGCAGAGAAAAGTGATTTTATAACTGGTGTCGCGAGCCACCGGTTACACGTGGTGCCGTGATCCTTCGGATTTCGCATGATCGTCTGATTACCGATCGCCGAAGTTGCTGCTTCAACAGACTACAGTGTGCCATGAAAGATCGCTGGATGTGAGAGTGTTTCGCCGTTCGCGGAGGCCGCAGTTCATTTCATCTCGTCCGATCTCATCATCAGAGTTCTATCTTCTGTTGCTCATATCACAGACGCTGAAGGACAGTGTTTTTGTGATCGTCATCACATAATTTTTTTTTTCCTCCCTGAAACTAACATTGGACTGTTTTGAGAGTCTAAATGAATATTTCTGCAAACTACATTTATCTGCATATTAGTTAAGTGATTTCAGTGTTTGTTTTTGTTTTTTTTTTCCTTCTCATTTTTCTTTTTGAAACTGTTATTGCATTTATTTATTTTTTTCCCTATTCGAACGGAGTCATGTTTGAGGACACTGTCAGTCAGGATAATTTTAGCCCTGTACAAAGACCTAGTGCCATGTTACCAGTAGGCAGGGGTAGTGGGGCTGTACTTAATCGTCCTGACAATATGTATGGAGTTTCTCCTCAATGTTTTGGGAGAGGGAGGACATTCTTGACTGCAGATATTGACCATGTACATGCATCTGATTCAGCTATTGGTACCTCAGGGAGCCCAGCTGCTTGCTCTACCCCTTTTGCACGCCCTAACACTGATCGTGCAGTTACCTCTGAGTCTTTGGGGAGTATTATTTCTGATTTGGCACAGAAAATTGGTGAAAGCATTTCAGCCAGTCTCAACTTAACACAACAGCCCAGCCCAGTGCAATCTAAGTCAAATGTACAGCATTCAGGTGAATGTTTTGATGCTTCTAATTTGAAAGTCATTGTCCAACATGATGTTGCGCCTCCACCGTTCTTTAGAGGTGATCAAAGTGATTCATTTACTGTACATGAATGGGAAGATTTGATGTACAGTTATTTGAACAGAAAGATATGCACTGATGAAACTGCCTCTGATCTCATTTTGAGCAGGTTAGCTGGAAAAGCGAGAGATGTAGTCAAAGTGTCCTTGCGCAGTTTCCCTGGGCCGACTGCTGCAGTGCTCCCCACCACCGTGTTCGATATACTGAAGCGCAATTTCAGTGAGTTGATGTATTCAAATATGCCTATGTCTGACTTTTATAACACCCTGCCTAGGGCGGATGAGAGCCCAATGGACTACTGGATACGGCTCAATAAGGCGATTGATGTGGCTGATGAGTGTTTGCGTAGACGGAACAAGTGTGTTGAGGACCCTGCTACTGAAGCTGTTATGATGTTTATCTCACACTGTCCAGATCCTGGCCTTGCTTTGTCTTTTCAGTTCAAGCCTGCTGAACAGTGGAGTGCTGCTGAAGTTCAAGAGCGACTGGATAGTCATCGCAGGACTCTGAAGAGAGCTTTTGCTAGAACTTCACGCTCCTTGCCTGTATCTGCTTGCCATCAGAACACCGTAACTGTCTGTGACGATTCTGTGTCAAGTTCTCCCAAACAGCCTGAACTCTCAAGCCAGATTCCAAGTTTAACTGGTCAGTTGAGCCCCAACGCTGCTCCATTTACTCCTGATGCTAGTATGCAGCAGTTGGTTGGCATGATGGACAAAGTTTTATCTCTCTGCACTGCCTCACTGTCCTCGCCCATCCCAAACTGTCCTGTCAGAACTTCAGACCCCAAGCCCAGTCTGAGCTCAGCATGTAGAGTATGTCAGTCTAAAGAGCACAGTACACATACTCATTGTATGCGCCAGAGGCTTTGTCGTAACTGCTTCAAACCTGGACACTTTAAGAGCAATTGTCCTAGGACGACAGGCCTTGAGCTGCCGCCTTCAGCCATTCAGTTAAACTAAATAGCCCATGTACGGAGGGGGATAACATGGGCAGTGGCGTATTTCCCCCAAAAGATGAGTCAGACCCACATGAGATTTTTGTAAATAGTTGCAAATTGTTGCCACCCGACAAAACAGTGCTGTATGTGGGATCTCAGAAAATTGATGGAGCTAGTGAACTCTTTTATGCCCCTGTGACTGTCGGTGGCCAGTCCGTGCTGAACGGTATGCTAGATTCTGGCAGCATGGCTTGCACACTGAGTATGGAAAGTGAATCCAAGTTGCGTGCCGATGGAGTTCTCCCTCAACCCTCAGTGATTCCTGGTAATGTGGTCCTGGTGGGCTGCGGTGGTCTGACTACTCAGCCAAAGTGCACATATGACCTGGAAATCGAAGTCTACGGGTTCAAGTTTATCGTACCAACCTTAGTAGTGCCTGGACAGAAGGATGAGTTCATTATCGGCAGTAATGTAATCAAATGTGTGCTTCAGAAGATGAAAGCCGAAAAGAGATACTGGGAACTAATTTCCTGCCAAAACAGCAACCCTGAGTGTGAAGAATTTCTTGAGCTCTTGAGCGGTGTTTCTCGTTGGTCTGGTCCCCAACCGCCCGCTAAGCTCGGCACAGTTAGGCTTCATCGGGCCGTTACCTTGCTTCCCAGGTGTGAGCACCTTGTCTGGGGAAAACTACCTGCAAACACTAATGTCTCCACAGGAAGCTCCGTCATCGTCGAGCCCACTACGTCACGTTCAGCGCCACGTCATGTTCTTGTTGGACGTGTGGTGACTCCTATGTGGGGTGATCGATGGGTGCCGATGAAGATCTTAAATCCCACCCAGTCTCCAATAACTCTTCGACGTAATGCTAAGCTGGCTGATGTGTCTCCTTGTTTGGCAGTGGAGGATGTTACAGTTTCACAAGATGTGTGCAGACCTCAAGTTCCTGATGCAGCTTTCCCCAAGCCTATTCCAACTGTTGATCCAGTGCAGTTACTGCATGAGTATGGTTTGGAGGGCATTGATATCGAAGGGTGTGAGGTCTTCAAGTCATGGAAGGAGAAGTTGGCAAGTCTTATCGTGTCCTATCGTGATGTTTTCTCCAGGGACAGACTCGATTGTGGAGAGGTGAAGGACTTTGTACACAGAATTCATCTGAGCGATGAGCGTCCATTTCGTCTGCCATATCGCCGAACCCCTCCTGCCCACTACCAGAAGTTGAGAGAGGTACTTTCTGAAATGGAAGAGAAAGGCATCATTAGCAAATCCGTCAGCGAGTATGCATCTCCTTTGGTAATGGTATGGAAGAAGGATGGATCTCTCAGAGTCTGTACGGACTTTCGCTGGCTTAATGCAAAGACCATTAAGGATGCTCATCCTTTGCCTCATCAGGCAGACTGCCTGGCTGCGCTAGGAGGCAATCTTTTCTTCAGCTCTGTTGATTTGACGTCAGGATTTTACAACGTCCCGCTCCATGTTTCTGATCGTCATTACACCGCATTTACAACACCAATGGGCTTGTACGAATACAACCGTCTTCCCCAAGGCCTGTGTAACAGCCCAGCATCATTTATGCGCATGATGCTCAGTGTGTTCGGAGATCTAAATTTTTCCAGCCTCCTTTGCTATCTAGATGATTTGTTGGTTTTCGCCCGCTCTGAAGAGGAGGCTTTGAAACGCTTAGAAGTAGTGTTTTCACGGTTGAGAGCTAGTAATTTGAAGTTGGCTCCGAAAAAGTGTCACTTTCTCAGGCGCTCCATCAAATTTCTGGGCCATGTGATCAGCGGATCTGGAGTTTCCGTGGATGAAGACAAGGTAGCAGTCATTTCAGCCTTTCAAAAGAATGATCTGATGAAGGAAGATAATGTCACACCTTCGCCTAAGAAACTACGATCATTTCTGGGCATGGTTCTATACTACCAGAGCTTCATCCCTGGCTGTACACGTGTCGCAAAGCCATTGTTCAATTTGACGGCCGGTCAAAAAACGTTTGACGAAAGGCACAAGTAGCCGTAATCGATCTGGCACTTATCGGGAGTTGTCTCCCCAGGACTGGACTCCTGATTGTGATGTTGCCTTCGAAGAGTTAAAGAGAGCCCTTGTCGAGAGCGTGGTCCTGGCACACCCTGACTTTGAGAGTCCATTTATTCTTTGCACTGATGCATCGTTGGACGGTTTAGGGGCAGTACTTTCTCAAGTTCCCAGTGGTGAGGACAAAGCACGTCCCATAGCTTTCGCCAGCAAGTCTTTGAGCCGCAGCCAAGCCAATTACCCTGCACACAGACTAGAATTCTTGGCCCTCAAGTGGGCAGTGTGCGACAAGTTCAGTCACTGGCTAAGAGGTAATGAGTTTACCGTGTGGACGGACAATAATCCGCTCACGTACATCTTGACAAAACCTAAATTAGATGCTTGTGAGCAGCGCTGGGTTTCAAAACTTGCCCCGTACAACTTTAAAATAAAGTACGTTCCTGGACGATTGAATGTTGTGGCGGATGCGCTCAGTCGAGACCCATTCGTCAACCCAGTGAGTCAGCGACTTCTGTCCGAGCCTTACTCTGAACTACTGAAGTATGTACACAGTGTGGGAGATGATTCTGTGCAGAGGACATTCCATCTCACGTGCCAGCCACAGACACTTGAAACTGAACTCAATCTAAGTTCTGAGATCAACTTTTCCATGACTTCTGAGGATGTTTCATCTATCTTGTCTCTCTGTGATGATTGGGATTCAGGAGCTGCATCCAGAGCAACATCCGTGGGTAGTCATTTGACTTCTTCGATTCCCGACTGTCAAGACGTAATCCATGCCTTTTCATTGTCTGAACTGCAGTGTCAGCAGCACAAAGATGCAGTTATTTCGAGGGTGGTTTTCTATGTCCGCAGGAAGCGCAGACCTACCCGGCGTGAGCGTGCGAATGAGGATTTGCTAGTTTTGAGGATTTTGAGGCAGTGGGAAAAACTCTGTTTGCTTCATGGCATCCTGTATAGAGCTGTCAAAGATCCACTCTCTAAGCATAAAAAGTTTCAATTCGTCCTGCCTGCCTCTATGAAACAGCAAGCACTCTCTGGTGTTCATGATCTGGCCGGTCACCAAGGTCAGCCACGTACCCTGTCTTTAGCCCGCCAGAGGTTCTATTGGCCTGGGATGGAAAGTGATGTGCGTGATTATGTCAAGACTTGTGCCCGTTGTGTCCTGAGTAAAACTCCGGAGCCAGCAGCAAGAGCGCCCTTGGAGAGCATCAAGACCACTGCCCCATTGGAGCTTGTCTGTATTGATTTCTGGTCTGCTGAAGATAGGCGCAATAAATCTGTGGATGTCTTGGTAATTACAGATCATTTCACCAAGTTAGCTCACGCTTTTCCTTGCCGAAACCAGTGTGCTAAAAGTGTTGCTAAGAAACTCTGGGATGGCTTCTTTTGTATCTATGGATTTCCACAGCGTATCCATTCGGACCAGGGAGCAAATTTTGAAAGTGGGCTGATAGCAGAGCTTCTTGATATTGCCGGCGTTGACAAGTCACGGACTTCACCGTACCACCCAATGGGGAATGGTGGGACTGAAAGGTTCAACAGAACATTAGGTAACATGCTGAGATCGCTTCCACCCAGATCCAAGCAAAAGTGGCCACAGTTGGTACAAACAATGACATTCATGTATAACTGCACTGCCCATGAAACTACTGGGTTTGCCCCTTTTTACCTGATGTTCGGGAGGGTGCCGAGATTGCCTGTTGACCTTATGTTTCGAAGCGTGCTTCATGATGAGTCAATCTGTGATTACAATGACTATGTTCAATCTCTTGTCAGTGATCTACAGTCTGCTATGGCGCTGGCTCAAAAGAACTCTACTGCTGAACAAAAACATCAGTCTGATCAGTACAATAAGAGAGTCAAAGGATTGCCCCTGTCAGTTGGTGATCATGTTCTCATTGCCAACAGAGGCTGTAGAGGTAAACGGAAGCTTGCCGACAAATGGGAGCCCACCATGTATTCCGTTGTTGACTCCAAACCTTCACTGCACATTTACAAGATCCGTGACAAATCTGGTCATGAGAAAGTGGTACATCGGAATCTATTGTTGCCAGTTAACTTTCTTCCTTTGCCTTCAACTGAGTTTTCTGTTGGTGAAAGTGCTAGTGGTGGTCCTTGTTCCACACCTTCTCAATCTGTATGTGATTTGGTTGAGTCAACCTTACCTGTCGCTGATGATTTGTCACATGCTGAGTCCATGTCTGTCATTTCTCACATTGCTGTTTGTGACGATGATCGTACTGCTTCTTGGGTCTCATCCCATTCTTCTCAAACTGTTTCTGAAGCACAAAATGAGTTTTCTGTTGACCTTGACACTGTATCTAGGGCCTTTTCTACTGTTCCTGACAGTTCACGTAATCCTTTGGTTGACCATAACTCTGACGATCGTTACACTACCAGGTTTGGTAGAGTACTTAGACCTGTTCATAGGCTGATTGAGTCAATGATTCAACTCGAAACCTTACTTGGTGTGGAGTCTGTATCTCCTGTTATTCATGTATAGGGTTGTGTATAGTATTATACTATCTCTGGTAATACATCTCAACCAAAGTGTAATCTTCTCTATTTTATTGTGTATACTAATCCTGTTTATGTACTTGGTATGAGTTTTTCAAAGTGTAATGGGCACTTTGTGTATGCCTGCAAAATGTGTAGAAGTTTGGCCAACTTTCTCCATATTTGTATCCCTTGTTTGGGTAACTCTCTAGGTGGAGTCTTCACTGTTTTTTTAAAGTGTAGACCATGTAACTCAAGTGACCAGTGTTTTATTTGTTATGCTCTTAAGAATTTTGTGTGAATTCTGGGGGGTGAGTGTAACCGGTACAGAACGTGTTTTGTTAAAACATATGTATTGTTATAATTCTCACAAAATTGTTTTTCCACATGCACCTGATATGATGCCTAAGTGTGTTGAGTACGTTTCCCCTTTAATTGCTGTGATGTCATCATGAGCCTACATAATTTCCTGTTATGTCCCCTCCTCTTCCTCTTGGCATTGTAATTGCATGGAAGAGGTGGGTTATTTTTGGCTCCTGCTAATCCTTATTAATCTTTATTTTAATTGTTGCTTTTATTTCTATATCTTCATTGCAAATTATGTGTATTATGTTATTTTACTTACCTGTGTGGTTATTTTTGTCATTTTGCCCAATTTAAGTTATATTTGTCTCTTTGGCCTAATAAGTGGAGATGAAAAGCACATGGTAATTAAATCTACGTCACATTTGTTTTATAGAGCAAGATAAGGGTGATTGTACTCAGAGGCTGTTTTTATATGTTTTACATCAGGTATGTTTTCTCTGTATTTTGCTCTTGGCATTGTAATTGCATGGAAGAGAGCAAGATAAGGGTGATTGTACTCAGAGGCTGTTTTTATATGTTTTACATCAGATCTCGGAGTAAAACCCAGTGGAACCGTCGCCTTTTGTCCCGTGTCTGTTTTCACAACGCAGAGAAAAGTGATTTTATAACTGGTGTCGCGAGCCACCGGTTACATATGCACCCACAATTGAATTGGAAAACATGGCTCATCATTTAAATGAGACATTCGAATGGTTTCGTCCGAATGACAATAAATCACCTTAACTGTCCCATTTTCAGCTCTATCCATTTTTAAACTGTGTCACATCTGCACAGGTCTCTGCGTTCTTGGCCCCTTCAGCGATATGAAGATCCCATCACACAAAATCCATTAACCCTGAACACGCTCGGCTTTGAGCCTGACAGAAGAATATCAGGAGTGATTGTGAGGGACGACAGAGCAGAGCAGGTGGAAAAAAATAACACCTTGAAGGGTACAAGTTTCTTTAATGATTCAGTTGAATCGAATCACAAAAAATTCATACTAGGATTTTAAATAGTCAAAGAAAGAGTACACACACACATATATATATATATATTCCTTTGCCTATTTAAAATTCTAAGTAGCTTTTCTCATCACGAGACATTAATTGATGGACTGGAGTGTAGATTACTTGTGGATTATTGTGATGTTTTTATCAGCTGTTCGGACTCTCATTCTGACGGCACCCATTCACTGAAGAGGATCCAGTAGTGAACAAGTGACGTAATACTACATTTCTTTATAAAACAAAATACATTCTTTTACATACACTGAAACATACACAAATCACTCGAAACATTTACAATCAGGTGACTCTACAAATAGATCTTTAAAATACATTTAAAATCATTTAGTGATACCAACTCTTTTAAGCATACAGAAATGTAGCTGCTACTAATCTCTTCCTTGCTGCAAAAGAAAGACAATAATTGACTCTTGATACTTGAGGCCAAGTTTCTTTTGGGCCTCATATTTATTACTTCACAAGGTGAATTAATAAAAAATATTTCAAATTACAGATTTACCACTTGGTCTTTGCCGTTTGGACCCCAAATACAATAAAACACAAGTTAGTTTGGAGAAATAAGGAAATAAATCACTAATATTTCCATAAACAGCTGTATTAGGCTACATCACCTAAGAAATTTAAGAGATGAAAGAACATATTTTGTAAAATAAATGTCTTTATATGCATTAGTTTGATGTTGATGCAATAAAAAATGAAGATTTGGTACAGTTTCAAGTACACAAGATTAACTGACTGAACACAGCATATGTGAACAACAATTTGAACTTGACACACGTTCTTGTTTCTTCCTCCTGGGACAGAGGTTTTGAGCACATTAGCTTCTGCAAGCACTCTGAATGTGATGTGCTTTAAACACCGCTTGTTGCTATGAATACAGGATGGCTTTCAGATTTACAGACCGGCACCTTTCAACCCACAGCACAACATCCGAGATAAACCCTGTATCAGCGCTGAACTGATCAGCTTCTTTTAGGCCAAATGTTCTCGGACTGTAATCTGAGAGGCTTGTATTTCTGTCCCACGGCTCAGGACTGCTGCCCTCTAAAGGCCACAACAATACTTTGTGCTCCACAGCTGTGGTTCAGACAGTCCAGTGAGAGTGTCTGACGACATCACGAGGAACAGCTGAGCTCAGGTTCCTTAAAAAAAGAACTAGAACAACACGAGCCTTAAATAAAACAGCTGATTTTTAGAGACGCCTCTCAGATGTGTGTGTTTCTGCTGAAACACAATAAATGACCAACTGGCCTTAAAGTGACCCTAAACCATTCCATGTTCAATACAAGTGAAGCTCAGCATTGATTACCAAGAAATAATTGTGACCACCCCTCGTTTTATGAAAAAAAAGAAGCTTATTGTGTTCACTTACAATATTTGCCATTATATTAATATTAGAGCAATTTAAGCATTTGCATATGAGACAAAACATATCTATACAAAACTATCTATATACTATCTATAATGGGGGCATGTTTGTGGAACATTTAAATGTAGAAATATGACATTCATTATTTAATAAAAGTATTTAAATATATAATTTTTTTTATATTTTTCTGCTAAAATGTGTGTTCTATTTGAGCTTTGAAGTAATCTTTTTATTGCATTTGACATAAAATATATCTAAATATACTATATATATATATATATATATATATATATATATATATATATATATATATATATATATATATATATATATATACACATATATATATATATATATATTTTAAATGAATGGGGTAAATTTTTGGAGCATTGAAATGTAGAAATATGGAGTACATTATTTTATACAAATATTTACATTAATTCTTCTGTTAAAATGTTTGTATTATTTGAGCCTTTAAGTAAATATTTGTTTTCATTATTTCATTGCACTTGACAAAAAAACCTGTTATTTATTTATTTATTTATTGAATAATCGAGTGGGGGCAATTTTTGCAGCATTTAAATGCAAAAATCTAATTTATGATTTTATGAAAGCATTTAAAAATAACTGTTAAATTAAATTAAATAATCTGTTAAATTAAATTAAAATGTGAATGTGAAATATTATAGATACATCTAAATATACTTTTCTGGAAAAAAGTGAATGCGGCCAATTTTTGGAGCATTTAAATTTAAAATTTTATAAAAGTGTTTACATGAATTATTTTGTTAAAATGTGTGTATTATTTGAGCTTTTTTTTAATAAATAATTGTATACATTATTTCCTTGCATTTGATATACAGTATATATATATTGAATTACATATTGAATTAAATAATTTAATTTCAGGAATGAAGTTCATAATTTTATAAATGCATTTACATTAAATCTTCTTTTATTATGTGTCTATTATTTGAGTTTTAAAGTTGTTCTCATCAATTGTGCATTCATTACATTTGTCTTTGGCATCACATGGTAACAAAGTTGGCATCGGAAATAATGTCACACAGAAAAGGTTTATTATATGTTTTTTCATGCTAAACGATATATATGCATAATATTTACATCTTGTGACTATACTCAACACATTTATACTACTGAAACGGAGTATTTTAGTGTTTAATCACTGGCTTCCATTCACTTCCATTATAAGCAATTTACTGGAACCCATATTTCTGCTTTTCTTACACATAAGGAAGGACAAATGGAAAGTATTTTTTTGTAATTAACATTATGCCACAAATTCTGTCAATTTAACTTAAACCCAGAATAAGATCTGAGCTGAAAGGTTGAAGGTTGAAATGCCTCAAGGGACAATGAACTTCACCAATTGGTGGCCAATCACTATTGTTCCATTGCGAAAGACAATAAACCCTGGGGTATTTGTATAAGTTTGGAGACACAAATGTCCACTAATGGTGTAATAACTAAGCCAAACATATCCTCCAGCATCTAGGCTCCCCATGACAGTTTTTTTTGTCCTTTTTTGCTAGCGCCTGCACATGTAACAGCAGTGCTCTTGCGCTGTCTGAGTGAACAAATACTCATTTAATGTAATGAGCATCTGAAGAACAGTCTGAAACACACCCCAGAGAGCAGAAAACACATCTGAGCACTAGTATTACTCCAACGCTCAGAGACACTGAAGCACTTGAAAAAACAACAGGACAATCTAAATTTAGATTATATGCACTTCTACAATTACAATCTACAATTACTCCCAAATCCTCCTCTGTGAAGGGATTCGAGACACAATGGAACAACAGGACTGTGCAAAATTCAGAATTTCTTTCAGTTCATGCATTTGATGTGAATAAGCCATGCCTCACAGGAAGCTGAATTACAATTTGTATGAGATGAAAAGAAATGTAATGAATTTCAATTCAAACTGGATAAAAAAGTTCGTCAAGACAAACTTTAAGTTGGCTTGAGAAAGCCTGACCAGAAAGTTTAAAAAAGTTTGAAAAGTTTAAAAAGTTTAAAAAGGTTAAGAAGTCTAAAAAGTTTTTAAGTTTTTATGGTTTCAGTCTGAAATAGTAAATAATATAAATGAGTTGAAAAGTATAAAGTTTGAAGGCAATACAGTCTGTCAGAGATTGATAGATCGTTGCTATGTGGTTGCTAAGGGTACTGAGGGGTTGCTTAGGTGTTGCTATGCGGTTGCTAGGGTACCCGGCATGGTTGCTAGGGTGTTGCTATGCGGTTGCTAGGGTACCCCGAAGTGGTTGCTATGGTGTTGCTATGCAGTTGCTAGGGAACCTAGAGTGGTTGCTAAGGTGTTGCTATGCGGTTGCTAGGGTACCCAGGATAGTTGCTAGGGTGTTGCTATGTGGTTGCTAGGGTACCTGGAGTGGTTGCTAAGGTGTTGACGTGCGGTTGCTAGGGTACCCTGAGGGGTTGCTAAGGTGTTGCCGTGCGGTTGCTAGGGTTCCCAGAATGGTTGCTAAGGTGTTGAGTCAAAGCTCTAGGAGGAGTAGCAGTTGATAATTTAATCTCAGAAGAATAATAATAATAAGTTTAAATACAATATCAGTAAATTGGCTTTCTCAAGCCAGCTTAATAAATACAATGATAACACAGAGGCATGTTTTAACTAAAAAAGTAAAATAAATAATAATAATTCACATCATCAATTCATGTGATCATGTAATTATTCACTAAAATGTGGAATAGATAATGTTTTTGCCATACAGTACTGTAAAATGTTGAGAATATATAATAATTTTGAGAATGTAATATAATATAACTTAATATAATATGATACACGTTATAAGGATCTTATAAATGTGTATATTTATTATTTCATTGCATTTTAACAGAGAATGCATGTAAATATAGCATTTTCCGTAAAAAGGCACACCAGGGCAAAATTGCATGACTGAATAACTGAATGAATGAATGAATGAATTAAAATTAAAAACAGAAAGGTTGCATCAATGATAATAATAAATTATAAAATAAAGACTGACATAAAAAATTTGAACAATAATATAATATAATATAATATAATATAATATAATATAATATAATATAATATAATATAATATAATATAATATAATATAATATAATATAATATAATATAATATAATATAATATAATAACTATTAGGGAAGTTATAGATAAAATATATTCATATGCAAAATCATTATAATAGTACAAAATAGTAAAAAAATGTACTTCAAGGCACAAGCAAATATACATTTCCTTTATTTTTTATATAATTATAAATATTTCAATTTCACATTTAAATGAGATTATGACTTGAGTGATAAATAATATGCTATGTGTTCAAAAAAGTCATAAAATATTCTCCATGGCATAATTGTCATTGGCATTAGCAAAAAATTTAGCAACTCAACAGAACAATGAACAGCAAATAGAAAATAACAGCTAAATAATGCTAACATAATGCTTAAGATGGATAATGTGAATTAAATAAAGTCAGTGTTTTTGGCAACAATTAAATATAGGCTAATAAATTTACGCTAAATATGCTATAATTTAATATTATGCTCCATGCATTTTTGTTCTGACTGGACACTTTCTCAGTCGCCTGCTTCTTTTCCTGCCCATGTTGAGCAATTCAAGTCACTTATGAGGTTTGATGACAGTTAGGTTGCTGCTTTAAGTTAGAAAGCACATGAAATCATCATGGCTTACTAATAAAAAGCATACAGACAATCGCACAAATGAATACAAGGACAAAATGAGCACTGAACACTGTGTTACTGATAACATAAATAAATGGAGTGTAGTTCTTCTGTGAAAGTGACTCTAGAGCATCAATGAATGCAATGACAATGTAAGTGAAAGTTATGCAAATCTCCTGCGCTGAATTATGGATATTCTGATTACAGGTTGAACAGAAGCTCTGCTGGCGTCTCCGGTTGAGGTAAAACTGTATTAAGTGCATATAATCTCTGTATCCATGTCAATTCCGCTCCAAATCCTGAATAATAGGTCCGTACAGGAGCATTAGGTATAAGAACGTAATGCACTGTGTCTCAGAAGCGAACTTTCTGCTAGCCAGAAAGCATTTAGGGTTTAGGGCACATTAATCTAAAGCTACACATACAGTACAGATGAAGCTTGCAGAAACATTTAAACCTAACTTAATGTATTCTGACACAGGCCTCGCCAAAATAATTCTACAGTGTGTAAACAAAAAAGTGCATTAATGCTGAAAACATGGATGCTGCCATCGCAGAGTGAGTCCACCGCAGGCCACAGCGGTGATCCTGAGGGATTCGGGATAGTATGATATCTGATATTTACTCCTAAAATATTCTGCTTTATCTGAGGGAACAGTCACCGGCCCGGCGGCGGCGCAGAAAGACGAGAGTTTGTGCTTAGATTTGGCACTCTGATGCACTCGAGAAGCGTACAGGCTTTATCTCAGCGTGTGTCATTGAGTATATCCCGCGCATCAGTGGATCTGATGAATGACAGATATATAGAAAACATTCTTATGAAGTTTTCTAGGCCACTTCAGGCGAATCTCGCCCAAAAAGAGAATAAGAACTAGAGCTCTGTTCCAAAACCTAGTGAGCTGCCTAGATAGGCAGCATTTTAAAGGACACTACAGACAGATGTTATGCGTATATATTTTCTCTCTTATTCTCTCTCTATAGCTAGATAGATAAAGACATATAGCTATAATTATATGAAAAAAAAACTACATTATGTGATTTCATGTTTTATGTGAAGTAAACAAATACAAATAACAAACTTTTGAAAATTACAAAATATATTTTCATATATGTGTACACAGTGTAGGTACTTTATTTCATTCTTTCTTATTTCTATTCTTTTATATATTGTATATAGGGCTACATTGTCCAAAATACTTATTATACTTAAATATATTTTCTTGACCCATGAAGTACATTTTGTACTATACTATCTATGACATATATGAAAAAGTAACTTAATTAAAAAAAATATTTATGTGTGCATGTATAGATAGAGCGAGTATAGATGTGTTTATAGATAGATAGATATGGAAATTAAACCCAATAGGCTATGTGTTTTTAAAATTATGTTTAGAAGCTGCATGATGGTTTTGATGCTTCCTTAGAAGTCAGCTGTCTATGTAGATAGTAAGTATAAGGCAGCTCACTAGCTTTGAGAACATAGCTAGTTTTAATAAAAGATTGTAGAGCACTTCAGGAATCCTTCTAAGGGAAAAAACTGTCCAAAAAAGTCTCTTAACGCTCTTCCCACATGACTGGAACAGAAGCTAATGAATATTGATTATTTCTACACAAAATTATGGGATAAGAGATGGATTTCCCGAAGGTGTATGCGTTTAGAGCATCAGCTGTGCATCTGTTGTGAAACGGCGTAAACTCCATCGCTCTGACCGTCAGCCGCTGGCCTGAAGCCCGCAGTGCGGAAAAAAGATGCGAAGCGGCCAGCAAATATTGCCAAACAATAAACAGCATGAAACTAATGTGATTTCAAATGCCACGTTTGTCCCTTACAGCTGAACTGATCCGTGAAAATGCTTTCTGTCACAGCACAAAGACAATTTGACAGAATTGATAGAGCACTTTATGAGGATAATCATAATCTGGTTCCTGTTTTTGAAAGGCAGTCCATGATGTATTTTACACTACTTAGATGACAGCAGATAACAAGTATGAGATTTTATAACATAATCTCCTGCGCTAACCATAAACAGAGTGCATATACAATGAACTTAGAGCATTACTAAAGAAAAAGTTCACAAAAAAATGAAACACTGATATTGCTTTAAATGTGTTTGGTGAGGAAAGAACATGTCCAGGTGAGCAGGATTCCTCAGAGAGCAGGTGTCCACTCTGAATCTGATCATTTCAGAGGGCAAACACAGAAACGATACTGTGACCTTGAATTCACTCACTGTCATTTAAAACAAGGACATGACTTTGACCAACAGGAATCAGATGACTAAAATAAAGCAGGTGAAGCCTGTTACCTCTCGGCAGGGTTTGTCAAACCGCGTGATGTTCAGTGTTTTGTGAGAACGGCAGATGTTCATCATCTGCATGGCGTTGTGAGCTCTTTCTCAGACAGCAGTAGCTCTCACTGTTGAATACTGACATCTGGACTATGAGCACATCTGATCTGCTATATATATATATATATATATATATATATATATATATATATAGTGAGAGAGAGAGAGAGAGAGAGAGAGAGAGAGAGAGAGCAATGTATATCTTTAGCAATGTGTTCTGTGAAATTCAGATGATCATCAATCACAACTCCAAGGTTCCTGGCTGTCCTGGAAGGTGTATGATTTAAATAGATAATATTTAAAGATTTACACAGATATTATAAATCACCTAAATGAAATCTCTTTAAATAAAACTCTCTTTTGTAATTAAATGAAAATATCTCCTTTAATACAGCTGTTAAAATGGCTGCTTGACGTTAGCTTTTCAGTTCTCAGGAGGGTTTCTTTCTCTTCCTGTGTGTTAATCTCAGATTACTTCATACAAAGAGACATTCATTAGCAGCAGGTCGGATCAAAGAAAAATGAAGCCTCTTTAGAGCTCAACTAGAGAATGGAAATGGATCAGTAAAAAAGTGCAGTGCGAATTCGTCTCGTGTCTTATAGCGATCTGACAGACCTATTAGAATCATGGCAAAGCACTTTCAGATGAATGAGAACAGAAATATTGCTATCAAGAAAAATGTAGAGTTATTATACGCTTTAAAACATGTCTCAAAAGTACTTAAGGAACTAAATTGCCTTGAGCTAATGTTCCAGAAAAAGACTAGAACGTTCCTCAAACTGCTGCCTGGATGGTTGTAGTTTGATCTGAGGATTATAGTTGGCTTTAAAGGTGATAAATTCGTAATTTTTTAATATTAAAACAACTCCGCTGGTTTAATATGCACACTGCAGATTTAATTGCACTCTGTCCTGCTCTCCTCTATCAGATCTGGCCTCTTTACACCCGTTCATTTATCTTCTAGTCACACATTAACATAATATTAACATAATTAACATGTGTGTGTCACTGACCAGAGGGCTGTTAAACAGTGTTCACACATCTCCTCTAGCATGTTTGACATTTTAAAGTGCTGAGCGTGTAGCTAACAGTGCAGGTATACAGCTACACGAGGTCAGTAATTATGCAACATGCTAGCCTCAGGTACAGGAACTTTGGAGATAATGAATATATAAAAATTGCACATATATACACTCCACAACACCCAAATGATTAGAAAAGTGAATTAAAAGATGAAATTCAGTGTGGTTACCCTTTCAAGTACATAAATAGCAGCTAATGTTAGCAGTAGCATGCTAATATGCTACTTGTACTATTTCTGCAGTATGAACTATGGATACAACATTTTTTTGTATGCTTTGATTGCACAGATGACTTACTATATTTTACAGAATGTGTAGCATACAGCAGAGCATGGAGTACTGTATCCCACAATGCAATGCAACTTCCTTTTAGAATGTTAGAAGTAATATTAGCCATAAATTTGATTTCTTTTGCTGACAGCTTAAAGTTAAAGCATTCTGATGGAACAATGGATTAAAAACACTAAATAATCTGTATGATAATGCCAATTTTGAGGTCATGTGACAACAGTTTATATGACCATTTTTAGTGTTTCTGTTGCATGTTCGGATACTAATTTTTAATTGTAGGCCATATACAATATATACCACCCTATATGCAATAACACGTATGGCTATATTTTATATATTATATATATTTTTTGACTTAAAAAGAACATGTTTGGTCATTGCAATTACGGTCGTCTCTTTGTCTTTACATATATTTATACAAACACTGGATGGTTGGATCTGCATGTCTAAAAAATCTATTTAGAGTAAGTGAGGATTTGATTCTGAGTCTTCTATGTATTGACAGGTGGTGGGTTTTAAAATTCCTTGCTGCTTCTGTCTGTGATATAAAAAATCTGCGAGAATATGCAGGTGAGAATATGTTAGTGACAGAACGACTGCATGCGTTTCTAATTTAGCTGAGACTTTTGAAGCAAACCTAACCTGCAGGAAATGTCATCTTTAAATCCTGTTCATATGCATATGGCGATAAAATAAAAGCTTTTGCGATTTTAAAGTACTCTATTCCTGTGTCTATTGAAGGGAAAAGAGCACCCTTCAAATGGATAATTACACCTTAATCTTCGGTTCTACAGTGAAATCTTGAAACACGCCTGTCAGAGGAAATCGGGAATGAAAACAACATTGAGAGAGCGAATCTAAGATGTCTCTGTTTGTATGCATCAGTCAGCATCCAATAAACCCAAAACAGTTATTTTCTATTCATTAGATAAATTAGTCGGAGTGCCTCATTCTGAGTTTCCGGATGATTCTGCATCTCTATAGAAAACCATCATTTTCTCTGTGTGTCTCTTTTTCCTCTTTCAGTAAGTAATTACAGCATTATTTTCAGTACTATGAGGAGGTGAATAAATTTTTATGCTCTCAAGTCCCTATAAAGTGACCTTGAAAAGTTCTACAGAATGCATAATATTATTTCAGTGGCACCTGGTTTTCTGTGCGCTCCCTGATATGATCCTGCAGGCATCCAGTCATCTTACCAGCTCCTTGTCCTTCCCTGAGCTGATCAACCTAAACCAGTTAGAATCAGATAATGACCACTATGCTAATAGGCACTGGATGAGTGTTAATGGGAGCTTCACAACTGGTCATAGTGAAAATCTAATTGATGCATTTGCGATAAAAATATGATGTTACATTTTTACAATAAGTGCCCAATGACTTTCAGGCATTTTGTCGCTACAATTCACTGCATGTTGGAACCCTTTTATTCAGAGAACGAAATCAAAATAACTCTACAACTTTCAGAAGGTCCTGTATTATCATAATGACTCCGACAGGGACACAAGAAACCCATTCTGAAAAAACGACACCGTTTTCTTACCTGCTGGTTAAAATTATTTCACATTAACTGCGCAACCGCCAAAGATTCCCCTGCAGAGCAAAATAAACAAGGCACATTTTTGGTAAAAAATCTCCATAGATTGTTTAATACAACATACCATATTTTCAACATTTCAACATCAATAAAATTGTGTTAATAAAAAAAAGAAAACAAAATGCATATTACTTTTATTGCACAGAACAACTGAAACATTTTTCATACTAGATTTTTTCACCTTTTTAGGTTTCCGTTTTTTCTTTAGTATAAAAGAATATAATGGACCACATCAATGCACATTATCATTCTGGGCTGAATGTCAGAGGGGGCAGAGGTCATATAAAGATTTAGTCGACGTAATAGGATGAGAACAGCAGGTAGACCACAGAGGCAGAGGATCAGAGAAAGATTCAGGTGTGCATGTGTCAGATTAACTCTAAAGTGGATCAGTAAGGGTTAAACCATCTGTGCAGCTTCTCCATCTGCAGCCTCAGTCAGCAGCATAAACCACTTAGCAAGGCGAAACCCATCTACACCCGAGCAAAAATCCTGTGCATAAACACAGCTCATTGTTCTTCCACGGAAATCACCTGCCCTGCTTGTCCCAGATTAGAACCACACTTAAAACATAGCTGGACTGTGGAGCGAATTCATTGAACTGTTGCATTTCAGCACAAAAACCTGCTTCATATTTACTAACCAGTCAATTTTTAACTGGTCTCTATCTAGCACTGTGCAACTCTCCTTTCGGCATAAACATGCCTACTTTCAATTTACTCCCATTTCTTTATTCACAAACAGTGTCTAACGTTGTGCTTTTACCGCCTGTGGAAACAGATGCGAAACCATTAACCAGGAGTACCAGGAGAACATTAACCATTCTAAGTGAATTCCCCTCTTGCATTTATATATCTGTCATTGTAACAAACCAGCACCGTTTCAGTTCTTAGATGTTCTGGCTAACTTTAAAGCTGTGTCTTTGGGTACCAACGCTTCATATAATGTAAAGAAAGATTGATTTGAGAACATAAGACAGGTCTAAGACTAAGTCCATTAGACAAGCACGAGGCCATAAGACAGGTGTAAGACCCATGAGACATATCTGAGAGCATGAGACAGGTGTGAGACCCAGCGACGGCAGCAGGTGAAGGTGATCGAGTGCTGTCAAGCATATTAACACTCTCACCTTTTGATGAAATGATTGATTCTGTTAGGAATTCGCTCGCTTTCGCACATACACACTCTGGGACAGAGCTGTACATTCTCTGTGTAGCTTCTCAGGAGAATAAAATGGGTTGGGAATGGGTTTGTTATATAAAAATGTGATCCTGCAGTGCCATTAAATGGGTTTAAACCTGACCAGGCACTACAGAAATGCTCACCTCAGGCTAAAGCGATCATTTATACATAAAAATAAAGCAAACGCACAACAAAAGTTACATAATTACAGCTGCTTTCACTTGCCTAGCCTTAATCCAACATTAAACAACCTGTACTTGTTTATCCGGATGCTCGAGTCATAAAATTCCCTCGGCTTATCCAACAAATGCATTAAAATAAGGATCCGATAGCAAAATGAGAACCAAACATCAGAGTACAGATACAAAGAAAGAAATGTGCTTGTGAAAGTTGCGCTATACAAATATTTCTCTATGGCAGGAAAGGAAATGCAATCTATTATGTTCCACATTCTGTTGTTAGACACAACACAGAAGATGAATTTGAGCAAATTCAGCTGTTAGGTTTGTTAAATGTGCTTTTCACCCCTGATTTATCTATTATTCTATCATAAAACTATTCATTTAAGTAGAAAACAAGATAAGAATGGGTTAAACAGACAAACAAACAAAAAGGATGCGGGCAGCAGGACAGCCGGTAGAAGGATGCTCTGCCTTTGCATTCTGGAGGTCGGCAAAACATTTTGAGGTTTAGTTTTTCCTTTTTTTCCATGTTTTTTTGCCCATAAAAATCCACAGGAACTGAAGTGTTTTAAAACAAAATCCTCTCTCAAAGATATTGGTCCCCGTAGGCTGAGTTTAAGCGGCCATCACAGAGGAGTGCGCACAAGGACATTTTCCCCCCTCATGTTCAATATTGAACAAAAGCACCGACCCCTGTGCCGCACATCCATCTTTAGAAAGGGGGAAAAACACCCCTCCTCTATGGGGAGCTAGTCAGAGCCAGAGGTTGTACAGGCAGGGAATCTCTTGTTTTTGTCTTTGAGTCTTTTTTTGGAAGGGTCTTTTGAGCTCCCTGGCTGGATTATATCATTTTCATGTTAAATTTCCGAGGGCCATCATTGCCGCTGCTGCTCATCCCAGCATCCGATTTGCGCGGGACGTACTCTATCTCAATGTTGTGTTTGCTGTTGCCTTTGCCTCTGCTCCAAAGAAAGAGCAGAACAAGGCAGAACAGAACCACACCCAAAAAGGAGATGAAGCCCATGGTGGTGGCAATGATTAGCGTCTTTATATCAAAAGGGAACGGGACTGTTGCTCTTGTTCCATTGGCTCCGTTGTCATTGGGTTGGTTGGAAATAAATGCCAAGGTTTTGTTGGGTTGGTTGGGCCAGTCTGGAGAGTAACTGTGGACATGTAGGTGAGCCAAAGCGGTATCGTTTCCACCTGCATTGCTAGCAATGCACACATACGTCCCATTGTCCTGAATCTGAGCGTAGCGCACCTCCAAGGTGCCATCCGGGAAAACAGTGAGTCGTCCTATTGTTCTTGTAGTGATAAATTGTTTTTGTGGAGAAAGCCACATGATGACAGGTGTCGGGTCTCCATCTGCTTGGCAGATGAAGTGGATGGTGGTGCCTTCATCAACAAACTTCTGCTGCGGTTTCCGGTCTCGGATCCTGGACTTGCGACACGTGAAGTAATTAGGCTGCAGCACATCAGGGAAGTCCTTGAACTCTTTTCCCTGAACAAACTCGGGTGAGGAGCAAGTTGGCTGCTGTCGGTTAAAGTTGAGCCTCCAGCGGCGTCGGAAAACCCAAAGCAGACGGCAGTCACAAGCCAGTGGGTTGTCGTACAATGCGAGGGTCTCCAGGTTCCCCACTGAATGGAACACAGACTCCTCCAGGGTGGTAAGGTAGTTGCTGGACACATTAAGGATTTTCAGGTAGTTCAGACCTCTAAAGGAATAGGGTTCAATCATCATCAGTCGACCGCCTACCAGATGGAACTCCTGCAGTCTGAGCAGGTCATGGAACCGGTTGCCCTCAATCATCTGAATGGGATTGTAGGACATGTTAAGGAAACGAAGATAAACCAGGTGCCTCAAAGCCAAATATGGAATAGATGTCAAGTTTGCATTAGTGATTGTTAGTGAGGTAAGATTCAATCCGTATAAGCAGTTTGTGGTCATGGTATCCAGGTAGGGCCAGTTGGCGATCTCCAGCACTTTGAGACGGTAGAGCCGCTTGAAGCTGTAGTCTCTGATACTGTTGATGTTGAGGTTTCGTAAGCGCAGCGTGACCAAACTGTGCAGGTGCGTGAAGGCCTCTGTCGGGACAGAGGTCAAGTTGCACCTTTCAAGTGTGAGCTGCTCCAGGCTGCTGAGGCCGTGAAATGCCCTGTGGGATATGAAGACAAGGTCATTATCCCCAACCTCCAGAGAGCGCAGGTTGTAGAGGTCCTGGAACATGTAGTCCAGCAGAATTACGATCTTATTTTCACTGATGTCCAGCGTTGTTAGGTTACTGAGGCCTGTGAACACTCCCAGCTGGATGAGCTTCAGCTTGTTGCTGCGCAGTCCCAGAGTCTGCAGACTGTAGAGGTTGTTAAAAGCCCCAGGCTCGATGGTTGAGATGGTGTTTTCATTGAGCTCCAGCTCTTCCAGCTGTGGGAAAGCAGAGAACTCATCCGGATTGATGGTTTTGATTCGATTCTTGCTGAGGTCCAAGAGCCGTGTTTCTAATGGGATTCCCTCTGGAACAGACATCAGCTTCTTGCGATGGCACAAGACTGAACGCTCCTGAACATTG
The DNA here is from genome assembly GCF_963082965.1 of Carassius carassius. Taxonomy (NCBI): domain Eukaryota; kingdom Metazoa; phylum Chordata; class Actinopteri; order Cypriniformes; family Cyprinidae; genus Carassius; species Carassius carassius. The sequence goes on along the minus strand of NC_081804.1, from coordinate 4,027,967 downwards.
CACTCACAACGAGATGGGCAGCCCGTGGCAGAGCCAGACAGCACTGTGCCCAGCATTAAGATTAGAATGGGCTGCCAGCATGCCACCAGGAAGCTGTGCCCACTCAGTTCCCCTGCTACCATCCTATCGGTTACCTGCACAGACAGAGAAAAAGAGCGTTGAATTAAAAAATATGAAGTCCAAGGAATCCAAATCAATAAACAATTATACCACACAGTATTGCACAAACTTCTAGTGTGTTGTTTTCTTTGGCAAGCAGGATATGGCTCTAAAACTTGATTGAATTGTGTATGTATTGAATACTATTCATTCAAAGAGTGGAGAGGGTAAAATAGTGTTTTACTGAGAGTTTGACTACTATAGCACAAATAATTTTCATTTCCAAGGTGTCAACTGTGTGTTTCATTACATTATAGGCTCATAAATCTATGAGCTAAGGACTGTTGGATTATTCAGAACTGTGAAAAGGAAGAGCCAATGGCGTGTACTTGCATAACTGTGCGAATCGGCACTTTTGGATTTTATCTTCTTTGTTTAGACCTCAACTAGTTCAGCTTCAAAGGCTTTTAACACACAGTAGCACTCGTGCTAACTGAGCTCAGGGACTTGACTTGGAATCCATTGCAAAGGTTACATCACCATCATAAGATATTTATGAATCCTTTAAACCTCTGGCGCACCTAACACAACTGAGCAGTGAGTTGAGAAGGCTGTTTCTGTGTCCCAACCAGCCTTTTCACTCTAAAATCCTAAGAGTCTTCACACTTCCTTCTCTGGGATCCATATGAGACGATGACATGGAGGCATGTGTGTGAATTTATCCACAATTTTCTAGGAGAAATCCACTTCACAGGAAATCAGCAGGTGTACACATTAAATAGCTAGCATATGCCATCTGTGAAAGAGACCAAGAGACTAAATATTGGATTAAGACCGATCTGAAACACACTTGCTCTCTGATGAATTACTAAAAGACATGCTGACCATTGAAATCTGTACAAAGAGATTCTAATGCATCCTGCATCAGCAAAAAAAACAAACAAAAAAAAACCCTGTTCATGCATAACTGCCCTTATTGTGAGGTTTAACTACTTAGCTTAGGTTTGGTTGAGTCTTCCATGCACTTAAACCATGATAAAAGTCTTTAAAATAACAGAAACACAACTACAGGATTAAAACAGACTTAATATACAATCTCTTTTAAATTTATCTTTAAGTGGAAACCATTCCAAAACCTACTTAGCTACCTTGCCTACACAGACATCTTCTGAATATAATCTCGTAAGGGACTTATTCTGAATGCTCTACATGGGCAGCAACTCCACAAATTGAGCACACTCACAGAGGTGGATTTACCAATTAGGCTATGGTAGATTACTTCCTTGGGCCCCCAAAAGCCAAGGGCCCCCTAAAATGCTTTTCATATATACAACATGCGCATTAAGTATGAACACAAAAGCGGTTGCTGTTTACAGTGTTTATTACCATGACAAACGTCTGTGTGTCTGAATTAAATGTGCTTCTTGTGTATCCTGGTTGTGGCAAATTAAAATATCACACATCTGAAGCTGTAATTAAATATTGAGCAACAGTGCATATTATATTATATGTTTATTGTTTTAATTGGCACTCATTTACGAGAAGGACCCAAGTAGAAGATACATACGCATTACTTTTTTGGTTGATGTAATCCTTAGGTGTAAATGTATAATTTTCTTTTTCATTGTTTTTTTCCGTATCATTTAAATTTGTAGCTAAGATAACTATAAATAACTGTGTTTTAAAGATTAGAATTAGAAAGCTCTCCTTTGGAGAGTGTATGAGCCCATGCAAATAGGCTTACGCTGGTAAATCATCAGTAGATTTCCTAGATAATATAGGCTATATTTCTTTTCACACTTTTCTCATTCTCAATAATTCAAGTTTTTATATGAATGAATCTCTGAAGGGAACCGACTTCCTTAAAAGGTTTGATTGCATTTTCATTTTATCTGATGAAGTAGGGTTAATGAGCAGAGCGCTGCTTTGTTTACATTCATTACCGGGGAAACCACTATATTTCTGATGCTCCAATAATCCCATCTGCAGTTTTTGTTCAGACCAATGTGAAAATCCAATCACAAAACCCTGTTTTAAATTAATATAATGATTTATACTTCTGACTCATCCTTCTTCTTTAAAAACAAATGTGACCCTAAACCACAAGTCTTAAGCGTAAATTTTTCGAAATTGAGATTTATACATAATCTGAAAGCTACATAAATAAGCTTTCCATTGATTTATGGTTTATTAAGATCGGACAATATTTGGTTGAGATACTATTTGGAAATTCGGAATCTGAAGTTGCAAAAAAATCTAAATACTGAGAAAATTGCCTTTGAAGTTGACCAAATAAATTCTTAGCAATTCATATTACTAATCAGAAATTAAGTTTTGATATATTTATGGTAGGAAATGTACAAAATATCTTCATGAAACGTGATCTTTACTTAATGTTTTTGTCATAAAAGAAAAATCTATAATTTTGACCAATACAAAACATTGCTAAAAATACACCCCAGCGACTTAAGACTGGTCTTGTGGTCCAGGGTCACAAATCTCAACTATGAGATTTATCATTTTATAATTTATTTAGTTTTTGTGAAAACCTGTATCTCAAATGTAAATAAATTACTTTTTCGTGGTATGAAAGACAGCCATTATAGCATGTGCATGAAAAATGTTTGGACACAACAGCAATTTTTGGACACAACTATGGGGCAGCATTTTGCGGCAGCAAGCTAGATAAATGTGTGTAAATTTATAGGGCCACATTCCTAAATTTCACCTGGGGCCCCTAGTTTACTAAATCTGCCTCTCGCACTCGACCCATAGTTTGATGTTAGCATGTTGCTAAGCTAATGATGCTAATGAAGATTTTTAGCTATTTTATAAATATATTTGGTATCTCTTGACTGATCGATGATTTCTGGATTTTTTTTCTCACAGAGCTCCTTTTAGTGCATTCTGGGATTGCCTTATCTGTCAATGGTACATACAGTGTTACCTTAGAATTCAGCTTAAAGGCATCTAAGAAAGATTTTTAATAATTCATAATGGTTTTTGCAAAGATAGCACATTTACAATGACTTAAAACACTGCCTAGGTAGGCTACTCACTTGGTTTTGGAACACAGCTTGCATCTCCACTGAATCTCAGGTTTTACTATGTTTCTTTTTTGGTTTGCTGTCACACTATTCTCTGCCAATCTGTCATATCTCTGATTATGGTTTCATTTCCACTTACACAGACAGCACTGGAATACTTCTGTTGAAAACATCAAAGCATGTTCATTTCCTGTTCATGTAGCACAACATCCCTGTCGTATGATCATAAAAAAGATCTACAACTTGCATTAGGAAGCCTGATGCCAGCAATGATTGCTTCTGCCCTGAAAGACTGATAAATAATATGTCTTGTGATACTGATACAGAGACCCCCCACAAGCAAAGGACTTTTCAGTTCAAAGAACTAGTAAAGCTTTGTGAGCCTTAAAATGGTTCTTTAGGGAATCGCAAATCTTGAAGCACAATGGCCATTAAACAGAGTCATTGTTGTGCAGAAGAACTCCACCCACCCACACAAACACAAAATACTTGTGCATATTTCCAAGAATGAGCCTGTTACAGGAAGCTAAAAACAGAAAATATATTGTTAGCATATTCCCAAGTGCAAATTAAAATAGTCTTATTAATTTGCATATCCAATCAACTCACAAAATAATTCACAACTGTGTGCAGGATAGGGTAAGTGGATCCATTTTTTTTTTCGATCTTGAAAAAGTTTAAATGAAAATGTGTGCAAAAATATCTACATAGGTGCAGGTAGTCAACAAGAATATTTCTAATTCTAAAGGAATATTTAGAGGAAGTGATTCATTTCAGAAGAGGCCAATTTGGATTTTTGTTTGTAATTTGCTGATTTAATAATGAATAAACTGCAGTGATCTAACTGTGAGCCCCAGTTGTTCATCAGGGTCAATAATGAAGCCACTGAAGGGTTGAGTTTGGCTGGAAGCATTCAGCATGTGGCCCAGAGGCCCCGTGTTAAGCACTGCTGAGGGGAAGTTGGGTTCTGTTCAAAGCAAATTAAACAGCCTACAGTGTGTGCTGCCAAAACCTGAGAACATATGGAAATAATCTTCACATGAATCTGACATGAAAGATTTATCACTGCTATCTGGTCATCAGGCTAGCAACAAACTGAAACATTATTCAGCTAATGATCTATCTTTGGAAATCTTATCAAATAGCATTATGTATTATCTCACAGTGAAAAACAGAAAGGAAATGCATGATTGTTAAGCCCTCCTACTGAAACCTTTAATCCTGTGTAAAATAATAGAACAGTAGCAGATAAATTAATGACGTAAGTACAGTACATAAACTAATGCAACTAAGTAGTTTATACAGTAATCTGGTGAAGTAATGCCTTGAGTTTGTGTGTAAAGTAATGCAGCAAACTGATATGTATAGTAAAAGAGGCAGAATTTAAAATATGCAGTAAAGTAGTGTGGAATCTAAAGTAATGCAATGAGATAATGTGTATTGTAATGCAGCTATGTAGAATGTAGAGTAAAGCAGCAAACTAGCATGTAAAGTAACAGGTAACAAGTACTGTAAATTGAAATAATACAGTTGGTAACAGCATTAGTCTGTAAACTAACAGTGGGATTATGTGTAAAGTAACAGCAAAGTTGTATGGAAAAGATGTAGCCCATGAAATAATGCAGGAAGGTAGAGTGTAAAATAAAAATAAATCAGTGTAAAAAATAATGCAATGCAAGTAGCATTTATTAATATGAAGTGAGGCAGTGTGTAAAGTAATAGTGTAGTGAGGTGTTAAGTAACAGCAGATGCAGATATAACAATAATGCAGAGTGGCAGTGGAAAGTAATGTGATGGCCAAGGGTGTAAAGTACTGCCTTATGGTAATGTGTAAAGTAATGCAGTTAGGTAGCATGTAAGTAACACGGTAAGCTAGTATGTCAAGTAATGCCAGAAGGTGATTTGTACAGCAATACGGTGAGGCAGTTCCTAATAAACATGTCAAGATCGCATCTTCTCTATTCTGATGTGATCATATTTCCATCTGTTGCATCATTTACTATTATATATTTATGATACATCTAAATCTATCACAGTAAGACTGTGAATTACTGCAGTCTGAAGCAGGGCGTTGTTACCCAGCGGCAACAATCCCACTTAAAGAAGGCAGCTAAATACCTGAGCAGCAGAATCCTCCTCACATCTGTCACTGCTATAGGAGCAGCACGCTAAGAGTCTAATCTAGTTCAGAATCAACCTGTTCGCTAATCCTTCTCACACACACACACACACACACACACACACACACACACACACACACACACACACACACACACACACACACACACACACAGGTGCACTAACACACATATAAGTGGACTCATTTCACCTCAGCTTCATGTAGGTCAGTTCAGCACACAGACACCTCACAGGACAAACAAAGTTAAACACACACTTGGATAGCACTCTCCGGCTCATCCGTAAATCAATCTGATTAATTGACTTAATGAAGCTCTGCTGCTAGTCTCTAGAAGACTTTGAGTTCTCCAAGTGACTTAAATCTCTTGAATCCGTACACCAAAACATCAAGTACAGATTGTTTCCCAATTCATTAAATGAGAAAAATCTTTTTTTTTTTCTCCCCCATGGGGAAGAAAAACCACAAATGAGATCCCATTAATATCTCAACCTTCTCCTAGAAAGTAATGAGTATACACGGAGAGAAAACTGAGACACTACTTACTGCCTCATGCTTCTCCTGAGAAAAACATCCAAGTATTATCACTCATGTTTCCTCAAGAGTTTCAGAATAGTGATGGGTCATTCGCGAATGAGCCGACTCTAAGAGCCGGCTCTTGTAGGTGAACGCATATCTGAAGAGCTGACTCTATTTAAAAAATATATAGCCTATAGAAATTAAATCATTATGTAATAATGAAATAATGGATGCATTTTATTTTATTTAAAATGAGAATTAGAATTTATTTGACTAATTCAAAGAACAAAAAAAAAATTATATTTCGACTGTGTGATCAGCCTCACATTCTGTTCCTGTCAATCATACGGCATAAGGGAGGGGCGAGCCATCACACACACAGTGTCAAACTCGGAGGAGAGGAGAGGAAAAACACAACAGCTTTTGAAAACAAAACAAAAGCAGGAAAATGAGTCGGAAGCACATTGGAATCATTTTAATGATCATCAGCCCCTCGAAAGTAAGGCAGCTTGCATTTCTGAATGCAAATCTCTCATAAAATAAAAATATGATCAGCATTGTGTGTGTGTGTGTTCATGCCAGTTATACAAAACATAACTAGTGAGATAGTTCATGCTGCCTATATAACATGCCAAAAAAGAGGGACCAGTTTAATCCTTTCAGTTATTTATTTTTCCTTAATATGGGTTCTATTATGTTGTTCAGAATCAGATTGTATTTGTTTTGTAATGTTGTTGTTTCTATACATTCAAAAGTTGTAATTTAAATGCAAATGTTTAATAGTATTCTTTTTTCATAACAAATCAATGCATTTTTAAAGAAATTGTGAGAAATTCTGAGTATGATTTCATTTAATAATTTAATTAGAATTGTTTTCACACCTATCATAGTCAAAACATTATTGTTTTTTAAAGAACCGTTTGTGAGCCAAAAGAGCCGGCTCTTTTCAGTGAGCTGAGTCAAACGAGCCGGCTCACGAAAAAGAGCCGAAATGCACATCACTATTTCTGAAGAGATCTCATTAATGTTTCAAAACGTGCTTATATTTGTCAAGACAACAAGCCTACAAAAATCAGATGTCAAATGTCTCAAATGTCAATATGAACTGAGGTTTTTCATAAATCTATTAAAAGTTTTATTAGTGTCTATTTTTATTTCTCCTTGACTCAGCCAATGGCATTAGTTTGGGCAGGGCTATCAATTAGTCTAACCAATGGAAGACAAGGGGAGTGTTCAGGAAATGCATCCCATTATATGTACTATTCAATTTGGTGATGCTGCTGGCACAGAAATTGCTTCACCTACAAGATTATGATACACTTAAAAAGGACAAGTTTTTCCTTTGCAGTTTTGAAATTTTTTGCATATAGACAACAACATTGTTAAACTGTCGTTAAAGTCCCCATTCGCACAAATCTGTGAAAATGACTAAAATCACTGTATTATGCATGCCAAGCCAGTAGTTAGCAACGTCACTTTGTAAAGACACACTACACACCTGTGCACATGCCTATAGACTGAACATACAATATGCAGGCGTTTGGCATCACTATTTTCACTAATTCATGTTTTTTAGTTTACACCGAGACGATAATGGTATAATTTTCAACCTGATTTCAAAAGTTTGCATTTTCAGGCTCCCGAAACGCCATTGTTGTGTAAATAAATGTCAAAACACATGAAATGTTCTCCTTTTTTTAATTGAAAATGGTGTTGTGTAAACGCCCCCAAAGTCTCCCGAGGTATAAAAGAGCAAAATACATGCAACAAAATGTTCCTCTGGGCCTTTAAAGTAAGCCTTTGAAGGTAGACACAACCAACAAACCAGTCACGTCTCTCTGCTACAACAGAACGCCTTCATTTCAATGACAAACAAGTGTCAGGAATGAGATTGTATCATTCACTTAAAACATTCCTGCACAGAATGCCTAGAACTAAGACACACACACACTCATACTCCATTTCTCATGGTCCGTGGCTGAATCCGCTCATTTATTTGTTGCACTTCCTGCAGAATCAGCAGAGTGTGACTGAGTGTTCCCTCATTAGAGACCTTCTCCTTGCCTCTCCGCTATTATTGCGTCTGTAGAGTAACTCTGGTTCAGGGAGTGCAAACAATACACTAGGTTCCTATTCAGAGCTTCAGATCTTCTGCTGACCTTCTAAATACATCTCCTCCCAAAAAAACCAGCTCCATGCTTCAGCCCTAGCAGCTCCTCAGAGCTCAAACCTCTCAGTTTTCCACTCTCTTCGCTCTGTCATTCTCTATTTTTCTCTCCTCTGAGGGGAGGGAGACACAGTGACCCTGAAGCTGCAGGAAAAGAAGCATCAACACAAGCCCACATTGGCAGCTGGAATCGGGAACAACAAGGTCCAACACAAAAGACGTCCTAGCGCTGAGGAATCAATCACACAGGGCAGGTTTTCTCGCTGGGTGTGAGACAAGGGTTTACAAGCAGGAAGTACACACAAGCATAAGCTAGACTGCAAAACCTAGCCTCACTGTCTATTGTCTATGAAGGAAGCTATCTTCTGCGGCAGCAACCTTACTGAAACGGAAACCTTGTAATTAATTGATCTGATACTCTCTTAATGGGCAAAAACTCTATTAATGGTCCCTTTCTGGCTGTTAAGTGGACTGACTTGCATTAAAGGAACTTACATTCACAGCTGATTCCAATAGAGTTTGACGTTAGCATGTCGCTAAGCTAATGACTTGAAACTCTGATACAAAAAACTCGAGCTGTCAAATCGATTAATAGCGATTAGTGGCATCCAAAATAAATGTTTGAGTTTACATGATGTGTGTTTACTGTGTATATTTATATGTATATATAAATACACAGATTCATTTATATATTAAAGAAATATTAACATGCGTGTTTTCTTAAATATATACATGCTTGTGTGTGTTTTTATGTATTCATATATACATAGTAAAAACACATATATGATGTAAACACAAACTGTTATTTTATATGTGATTAATCGTGATTAATACATTTGACAGCCCTAATACGTTCAAGTCCATTTAGAAAAGAAATAGCACACTTCTCCTTTATAATTTGAGTTATGGTTAATTCTGTATAGGGCAATATTATTTCCACGATGTGGAAAACATAGAATCCAGTTATAAAAACTGAATTGACAGTATTGGAATATCATATAATTTGGCAAAATAATATGGCAAACCTAATCAGACCTGCAATCAAAACATGATCCACAGATACACACAAAAAACTCTTAAGACAAAAACTGGCTTCCATAAATGATTTTATTACTTTCTTGGGACGTATATAACAAAGCTAGATCAGCAGCTGTCACGCTCCAAAATGTAAATGATTACAACATTTTAATTAATGGGTGAACTGTGCATTTTCTTAGACATACCTTGACCTAGCTAAGATTTTATTCTCAAACTTTTGTAAAATTGTTTCAATTTGTTGGAGAAAATGTCTTTTAGATTCACAGAGAGAGAGCCAATAGCTAAAGAAACCTCAAATTACAACTGATCAAGTCTTTTACAAGGATGAAATTGCGTTTTGAACCGCTAATCATGCTCTGGAAGCAGAAGGAGGAGGCCTGGAGATGTGATGCAGAAATGCACGCTGGGAAATTGATTGTTTTCCATTGCATCTGCCAAACAAAGACATTAAGACTCTGAGATGAGTTCTGTCAGTCTAATGCATCATGGGCAAATTCACATACACATGACCAGCAGGTTTTCCTCTTTAACTGGAGTGTACAGAGAACCCGACTGACGCCATTTGACCTCTAGTTCAGACCCCTCGATCAGCAGTGATGCAGTTTTCACATGACACACAACTTTGCTGAATGTTGAAGCCTAGGGTTTAAAGAAGCATTTATTGCATTTATTTGATGAAAAAAAATCAGTAAATATATAAAATATGACCATTTAAATTTATCTGTTTGGATATATTTTAATCTAATTTATTCCTGTAATGCAAAGCTGAATTTTCAGCATCAGTACTTCAGTCTACAATGTCACATGATCCTTCAGGAATCATTCTAATGATCGTAATGTCCATATATATATATATACATATATATATATATATATATATATATATATATATACATATACATATATATATATACATATATATATATATATATATATATATATATATATATATATATATATATACACACACATATATATATATACATATATATATATACATATACATATATATATATATATATATATACATATATATATATATATATATATATATATATGGTCCTCATCATTAAACACAAACTGATCTGGGATGACCTTAAAAGCCACAAAGTGATGACTAATCTTGTATAATACATTATATGCATTAGGAAACCATCCTATAGCATCTGTGTGTGTGTGTGTGTTTCAAAGGGTGTGTGTGGGTTTCTCGGTTCAGTCTCATGACTCATTCAGCGTTCCCCAAAGCATCTCTCTTTTCATTTATTCAGAGAAGAAAATTAGTGTTAGAGAAATGTATTTAGCTAAAAAGTAAGGCGTGCATACGTTTTCACAGACAGGTGTTACTTTAAGACAGAACGTAAGGTGTCCTTTTTAGGCTGCTGCTGTTTTTCAAAATATTCTCCAATAGACATCAGGTATGTGTTATGTAACTTCAGTACATAACCTGTAAACGTTGACTGAATCATTTTCAGTCCCTGCTGTCAGTTTGTTCCCTGCTGGGAAATCCAGGTAGATGTTCTGGAACATGCTAGCTGCTAATTAGCTTGTCCAGCTACCAGTTCATGCTGTTTTTTGAACACAGTGGCTAATGTTTTAATGTAAACCAGCTACTATGTTTCAAAATAAAGGTAGCATGTTAAGGTGTCAGAATTAGCTTGATGTGAACACATTCACCCAAGATAAGTCCCTGTAAATGCACTTGGTAGTAAAAAATGCAGTATTTGACCCAATATTTGTGTAAGCTATAAATCATCACTATTGTTATTGATCAAACTTATCATATTTTCCACCCAAAACTTGCTTCATTTGTGCCACACATAGGGCCCTAATAAATACATTTCATTTTTTTCACAAAAACTGTTTTCCCATTTTAATTCTTCACTAACTTTTTTTTTACAATAAAAATGATGTCTAATCAATTGAATTGAAAACTCCAATTTAATAATTTATTATAATTATAATGATAGCACTATTCTATACTATAATGCAAATTCTGTGTTGTCTGTTTTATGAGTGTAAATCTCACTACATACAACAGTGCCAAATAAAGCATATAAATTACAATTTTAATGGGTTAGTCATTCATTTTCATGCCATACAAAAGAAAGAAAATATTAAAAACATTCCTGAACTATCAATCTTTATTGTGCACTACAGAGTGCTTCTCATTCATAAGCCACATTTCTGTGCAAATTGTTCATAAAGTATTTTTTAAAGGAATCATTTTAAATAACATTTAATGATTTAACTAACAATTTACACACCAATTTGCTCATGAATTAGGTCTATTGTATGGTTTTGTATCTTGTTGATTTTCTATTATATAATGCATAATGTAGAATATTTATACACTGCATAGCTGTAAAAGTAATTTACCATTAAATATTTATTCTATTCTGTTCTAATGATGGCTGCAGATAAACTTTGACAGGGTTGGGTTCATATAAAACATAGACACAGTTATTAATTTTGTTATGTGCACAGGCACTTCATCCACACACACACACACACACACACAATTTTCTTTCATAACTGTGTGTTTCTTGTCAGAGCGACTCATTACAGAATGTCATTTTAAAGAGCTCTTTTAAATTCATGCTGTACCGCCTGATTCACTCTCTGCTCTGATGTAGATGATTTAAAGTCAGACCCACATCTCTAATGACAGGAATGGACTCATGCATGTCCAAAAACCAACACAAATGTGCGAAATGACACATGATTTTACACTCTTTCACCAGCTCTGAAAAAGCTCCTTTTTTTCGCCATTTATTCAAGCGATTTAGTCAGAACATGTTAATGCCTTGATGCCCATCAACAGTATTGATTGGCATTGATCAAACAGTGCTTGATCTCCACATTTTTGATCTCCTGATTCAGATTAGATGACTTCAATGGAGGAGGCAATATTATGGATAAGGAACTCATATTTTAGCCAGAAGCAATGGTTTAAAATTAAAATGTCTTAAAGATGGATTTGTTTCTTTGTTGATTTGCTTTTGAACATGAAGCTTTTTGCTTCACAGGGCATTAATTGATGGACTGGAGTGGTGTGGATTACTTGTGGATTATTGTGATGTTTTTATCAGCTGTTTGGACTCTCATTCTGATGGCACCCATTCACTGCTGAGGATCCATTGATGAGCAAGTGATGCAATGCTACATTTATCCAAATCTGTTCCAATGAAGAAACAAACTCACCTACATCTTTGGATGACCCGAGGTTCAAGTTTTTAGGTAAAGTTTTACACTGTAGGTGAATTATTCCTGTTGACTGAACTTGACTCTGTACTGAACTCAGAATGTTCTTTTAAAGGGGCCATCAGATGCCCATTTTCCACAAGTTGGTATGATTCTTTAGGGTCTTCATGAAATGTCTGCAACATATTTTGAAGGACTGCCCTCGACTAAAGGTTTTTCTGGTCTACTAGTAGTCGTTCATTTTAAGCATTTGTCGATTAATCAAACATTGTTATTAATAAACCATGCTAATAAATCATACAGTACATCATGCTAATGAGCCTTTTATTGCCTACATAGCCTAATAGATGCTGAAGCGCATGCACAAAGCATGCCACAGCACACCGGAAGAGGAAATTATGATGAATTTGTCAGGGTAAAACTGTAAGATTAAACTGCATTAACATTTTAATAATCTATTGATAGTGTTTTCAGTTTAAGAGATGAATTCGGCGACATCTCCGCAGTAGTGGATGCGCCTGCATGCAAGTTTCATACGGATTACATAATCTGAGAATATTTTTTTTCAGATTTGAATTGGTTCATTTAAAAGCAGACATTTCAAATGACCAAAAGAAATACAGCTGTTAATGATCTGTCCATCACGGACTGCATGATCTCACCACATCCTGTGGATTATTCTTTTTCTGTGACTAAGCGACTCATAAAATTTCTTGTGGACTTAAGGTTAGTCAACTATTAGGGGGCAGCCCTTATATTTTGGTCAAAATTCCTCAATGGTTGTGTAAAACAACACCCCTCTTTACCTTGTCAAAAACAGCTCTGTTCACAGCGACCCGTTTCAGTGCATGTCTCTTTAAATAATAATGAGCTACTGCTCACCTCACCACTCATTTTAATTTTTTGAGTATTCAGTGGTGTGTTACCGTCAAAACAAAACTCCACTGCGTCCTCAGTGGCTCTAAAGCCAGTTTCACACCGCAAAAGTGTGAAGTGTGTTTTTTTTTGGCGCGCATGTTAACAAATGAAAGCATTCACAAAACCGTTGCTTCAATGCAGCTCACGTGTCGCTCCTGCTTGATGCTCACGTGCTGCTCCTGCTCCAGTGTGAATGCACTCATTTGTTAACATGCATGGCGAAAAAAATATGTGCTGCTCACTCCCTTGCGGTGCTCACGCTTGCACTGTGAAACAGGCCTTATTATGTTCACTTTTACATCCAACTACAAAACACCTCGAGCATGGAGTAAATGGTGAATATTCTAATACAGGACAGTGTCAGCGGTCGTGACGTCATACTGCTCAGAAAATCAAAACGCCTTGATTGAGACTGTTTAGTTTTTTTGGGGGAATAAAATAAAGGAGTGAATAGATTTTTATTAATGTAGGGTGGTTGAGGATACACACTGCTAAGACACATTTATATGAAAACACCATGTAAAAGTGAATATTGCATTCGATGTCTCCTTTAAATGAATGTCCCAGGTTCAAATACAAGCTAAAATGACAGCTTTTGGACTAAAATTGGTTTTTCCTCAGGTCAATTTGCAGTGACTCACTTAAAATGGAAATAAACAGAGCAAATGCTTTGCATACACGTGAAAGGTGAATTTTAGTCAAAGCACTTATTATTGAATTATTCAGTAAAAAACTTTATTATTTAATCTGTGAAGTTCCCTAAATCGCTTTGGAGGTGGAGGACTACTTTTCTAGATGGATGAACTCCTGCTTAAATTTTTTTTTTAATGAATTTGAGCCAACAAATGTGCCCTTTTTGGTATTCTTAAATATTGGATAGAACATTATATAAGCAGGTCTAACACAGCAGTTTCATGTTAATACATAAAAATGTAATGAGAGGTTTTTGTGAGTAGACGGACTAAATTGAGACAGAACACTTTTACTGTAGTGTGTATGGATATACAGATTCAATCTGATAGAAAAAACTGTCAATATTTTTCTCTTGTGAGTCAAAGGTGCCTTTCCAAATTGTTACAGCTTAGTCGAACCCAGAACATTCCTTTAAGCTGGTGTGACCTGGGTTTGTTCCAGCAGGATTCGTGCGATTCATAGAGCCGATCGTCTTCCTGCGAATCCATCAGGGAGTTTGTGTAGTGGAAATTGAACTCTGCATTCATCTATAATATGGAAAGACTCTTGATATCAGTCTGTCATCCATCAACAAGCTTCCTGTCTGTGCTGTTAGCTGTGTCATCCTCTCTATCTATCTGGAAATGGAGCACAACCACACCCCTCCTCTGTCTTTCCTCTTAAACACTGGCTTTCAGGGATCTCACACACACACACACACATGCACACTAAGCTCAGTTTACACCAACAGTTTTCTGTCTCTCTCGCTCAGGCTCATGAATCGCGTTCTATCTCCAGGCCATCTGCTAAACGGCGCACACTCATCGTCTCCTGAAACACAAACCCTTGGCAGAGATCACATGACCTCTGTAACTCCACCGCCTCTACAACGCTCTATTCCTCTCTTCAGAACATAAATCTCGGTTCGCTTTCTATTTTAGTCACTGCTGATTGATCGGAATGATTCAGAGAGGAAATTCAACGACGTAAATCAATCCTACAGAACCACAAAACACACACTTCATAGGCTTACACACCGTCCCACAATGCAATGGGCCTGTTTTACCATTATAACATATAGTATGCACTATGTAGACTTCATTCCTAAGAAATAAAATTACTGACAAAAACGTTTCTCAAAGTATTTTTTTTTTAAATTTCGTCAACGATAAAGAAGGTGAGGTGAAAATTGCTAATTGAATTGTTTTTTATTAATTTTAAATTATTTTAATTCTATTGTCTTAAAGATGCATCTAGAAAGACATGGTCATTTGAAAAAATATATATATATCTTTAATCAATTAAATAATAATTAATATATAAAATGTCTGAATATTTGTTTTTTTGTTTTTCTCAGTGACTGAAATGAATGAATATGATGAAATATTGAGTACATTTAATGAAATTATATTTATTAAAGGACAAAAGCTGTACAAAAGTGAACACTGTATGCAGACTAATAGTGTTAATTCAGATCAATTACTAATGCTAGTTTTTGTAAACTTCTGTTTAAAACTACCCAAAACACACAATCCTCCACAGACTTACAATATTATTCAAAAGTCTGGGGTCGGTAAGATTATTTTTGAAAGAAATTGATACTTTTCTTCAGCAATAATGCATTAAACTGATCAAAAGTGTAAGTAAAGATAACATTTACAGTATAATGTTGTATATGTGTACTACTGTATACTATGTATTCAGCTTCAAATAAATGCTATTATTTGAACTTTCTATTCATAAAAGAATCCTAAAAAATGTAATAACAAATAACTTAATGTTAACTATTAAGAAATGTAAATGTAATATGCAGCAAATCAGCATATTAGAATGTTTTCTGAAGGAACGTGTGACACTGACGATTGAAGGAATGATGCTGAAAATTCAGCATTAAATCACAGGAATAAATACATTTCTTTATTTAATTTAGTTTGTTTTAAATGGTAAAAATATTTACTGTATTTTTATCAAATAAATGCAGCATCGGTGAGCATAAGAGCCTTGAAAGTTTGAACAGTAATGTATGCTAGGATGTGTCAGCAAAGTTTTTAAGGCAGGGCTTAGTGAAGATGGCTACAAAAAAAGTGAGTATGGCTCCTTTAAGACACCTCTGACACACATGCCCATCTGATGTTCTTTTGGAAACATTAATTATCTGAGCTGATGCTCTCATGTGGATCTAGGCTAACTGCTGGTGCTACCGGCATATTTACCTCACATAGTAAATCCAGCAGGACTGCTGATGAATAAACAAATCCAATTAAAGAAAGCGTTAGTCTGGGAATGCTTACCTCAGCCTCTTTAACACACACACACACACACACACACACACACACACACACCTTAATCGGAGCTTTAAGCAGCACCGCCATTAGGCATCACTGCACGACTCGACTGTCCTGAAGAATTTCTAACCACTTGATATCAGATCACTAACGCCAATCGCTTTAAAGATACACACACAAACACGCATAGGCAAACACTGTACACACACAAACCTGATGGGTGTTGCCATCTCATTCAGCAAGCAAAACCAGCTGCTGAGCTTCCATCGATCTACTGGCCTGAGAAGAATACTGATTACACACACACACACTCCAATCTGATTTCCAACACAAGGGCACACACACTTGAAAATACATTAACAGGCTATGGTTATTTGAGAAGTACTCACACTCTCTGCCTCAGATCTGCATGTTAACAGAAGCCCCGCCCACACCACAATTCAAAACTTCCTGCAGCAACAAAACAAGCACCACTACACTACGATACAAGCTCCGCTTACACACAAAATCATTTGCACATTTTGGAATGTGACGACTGTGGCAGTTTATGCAAAAGATATCGCTTGTACAGACCAAATGAAAGCAGTCATCCTGCTGAACCAATGGCATGTCCAAATACTTCCCTAATAAAACAGTTCAGTCAAATTGCATTAGGCTACATGTACATCAGGAAATTTAAATTCTGCATTTACCCTTATGTCATTATAATATATATATATATATATATATATATATATATATATGTTTTTTTTTTTATGTCAAAATAACAATGAAGACTCTGGACTTTGGAAATTTTGATTTGTTATAATGATAATACTACTACTACTACGTCTAATTTTATATATATATATATATATATATATATATATATATATATATATATATATATATATATATATATATATATATATTTAGATAATTATTTAAATAATACTTTTAATAAGAATAACTGAAACAATAATATAAAATATATATATATATATATATATATACAGTACAGACCAAAAGTTTGGAAACATTACTATTTTTAATGTTTTTGAAAGAAGTTTCTTCTGCTCATAAAGCCTGCATTTATTTGATCAAAAATACAGGAAAAAAATGTAATATTGTGATATATTATTACAATTTAAAATAATTGTTTTAAAATTTATTATACTTTAAATTATCATTTATTTCTGTGATGCAAAGCTGAATTTTTAGGACCATTATCACATGATCCTTTAAAAATCATTCTAATATGATGATTCATTATCAAAGTTGGAAACAGTTCTGCTGCTTAATATTTTTTCAGAACATGTTATACTTTTTTAGGATACTTTGATGAATAAAAAGTAAAAAAAAAAAGAAAAAAAAAAAAAAGAAGCTGTTTTTAAAATATAAATATTTTGTAATAACAATATACACTAGTGGTCAGTAATTTTTTTTCTTTCTTTTTTTTTTTTTTTAAATAGAATCAATACTTTTATTCAGCACCGATGTGTTAAATTGATAAAAAGTGATAGTAAAGAAAATGTATTATTAGAATTCGAATTTTTTTTTAATTTTGAATAAATGCAGTTCTTTTTAACCTTTTATTCATCAAATATATTAGACAGCAGAACTGTTTCCAACACTCATAATACATCAGAATATTAGAATGATTTCTAAAGGATCATGTGATAGACTGGATGTTACATGTGACACTGAAGGCTGGAGTAATGATGCTGAAAATTCAGCTTTGCATCACAGGAATAAATTATTTTTTTTTAAAGTATCAGTTTTTTTTTCAGTATTTTTGATCAAATAAATGCAGGCTTGATGAGCAGAAGAAACTTTAAAAATACTAATGTTTCCAAACTTTTGGTCTGTACTGTATATATATATATATATATACTGTATACACACACACACACACACACACACACACACACACAAACACACACACACACACACACACAAAAACACACAGTTTTTAATGAATAATACATTTTTTAAATAATTATTTTTAAATCTAAATATCACAATCAAACTTCAGCTATTTTCTAATTTTCAGTTGCATCCTGTTGCCTGAGGGAGGTTTTTTTTATTGCTTATGGTCTTAATCTAAAGCTAAATTTCTGGTATTGACTCAATTCTTCCACGCAGTCACAATACAGGCACCGCCCACAGACAGACGAAAAAACACAACCATAACACGAGCGCCACCCACAACCACGACTACCTGACATTTCCAAGTTGTTCCCATAGAGTCTTCCATTGTGATTAACATTAACTCAGCAGGACTACAGCATCTTCTCCCTGCAACACTAATGAGCTCTGCTGGCTCGTTACTGCCAATTCATTTCCAGAGCATCCTCCGAGTCATCATAAAAACATGAATCCAGCGTTCATGTATCGTACATAAATGCAGTTTCATGTCGCTTTATGGAAACGTCACGTAATGTCTTTTTAAAGCGCAATATGATGCTGCGGCATTAAACATCTGCTAGAGAATATCACTAACATAACAACCAAGAGAGGAAGAGAGGAGTATTCCTTTGACAAAGCACAGGCAAAAATCCTGATTTCCGAAATAATTTAATTTGGATGCACCGTGCCTGACTATTCGCTAAACAGACAGCAATTTAAATTTCAGGAAACTAATGCAAAACTAATGGATAAAATAATAGTTATTCAGCAGGGCTTTTCTCCTGGGCAAAAAGCATTTCATTTAAAGATTAGTGGTAAGCTGCTCTATTTCTCTCTCTCGTTCTGACAATGAGACTTTAAGTGATTTGACTTTAAAGAGCCAGGAGTAAAGTGAGCATGTGTGTGTGACAAGTCAGCAGCAATAAGACACAACAGGACAAACTCCTCCCCTTTGCATGCCCCTCCCACTCATCTGTATAATTGCAGATCTTTAAAGTCTTATGCTACACAACAAGTCAAGTTTTAAATTCTACATTTGCTTAAAAGGGACAGTTCATCCCAAAATGACAATTTGTCAGTAATTCCTCCAAAACCTGCATGACTTTCTTTCTTCTGGAACACAAAGGGACTTGTGCACTAAATTACAATGAATATTTTCAGTTCATAAGGGAAGTGACACGAAGTCTGATTTGTTTATTATTATTTGAGTAAATATTTTATTTGGAATTATTTTAGATTTGACTAACTTGTGCACTATATTACAATCTTTTTTTTTGTTTATGAGAAGTAGCACCAGGTCCTACTTATGAATTATTTATTCATAAAATTATTATATCAGATTATTTAATATCTATTTATTCAAAACTATTTTATTTTTATTCAAAATTATTTTATTTTAGTAGTCCATACGACTTGTGCACTATATTACTGTCTTTTCCTTTTATGAAAAGTAGCACTGATTCATGATTTATTTATTATTTTGAACAAATCTTTTTAATGAATCAGTTGGTTCAGTTAAAAAAAAAGAGTCTGAATGATTCATTCACAAACTGGACTGATCTGCTCTCATGTTGACTCACTGAATCATTGATCAGATAGCAGCGGCTCACTAGAGGCAAAGATGGTCAGTGAATAACTTACATTTGGTCAAATCTTTTAAACAAATTCATCTCAATTGCAGAAGACTCATAGATATATAGCACAAAAATTGTACTAAGCACTTTTAGGGCAATCATACGATGCTTTCACATTCTTTTTTCAACGTTTGAAAGCTTCAGTTCTTTTGTATTTTATGGAAGAAAGTCATACAGGTTCAAAATGACATTGAGGTGAGTAAACGATGACAAGATGTACATTGACTGGTAAAGTATTACATGTAAATGACCCTTTACTCCATGTGGATTGGGTTGCAGTCAGAAAATGGGTACCCTGGGAGTTCATGGTCACCTTGTTGGTTATACAGTTAAAATTTCGCTTCACACTGTGCTGCAAACATGTTCATCAAGAAGCCCAGTCTCACAGCTTGAGGTTTAAAAAAAGAGAGCATCGCTACTATCGAATAAAATATATGAATCAGAGATTCACCCAGGCCCTGTCGAGATGACATCAGTCGGACCTATTTGTACATCATATTATTTGCACACTTGAGTAATAAAAGTGATTTCTGTTGACACAAAGTGAATTCATTGTCCGTCGATGCCTTTATTACAGTTCGAGTGCCGTCCATCACGCTGATTACATTTGTAAAACCAGCGATCACATTATTTTTTCACCATTGGAGACAGTAAATGCACCAGGTCAAACATACGCACAGTGGCAAGCACATTGTCACGTCAAGCCTGCTTTTTACAAATGCCCACGTGGGTGTAACAAACAGCGAGTGCGCTCTTCAGAGCATAGCTTTCCAAGTTTATATGTACGTGAGGTTTATTCACGAGGACCCTGAATTCATAGCTCACACCGAGGAAGTGATATTTGGACCAGTATTTCTATAGGAAATCTTTTAGCTCCTGTGAGATATATATGAAGAACTAATCCAACAGCAGCAGACATAACGGATAACCCACACACACACACAACCCAATACAGTCCAAGCCAGCTGGGCTGAAATTGCCCAGACTGATTTAATATTCTGTGTGGACAGAGATATCAGCAGCACCTGGCATCAAATCCTCAACTCCAAATCAGATCAATTCAGAAATCAACTTCACTGAATGGCACAGTACTTATTAAAGACAGCTGCTCATTCTGAATGATGATTCTCCAGCTTTGTTCAACCAATCTAAAGCCTTTCTGCACGGATCTCCACTAACATGATTGAAGCAAACAATAAAATACCATAAAACCCAGCAAATTTTCCACTGACATTCCATTGATTTCATTTTCAAAGGCATTTTTTTTAACTTTATGAGATCTTTATTACTTTCTAAAAATGTTTTCCATCCTTCTATGTCAAATCTTAAATGTGATAAAATCATACACTCTTTAGAACAAACGTTTCAATTTCAATTCATTTTTTTGTGAACAGTCCACTTAAAACATTTTCATTCTTAGTGTCGAGAACATTTTAATAACCTAAAGAACCTATTGTGCGATGGAACGTTTCCACAGGAGTTAAAGGATCTTAATGGAACCATCAATGCCGCTGATAAAGGCCATAATGGGACTTATATCAAATATATCACAAATTAGGTTATGGGGAAAAAATCATCATGTGGCATATTTTTTCACTTTCAAAAGCTTTTTTTTTTTTTCTTGAGCACCCCTCAATTTATAACCATGACAACATTTTTCTCCCTGTGTGGTGAAATATTGGTGGTTTCTTCAATAACTACATGACAAAATCATTTAATCCAGAAGAAAGCTTCACAACACAGACTGACCCAAATGCTTAATTGTTTGGTAATAAGACTGTCAAATATTTAACAGTAAAATTAGATAATGTGACAATATATTATGCAATATATATATATATATATATATATATATATATATATATATATATATATATATA